>NC_057842.1:5838700-6146000 GCF_910594005.1 Cervus elaphus | reverse complement strand
TGAAGGTGATATGCTCTTCCTGTAAAAATGAAGGTAGCTTTTCAGATATGAAAAAAAAAAAAAAGAGGGCTACCTGCCTCAGCATACTTTCAATATAAATAAAACTTTGGTTGGGGAGAAAAATGTAACTGATTGATCTGATATCATTAAGAAGTGTAAGACTATGTCAAAATTTAAAGCTTCATGAGACAAACTAATACTCTCAGTACCCATTTTTTCCCCTTTTGGTAAAAAAAAAAAAAAAAAAATGCCTTCAGGAACCCAAATGTTACACTATAATCTCACATTTGTCACCCTATCCTGAATCGTCTTAACAACAGTATCTTAGAGGAGGTAAATGATTTCCATGTGACTCCACGTTTTTAAGTAGAGAGTTGTGAATCCCTCTGTCCATGGGATTTCTCAGCAAGAATACTGGAGTGGGTTGTTATTTTCTTCTCCAGGGGATCTTCCCAACCCAAAGATCAAACCACTGTCTCCTGCATTGGCAGGTGGATTCTTTACCAGTAAGGCCCCTGAGAAGCCCTGTGAATTTTACTGGTCTTTAATTTTTAATGAATTCTGTCACCTTACTTCCAAAGTATCTTTGTCAGCACGATTTCATCTATGTCATCATTTTATTTGGAATTCCCTTTCTCCTGTATTCTATTATGTGCAGAGTTCATTTCCCAATGTGATGAACTGTACTAAGTAGCCTTAGTTTCAGCTATGAAGTCAAAAGCAACCCAAGTACGGAGTAAAATCAACCAGTCTCCTAAGACATAACACAACCTGCCAGTTATTATCCTAACATATTGATACCTTGTTCTGATTTCTGCATATTTGAAGAGTATTTTGTTTTTCTCTAGAAATTGTGCAACAAAGGAATGTAGTGAATCCCCATGTGAATTGTGCTTCTTCTCATGTTTCACTTTCACAAATTGCCAGGAACCCAACACAGATCTTTAAAGCTCACCACACATTTTCCTATGATATTTATTGAAATACAGTTCTCTCAAAAGAACAATTTCAAGAAGGAAGTTGATGGATATTAAGTTACTTAATGCATCTCTAATACTCAGTAAACATTAAGCATCCAGATAAAAATGCAATTAATTTCCTATCATACCAGAAAACAAGCTAGCTTCTTAGATGTTTGCTTACATAGATGTTTCTGCTATAGGATTTGTAGAGCACTGACACAGGAGGGGAAATAATGTGTGAGGGGTGTGTGTGTGTGCTTAGTCACTCAGAAAATACTATATTTACTTCAAATTACTTTGAAATAGTAAGGGCTATGCTTTCAAACATTTGTATGAATATGCTGAAATTACAAATAAAATTCTAAGAAAATACATTGGGAATTGAAGAACTTCACATCAGATATGGAATTATAAAATAAATAAATAGCTTAAAAGTTTTGGAGATAAAAGGATAATATATTCCACAAATCATATAATACTTAATGAGAATTTTTAAAGATAATAAATTCACAATACAATCAAGATAAAAATATTATAACAAATTTGATATCTCAGAAACATGCTCAAAATAAGAAAATATGGTATTACAATAAGGAGATAAGACATGACTATTCAATACATTTTCATGGAACAACTGAGTATATAGAAAAATAGTATGCTTCACCTCCCAACATTTAGAAATTAAATTGTTAAAGGATTCAAATTTTAAATGTAAACGCAAAATAATAAAGAACATAAAATATTGAATAGTTAGCGACCTGAGACTTATCAAGGAAAATTGCTTACAAACCATAAAAGTAGGAGAAGATAGAAAAGATAGATATAACTGACTATACAAAATTATGATATATATCTATCACAAAAATGGAACCAAAAACAAAACTGAGGCTAATAGATACTTAAGTTGGCATCTAAAATACAAATGAGTGTATGTTTTCATAATGTACAGGGAAAATATTCTAAATATGTTGTAAAATACAAAATCACAGAAGGAAAAATGTGCTAAGGCAACTACCAAAAAATACAAAACATCTGTATGGAAATAGATTAAAATTCAATAGTATGTATTCATTAATAGACAAATTAAAGCAAATAACATCAATTAGATGAAGTTTCAAATTTTACAAAATAATTTCTTAATCATTTATTCACTTAATTCTCAAAATCTTTGCAATAGTAATTACTAGTTCCCAATCTGTAGATGAAATACTGAGGACCAAGTTGTTGAAATAATGTCCTTAATTTTCACACAGTAGGCAAGAGGTAAAGAAACTTAATCCAGATTTTATCTGGAGAAAAACTGGAAGCTGACATAGACAAAGCTCTTCTTTTAGGTGATAAATATTTATTTATTATTTCAATATTTTGTTTAAAAATTTTAAATAAAATATTACATAAAAGAAAAAAAAAAGTATTTTGAATTTTGGCACTTTTCACCAAACCATTTTGCCATTTCTGTTACAATCTCTTATTTTCACCTGGGTGGTCAACATATAGGTACAACATACAGGAGCTACCCTGGTGGCTCAGAGGGTAAAGAATCTACCCACAGTGCAGAAGACCTGGCTCTGATCCCTGGGTTAGAAAGATCCCTTAGAGAAGGGAATGGACAGAGGAGCCTGGCAGGCTACAGTCAAAGGGATCAAAAAGATTCAGGCATGTCTGAGTGACAAGCACATGCAGTCAACATACATTGCCTATTCCATTTTAATAAACTTTTCAGGAAAACTGTTCCAGGGATCAGAGGCCCTCACCCAATCATACAGGACTCTACAGCTTTCAGGTTTAGAGATGAGGTGTACTATAACCAGGACAACTGGCCTAAGGCTCTTTAGTAACCAGCACAAGTAGCTCAGTGTGCACGTGTTCTGTGTGTAGATTCATAAATTCTGTAAAGGTTACAAGTATGTGTCTGTTGACTCAACTAACTTTGTCCATTTTAATAAGGGTGCTCTCTCACACAAAATTTTCCCTTCCAAGTCATTCTTCATCATTTATGCTATTTCATCCCACATAGATTATATTCAATTTTCCTGATCATAATCTTCAGCTTTAAATATAATTTTAAATTCAGGTATCTGACACCTGATCATCCATATTTGCTTCTTATTTGCAATTCCAGTGAGAAATCCTTTACAAATTCATCTTCTAGCCATTCAGACCCATAAACAATGTTCTCATTCTTTCTTTTTCATTTTTTTCTTTTTATTTTTTTTGAGACCACCATTGATTACAGTGATTTCTAACCATTCTCTCATTCCTCATACCACTTAAATATAAGTTCTGCTCAAATGTCTTTCCTTGCTCTTTTTCTATTTCTCCATTTTTGTCTGGGATACCTTATTTATTTTGCAAATCTAACTATGACTATTATAGTGTATACACTTTAGAAATGCAAATACTATTGCATTTTTAAATGGTAGATAACCACAGGTAACTGAATGTTCTATTAATTCTTCAAATTTGGAATATGCAAATTCAGTCAATGCCTGATATTATCTTACCTTAAAGCAGCTCTCTTTTTTACTTTAACATTTAGCTTGTAGTAAGACCATTCTTCTCATTTTAATGTATCTCAATGCTATTTTCACCAAAAAAATAAAAGCAACTCTTTTCCTTCAGGCAGTTCAGTTCAGTAACTAAGTAGTGTCTGACTCTTTGTGACCCCATGGATGAATCCAGGCCTCCCTGTTCATCACCAACTCCCGGAGTTTACTCAAACTCATGTCCATTGAGTCAATGATGCCATCCAACCACCTCATCCTCTGTCATCTCCTTCTCCTCCCGCCTTCAATCTTTCCCAGCATCAGGGTCTTTTCCAATGAGTCAGCTCTCTGCATCAGGTGGCCAAAGCATTGGAGTTTCAGCTTCAACATCAGTCCTTCCAACGAACATTCAGGACTGGTTTCCTTTAGGATGGACTGGTTGGATCTCCTTGCAGTCCAAGGGACTCTCAAAAGTCTTCTCCAACTCAACAGTTCAAAAGCATCAGTTCTTCAGCGTTCAGTTTTCTTTATAGTCCAACTCTCACATCCATACATGACTACTGAAAAAAATCATAGCCTTGATCAGTGGACCTTTGTTGGCAAAGTATTGTCTCTGCTTTTTAATATGCTGTCTAGGTTGGTAATAATTTTTCTTCCAAGGAACAAGCATCTTTTAATTTCATGGCTGCAGTCACCATCTGCAGTGATTTTGGAGCCCCAAAATCACTTTCCAAAACTCCTTTCCTTACTAGTCTTTTAATTGTACTGGTTGGCTTTTTTAAAACTAATCAAATTCTCCAAAAGGATAAATTTTACAGATGTTGTTTATTTACATTTAAACACTTGGAGGAAAAAACACACACACACACACACAAAACTTAATTAAGAAAAATAGATATATTGTTGATATTAACTGATATTTAACTTTTAAATTTCTGAAATTGAATAAAATATCTTGTCACTGTTAAGTTGCAAATAGGATGTTTATAATACATTCCTGCAGATGTCAAAACAAATTTTCACTCTTTATACATTTTAATTGCTCCACTTAAATGAACTGAAACAATTATACGTATTAGTCATGACTATAGAACTTAGGGAAAAAATATTTGCTAAGAAGAAAATCAGTTCTTTTCTCTGTCTTTTACATTCATCAGATGAAACTTTGAAAGATCAAATTATAATTTGTCTTTTAACAGATTTTGTTATTTGTATGATCCACAACCCTTTTCAAGTTATGTTGACACATTAGCTAACTTTAAATAAACCTAAAGTGCCAATGGTTATGCTTGACAAATGGGGTGAGATTATTCTGGTCATAACTGTTTCTGAAACAGATTTTTTAAAAATCTGATGGCAATTTTATTTTTGAAGATGAACAAATATGATAATTTTTTTGATTTTTTTGCAGAAAAATTTAAATCCATTTTGAGCTTAGTACAAGCAAGCATGCTAAGTCTTTTCAGTTGTTTCCAACTCTTTGCGATCCTATGGACTATAGCCTGCTAGGCTCCTCCATCCATACTATTCTCCAGACAAGAATACTGGGTTGGGTTGCCATGCCCTCCTCCAGGGGATCTTCCCAACCCAGGGATTGAACCTTTGTCTCTTATGTCTCTTGCATTGGCAAGGGAGTTCTTTTCCACTACAACACCATCTGAGAAACCCATTTTGCTTTGTTTAAGGGAAAAAAAAGATTAATCTGTTACAGACAGTGAGGGACAATGCAAAGTCTCCTACTTATAATCACATAAATCTAACAGGAGCATGTATTATATAGCATTATGTCCCCTTTCTATACAGAGACTGATCTGGATTTACCATCTGTCTGTTTGAGGTAGGTTTTAGCATTTAAAAATCACCCAAACTTTGTTTCCATAATAGCAGTTCTGTTTTGCAGCTTTTATTGTTTTGTACTGTGTGTTGGTGTGTACTCTTTCCCATATTATTATCTAATCTCTGTGAAGTGAGGATTCCTGGGCTATCGTTAAAAAGAGTGTTTTGTATTCATTGTAACTGCTCAAGGATATAGTTAAGATATGGATGAAATTTTAGTTATAATATTTTTGTCTGTCAACATAATCATAACACATTGTTTTAAGCTTTGGCCTTGTGGAACTGAATCTTAACTATTACTTTGATTGCAAGATAATTAATTCAAGAATAGAATACAAAAGTTTTCTTCATGCAAATTTATTTATATAATTTTATCAATAGAAAGTTAAGCTTTATTTCATGTCTGCCAACGTGAAATACGCAGGCAACATTCATTAATGTCTAACAAAATTTTAAAATGCTAACCAGAATTGTTTATTTTCTCATACAAAAATTAAAAAAATAATTGTATGACTTATTGTATTTTATAATAATTGCTTGAAACAGACTTTTCTATAAAAGTGTTTCAGAGCATATAATATTTTAAAGATGTAATACCAGTATTATAAATCAGGAAAGAATTACTGATGTTCAGTAGTGCATTATATTTTTGTAACACTTGATTTGATGTGTCTCTTGCTCTATCTTGGTGTATATTCTATTCTTCTGATTTATATTTTGGAATGGGTAGTAGATTTACAGTGAAGGAACAAGAAGTTCTCACTGTCTCATTCACTGCTGCTAAATATTTTACAGTTCTACAGAACATGATCTATAAACCATCATCTTTTTTCAGGAAGCATGTTCCAAAAGAACCAACGACACGAGAAAATCAATGAGGTTTAACATTTTCTATAACATGACAAGCATATGACTCACAGCCTCAAAGTAGTTTAAAATAGGATGATATTATCTATTCAATATGATAAAATCTACAAGAACAGTGGCAAATGAATTTCTCTATTATCCTTTATTATTCTCATCATAAAGCTGTAAATTTCTGTGGGGCAAATTTCAGTTCAAATTAATATCCCTTATACAAAGCTATGGCTCAGATGGTAAAGAACTTTCCTGAAATGTGGAAGACTCAGGTTCAATCCCAGGGTCAGGAAAATCCCCTGGAGAAGGGGATATTGACACACTCCAGTATTCTTACCTGGAAAATTCCATGGATGAAAGAGCCTGGTGGGCTACACTCTGTGGATTCTCAGAGTGAGATATGACTGAGTGACTAACACACTTTCACTCATACACAATTATAAAGTGTGTGTGTGTATTTTCTTTTTTGGCTTTGTTGCTATGCTTAGCTCCGTCATGTCTGACTCTTTGCAACCCCATGGACTGCAGCACACCAGGCTTCCCCGTCCTTCACCATCTCTGGGAGTTTGTTCAAACTCATGTCGATTGAGTCAGTGATGCCACTGAACCACCTAATCTTCTCTCATCCCCTTCTCCTCCTGCCTTCTATCTTTCCCTGTATCTGGGTCTTTTCCAATGAGTCAGCTCTTCACATCAGGTGGCCAAAGTATTGGAGCTTCAGCTTCAGCATCAGTCTTTTCAATGAATATTCAGGGCTGATTTCTTTTAGGATTGACTGACTTAATTTCCTTGCAGTCTAAAGAACTCTTGAGAGACTTCAACACCAGAGCCCAAAAGCACCAATTCCTCAACACACAGTCTTTTTATGGTCCAATTCTCACATTCGTACATGACTACTGGAAAAACCAGTTTTGACTATATGGATCTTTGTAAGCAAATAATGCCTCTGCTTTTTAATATGCTGTCTAGATTTGTTATATCTTTTCTTCCAAGGATAAACCATCTTTTGGTTTCATGGCTGCAGTCACCATCCTCAGTGTTTTAGATTTATATTACCAGGATCCTCTGTCCATGGAATTGTCCAGGCAAAGATAATGGAGTTGGTTGCCATTCCCTTCTCTGGAGAAATCTGCCTGACCCAGGCATCAAGCCCAGATCCCCCACATTGCAGGCAGATTATTTACTGACTTAGCCAAATTTGATTCTTTG
Source organism: Cervus elaphus (assembly GCF_910594005.1). Classification (NCBI taxonomy): domain Eukaryota; kingdom Metazoa; phylum Chordata; class Mammalia; order Artiodactyla; family Cervidae; genus Cervus; species Cervus elaphus. Next base: position 6,138,649 of record NC_057842.1, on the reverse strand, counting down.
ACTGCATTGTATTAACATTTTTTTTTCTTATTTTCTCATGGCATATATAATACATTCTATGTCTTTTAAATCATCATGGCAGTATTAAAGACTTTATAAACTTTTTATATAAGTTCACAATCAAAGTATCCTAAATAAATACACTTTTTTTTTTTTTTCTTTTCTAGCCATATCACAAGGCTTGCAGGATCTTAGTTCCCTGACCAGAGATCAAATCCAGGACCTGGCAATGAAAGCCTGAAATCCTAACCACAGGATGGCCAGGGAATACTGTTTGGCATACTTTTAAGATTTTTCTCTGAAGGTCACTATTACCTACTTTACCCTTATGTTTTTTAATTTCTCCTAAATAAATTCTTAAAGACCCAAATTGGAAGCTATTTTCAATGTAGTGTGATCTACATAGTTGGCAACAGAAAATTAGTCTTCTCTATAATAATTAGGTAGTCAGTGACAAACCTCAGAGATTCAACATATAAAGCGTTATCTTTTGCAAAATACTCTGATTGTTTTCAATTTTATTGCTCAGTTGACTAAAATGTATTATTTTTGTCCTTATGAGGATTCAGCTATATCCTTCTCTGCTTGATTTGCTGTTCAGTTGCTCCATCGTTTCTGACTCATTGTGACCCCATGGACGGCAGCACACCAGGCTTCCTTGTCCTTCACCTTCACCATGAGTGTGTTCAAACTCATGTCCACTGAGCCAGTGATGCCATCCAACCATCTTGGCCTCTGCCATCCCCTTCTTTTCCTGCTTTCTATCTTTCCCAGAATCAGGGGCTTTTCCAGTGAATTGACTTTTCACATAGGATGGCCAAAGTTTTGGAGCTTCAGCTTCACCATCAGTCTGTTCAATGAATATTCAGGGTTGATTTCCTTTAGGATTGACTTGTTTGTTAGAAATATAAAATGATGCATGTCATAATAAACATATGGAATATGATTAAGTCTTAAGGAAAATGTAAGTATTATATATGTTGTTTTAGTGATTCAAAGATATATAGTGTTAAAATGTAGGCATGACTTCTCATTTATTTTCTCCTTTTCAAGTAGTAGAATGGTTGATAGAATGGGCTTTGAGTGGGTATTAAGTTGCTTCAGTCACGTATGACTCTTTGCAATGCTATGGATTGTATCCTCCCCAGGCTCCTCTGTCCATAGGATTTTCTAGGCAAGAAGATTGGAATGGGTGGCCATTTCCTCCTCTAGGGGATCTTTCTGAGCCAGGGATCAAACCCACATTTCTTAAATCTCCTGCATTGGCAGGCAGGTTCTTTACCACTAACGCCACCTGGGAAGCCCATGGGCTTTGGGAATCTTCAAATGATACTTTGTTAGGTAATATGTATGTATGCATGTATTCACTCATTCATTCATTCAATTATTTTTTTAATTGAAGTACAGTTAGCATTCTTATTAGCATATATATGTCCCATTGTGTAAGTCTCAGACTGAAAACTTAGAATAGAACTGAAGAAAGAATTTCAAAGGGATTAATAAGTCCATCTTTTCTATGTCAGCTAACTTCAAGCAGGGTTTCCAAAGCACTAATGTTCTTACTAGAGACACAGACATACAGAACAAATGTATGGACACCAAGGAGGAAAAGGGGATGGGATGGCTGGATGAATAGGAAGATTAAGTTCAACATATATACTGATAACATGTATAAAGTAGATAATTAATGAGAATCTACTGTGTAGGTCAAGGAACTCTGTTCAAGGCTCTGTGGTGACCTAAATGGGAAGGAAGTACAGAAAAAGAGATGTTTGTATGGCTGACTCACTTTGCTATACAGTAGAAGCTAACACAACATTGCAAAACAACTATACTCCAATAAAAACTAACTTAAAATATTTAAAAAAATAAATAAAATGCTGAGGCTGGACAAATATTTCCCATTTACCTTCTATGAGTTATCAGATTTATTTTAAATTATTTTAGTAAAAACTACAACATTCCAAAAGATAAATGATCAATGAAATTCTGATGCTTAAGGAGAAATTCCATGACTATTCAGGTTTTATGTGAGAGCAAGACAGGTCATTAAAAGTAAGTTTGCCATTAGCTTCTTCTATAAGGTTTATAACAAAAAAGTAAGCTGAACTTTGGAGATTATGACTAATTTCTATCATCATTTAGCTTTCTGACATTTTATTATTACTTTCCAAGTTGATATAATTCAGTTAGGACACAATGTTCATAGTGTATCAATGTTCATAGTGTATAATACTGTCTTGTAAAGCAAATGTGAAGTAAAATAGAAAGCTTGTTATCATAATGATAAAATTCTAAAAGTAATTGAGTAATTTTTCACTATATCCTTCAAAAAATACTTGCAATTATGCATACAACTACAGTCTCAAGAATTATTTTTAAGGAAACTTTGTTTAGCTTGACTTGATGAAATTTTTCATATTGCAAACATTTGTGATCAATGCATCTGTTAATGGGGGGGGGGGGGCGGAATCTCTTTCACTCTTGCCCTGGACAGGTTGGTGAAAACGTTTTTTGGTTTCTTTGTTTTTTAGTTTGCGTTCATGCATACAAAACTGGTTCATTTTAGGCACCAGAAATTGCCTCATGAAAAATTAAGGTAGTAAAATTCAGTGATGGGCTTTACCAAATATATACAAATACACATCCAGTACTGTAGAATCTTATTTGAAATTTGAAATACTTTTGGTTTCTGCTTCACTTCAATATCATGGATAACATACTAGATTTTTGTGATGAATAGTTTTAAATTAAAACGTTGAAACCACTGTGATGGGATAACTCACTTAGAGCCAGACATCCTGGGGAGGGAAGTGTGAAGTCAAGTGGGTCTTAGGAAGCATTACTATGAATGAAACTAGTGGAGATGATGGAATTTCAGGTGAGCTATTTAAAATCCTAAAATAAGATGCTGTTCAAGTGCTGCACTCAACATGCCAGCAAATTTTGAAAACTCATCAGTGGTCACAGGACTGGAAAATATCAGTTTTCATTCCAATTCCAAAGAAGGGTAGTGCCAAAGAAATTTCAAACTGCAACACAATTCCTTTCATTTCATATGCTAGCAAGATAATGCCCCAAATTTTTCAAGCTCAGCTTCAAAACTACTTGGACTAATAACTTCCAGATGTACAAGATGGATTTAGAAAAACCAGAGGAACCAGAGATCAAATCGCCAAAATTCATTGGATCACAGAAAAAGCAATGGGATTCTAGAAAAACACTTACTTCTGTTTCATTGAATATGCTAAAGCCTTTCACAATGTGGATCACAACAAATTGCCAAAAATTCTTAAAGAGATGGGAATGCCAGACCACCCTACCTTCCTCCTGAGAAACCTGCATGCAGGACTAGAAGGAAAGAGATAGAAAAGAGACATGCATCAATGGACTGGTTCAAAATTTGGAAAAGAGTACTTCAAGGTTGTAGATTGTCACCCTGCTCATTTAACTTATATGCAGAGCATATTATGTGAAATGCTGGACTGTATGAAGCTCAAGCTGGAATCAAGATTGCCAGGAGAAATATCAATAGCCTCAGATGTGTCGATGACACCACCCTAAAGGCAGAAGTTAAGAAGAACTAAAAAGCCTTTTGATGAAGGTGAAAGAGAAGAGTGAAAAATCTGGCTTAAAACTCAATTCATAAAAACTAATATCACGGCATCCAGTCTCATCATTTCATGGCAAATAGATGGGGAAAAAATAGAAATCATGATAGACTTTATCTTCTTAGGTTCCACAATCACTGCAGACAGTGACTGCAGCGATGAAGTTAGAAGACGCTTGCTCCTTGGAAGAAAACTATGACAAACCTAGGCAGCATATTAAAAAATAACAGAGACATCACTTTGCTGACAAAGGTTCTTATTTGTCAAAACTACCTTTCCCCCCCCCCCAACAGGCATGTACACGTGTGAGAGTTGGACAAAAAGAAGGTTGAGCACTGAATAATTTATGATTTCACACTATGGTGCCGGAGAAGGCTCTTGAGAATCCCCTAAACAGCAAGATTAAACCAGTCAATCCTAAAGGAAATCAACCCTCAATATTCATTGGACAGACTGATGCTGGAGTTGAAGCTGCAATACTTTGGTCACATGATGCGAAGAGCCAACTCATTGGAAAAGATCCTGATGCTGGGAAAGATTGAGGGCAGGAGGAGAAGTGGGCAACAGAGGATGAGATGGTTGGATGGCATCACCAACTGGATGGATTCGAGTTTGAACAAACTCTGTGAGATAATAAAAGACAGGGAAGCCTGGTGTGCTGCAGTCCATGGTATCCCTGAGTCAGACAAAACTGAGCAACAACATTTTTATCTCTGTCTTCAATTCTTATCAGTTTGATTGCTATGTGTCTTGGTGTTTTCCTCCTTAGTTTTATTCTGCCTGGGACTGTCTGTGCTTCATGGTCCTAGTTGATTATTTTATTTCCCATGTTAGGGAAGTTTTCAGCTATTATCTCTTCAAATATTTTCTCAAGTCTTTCTCTCTCTATTCTCCTTCTGGGACCCATCCCTATAATGTGAATTTTGATGCATCTAATGTTGTCCCAGAGGTCTCTGAGATGGTCTTCATTTCTTTCATTCTTTTTTTCTATATTCTGTTCTGTGGCAGTAATTCCCACCATTCTGTCCTCCAGGTCATTTCTCTATTCCTCTTTCTCAGTTATTCTGCTATGGATTGTGTATTATTCATGTATATATGTCTTGTGTATTATTCATCTCTGTTTGTTTGTTCTCTCATTTTTTTCTAGGTCTTTGGTAACATTTCTTGCATCTTCTCAACCTTTGCCTCCATTCTTTTTCTAAGATCCTGAATTATGTTCACTATTATTATTCTGAATTCTTTTTTCTGGGAGGTTGCCTATCTCCATTACATTCAGTGGTTTTTCTGATATTTTATTTTGTCCCTTCATCTGGGACATACTTTTCTTTTTTTATGCTGTTTAACTTTCTGTAATGTGGTTTGTGCTTTAGTTCCTGTGGGATTGCAGTTCTTCTTTCTTCTTCTGTCTTCCTTCTGGAAGAGGAGGCTAAGAAGCTTGTGCAAACTTCCTGATGGAAGGCACTGGTGGTGGGAAAACAGGGCCTTGCTCTTGTGGGCAGGGCCTTGCTCAGTAAAGCTTTGATCCAATTATCTCCTCCCTGGTAGTTTTTTTGGCCTGAGGCGACCCTCGAGTCTATGGACTCTATGGTCAGTTATTGGTAACTTCCAAGAGGGTTTGCACAAAGGGGGCCATTCTTGGCCTGATCCTTCCAGAGCCCCATCACTGTGGTGAGCCCCTGCCAACCCACACCACCACAGGAAACCCTTCAACGCTAGCAGGCAGTGCCAACCCACACCACCACAGGAAACCCTTCAACGCTAGCAGGCAGTTTTGGTTCAGTCTCCTGTGGAGACTCTGCTCCTTTCCTCTGAGTCTTGGTGCATGCAAGGCTTTGTTTGTTCCCTCCAAAAGTAGAGTCTCTGTATCCCTCAGTCCTCTGAAGTCTTGTAATCAAATTCCTCTAGGCTTCAGAGTCAGATTCCCTGGGAATTCCCAGTCACTTTTTTGGATCTGCAGGTTGGGAAACCTGGTGTGGAGTTCTGAACCCTCTCAACAGTTGGAGAATTTCTTTGGTATTACTGTTCTCAGTTTCTGGCTGACTAATCTGGCTGACATGAGATTTGATTTTATTGTGATTGTACCTATCCTACTGTCTTGCTGTGGCTTCTTGCTTGTCTTTGGGTATGGGGTATCTTTTTTTGGTAGGTATCCTCCTGTCAATGGTTGTTCAACAGCTGATTGTGACATTAATGCTCTCACAGGAAGAGATGAGCACACGTTCTTTTACTCCAACATGTTGAACTGAAAGTCCAAAACATTGAAAATTTAAAAGCTAAGTTTTAGTCCTTGAAGAAGTCAACTATTAATGCAAGAGTTATTTTATATTGCTTGGATATCATGCAGATTATTTAATGGGTTAACTGTGAATAATCATAGTTATGTTTTTCAATAATGAAAAACAATTATATTTTATGTACTTTTCTACAAAGAGAGATAACAAATTGCAAAGGCAATGAGAAAAGTGCTTCATAGGCAATAATTATGAAATGAGTGACATCTTAAGAGTATTCTTGAGAAATACCTACTCTGGATTGCTAATTCTATGCATGCTTTCCTGAAGCTACCTAGAATTGTTTTAGACCACAAGTTAAAGTAACAAATAATTAGTGACATTGCCATGTAACTTTCACACTGTGGGGTTCCTACTCAGCATTTAATTAGAATCATGATTAAATTATGCATTGTCTTTAGAAATTTCCCTGAGGAGAGAACATACTTGAATGTTTCACAAGATAAGAGAGATTTGCTACTTAAAATATTGAAATAGTTGGAATAATCATGGTGGGATCTTTTATCATTTGCTGAATGTCTTTGCGTCTTAGAAGTCATTATTTAATTCTGTCACAATTGCTAGCTACAAAAAAGTTAAAAACTTTAATGATAAATTATAATAGAAAATCTATGAATACTTTTGTTTCTTGTGATGAATACATTACAGTTTTCCATTGCCTTGCTAGTTTGTGGTAATTCTTCTGTTGCCTTTGTTGGTCTCCTGTATTAAAAGTAACTTTGCACTTTGGATTGCCAGTATTTTTTATAGTGTTTAAGGGAGAGGAAATGGACCATTGGCTATTTTTAACACTTGAGTTTGAAACTATTAATATTCTTGGCTTATATATTGTGTATATTTTGGTAACATTATAACAATAGGGTTTCTCTTTCCTTTCTTTCTTTTTTTTTCTTTTCTTTTTTTTTTTTTTATTTTGGCTGCTCATTGTGACACACAGAATCTTACTTCCCTGACCAGGAATGGAACCCTCACCCTTGCAGTGGAAGTTCTAATAACTGGGCCACCAGGGAATCACTATTTTCTAATTTTTTAATTGGTTGATTTCAGTTTATTAAATTTATCTATTTATATAAATTGCAGCAAATTCTCAGAACTTTCACTACCTAAAATTATAGAATTTAAATCTGGCAATTCTTTTACTATAATGTCCACCTTAATGATAAGACACTTTTGGCCTTAGGAAATTATTTATGTAACATATCCTCCATGAAAATGTCAGTTTATTATTTTTTAAAATGGCTTCCTTTATTCTATATGATAATAAGCCCCAGGTACCTTACATTGTAAGATTACAGATTCTATTACACAACTGATTCTGTGTGTGTGTGTGTGTGTGTAATTGTATTCTAAAACTTATAAAAACCTAACTCTTTCACTGTGGGATTCTTTGGTAATTGATTCATTTAGCTGTTCTGCAAACTGAGACACTTGTATTAGGAAAATATTCCAGTAATTATTTTATAGCACCATCTTTGTCTTGTTACAAAAAATAGCTGCTGAAGTAAAAAAAGATTTTCCATTTTTTAAAAGATTGCACTTAGAATGATGTTTGTTTTTTCTCTTCCATTTCCCTGCATACAATATAAGCCAATACACATTAAACCTGTACATTTTTTTCTAGAACTATGCCTTATTATTTTTCATTTAATCTCTTCTTATTATGAATAATACTGAAGCAGGTTTTTCCAACTATTCAGTGAGGTGATTTAGTGAAGAATTCATGAAAATGTAGCAGGAATCAGGAAGACAGGAACAAATATACTTGAAATCTGAGAAACGTTATAGAGTGTGAAATACTCTGGCACAACTTTGCATATTACAGTTAGGTGAAACTCAGTATATATGATTTGTTGCCTTTCTAAAGTCACAATTTGTCTTTTAAAATTCCATTAATTTTTATGATTTTTTTTAAGGGGTGTACTATTAGCTCAATAAGTTGTTTTAATGCTGCTAAGAAGTAGTTATACTTGAAAGACACATCACATAATCAATAATTTACTCTGGGAAAGGAAATACCACAAAAACAGTAAATTTATTCTTTCTCTCTTTTTTTAATTTTCCTCATACATTCTATTAAAATTTAAACATTTGAAATAGACTGTGATAAATACATACATTTATACTTGTTTCTGCAAACATTTTAGGAATAATAGCTAAACATCCACACATAATATTTATCTTTACCATTATCAGTCCTAAAAAATGATGCTGTTAAGTTGCTACACTCAATATGCCAACAAATTTGGAAAACTCAGCAGTGGCCTCAGGATTGGAAATGTCAGTTTTCATTCCAATCCCAAAGAAAGGGAATGCTAAAGAATGCTTTCACTACCACACAATTGCATTCATCTCACATGCTAGCCAACTAATGTTCAAAATTTTCCAAGCTAGGCTACAACAGTATGTGAAACAAGAATGTCCAGATGTTCAAGATGAATTTAGAAAAGGCAGAGGAGCCAGAGATCAAATTCCAACATCCATTGGATGATAGAAAAAGCAAAAGAGTTCTAGAAAAACATCTACTTCTGCTTTATTAAGTATGCCAAAACCTTTGACCATGTGGATTACAACAAACTGTGGAAAATTCTTCAAGAGATGGGACTTCTGGACCACCTTACTTGCCTCCTGAGAAGTCTGTATACAGGTCAAGAAGCAATAGTTAGAACTGGATATGGAACAACAGACTGGTGCACATCAGGGTCTGTTGGTGCTCAGAGTGTGGCCAGGAGGCTCGGACTGAGCAGGGTTTTGCTTGCCTGTGAATTGTGTAGAGTACACTGCCATTCTCTTGTCTTCTCTTCACCATGGCTTCTTCTGATATCCAGATGAAGGATCTGGAGAAACATGCCTCTGGCCAGGCTTTTGAGCTGATTCTCAGCCCTCATTCAAAAGAATCTCTCCCAGAATTTCCCCTTTCCCCTCCTAAGAACAAGAATCTTTCCTGGAGGAAATTCAGAAGAAATTAGAAGCTGCAGAAGAAAGACACAAGTCCCATGAAGCTGAAGTCTTGAAGCAGCTTGGTGAGAAACGGGAGAGTGAGAAAGAAGTGCTTCAGAAAACGATAGAGAAGAACAACAACGTCAGTAAAATGGCGGAAGAGAAGCTGACCCACAAGATGGAAGCCAGCAAAGAGAACCGAGGGGCACACAGGCTGCCAAATTGGACCATTTACGAGAGAAGGACAAGCACATTGAAGAAGTGTGGAAGAACAAAGAATCCAAAGATCCCGCTGATGAGACTGAAGCCAACTAATTTGTTCTGAGAACTGACTTTCTCCCCCTCCCCTTCCTAAATATCTTAAGACTGTACTGGCCAGCGTCATTTTACTTTTTTCCCCCTGGAAAATATTCTGGAAGCTGATGTAGGACTGTATAGGTAAATTCAGATGGTATGATGTTGATTTAGGGGCAAAAGGGGAGAAATGAAATGTGTATTACCCTTTCTCTAAAGTGTTGAAGTCTGTCTAATATAGCTATTTTTCTTGTTGCATTTTTTTCTACTTCAGTACACGTGGTGTGCTGGGTTTAATGGCTAGTACTGTGTTGGTTCCATGAAAACATGCCTGTGAAAACAGTATGTAGTGGCTTCTTTCAAATTGTTAGATGTTGAATATGTGTTCACCTTAAAATCACAATTGTGTCCAGATCTTACAGATGCTACAGTACTTGAATGGTTAATAAAACTGCACAGTGCTGTTTAAAAAAAAAAAAAAAAAAGACTGGTTCAAAATTAGGAAAAAGAGTACTGCAAGACTGTATATGGACACCCTGCTTATTTAACTTATATGCAGAGTACATCATGTGAAATGCCAGACTGGTTGAAGCACAAGCTGGAATCATGATTGCTGGGAGAATTATCAACAATCTCAGACATGCAGATGACACCACTATTATAATAAGAAGAGAAGAGAAACTGAAGAGCCTCTTCATGAAAGTGAAAGAGGAGAGTGAAAAAGCTGGCTTAAAACTCAACTCTCAGAAAACTGAGATTATGGCATCTGGCCCCATCACTTAATGGCAAATAGATGGGGAAACAGTGACAGATTTTATTTTCTTGGACTTCAAAATCACGCAGATGGTGACTGCCACCATGGAATTAAAAGACTCTTGCTCCTTGGAAGAAAAGCTATGATAAACCTAATCAGTTCAGTCACTCAGTTGTGTCTGGCTCTTTGCGACCCCAGGGACTGTAACATGCCAGGCTTCCCTGTCCATCATCAACTCCTGGAACTTGCTGAAACTCATGTCCATTGAGTTGGTGATGCCATCCAACCATCTCATCCTCTGTGATCCCTTTCTCCTTTGGCTTTCAATATTTCCCAGCATCAGAATCTTTTCTCTTTTTTTTTTTTTTTTTAATTCATCTATATTTGTTACAACTTTTTAAAGCAGAATGTGACTTGAGCACTGCATTTCCACTCACAAAACTTGCTCCAAGTTACTTTTCCAGCGGCTTTACAACATGCCTGAGCAGCTTATAAGTTTGCTACTCTAAACAATATTTTTCTTTGGAAAACAAGCCCTATGTACGGACAGCGAATCCAATCAAGTTGGTTCAGCTTAACACACTAACTTCTAGAGGCCTGGCACATGCAGTCATAACTACAGTGGATGGAAGTTTTAAAAAGTATATCCCAGAAGATGAAAACTTGCTTTAACAAGTGTTTCTTTTAAACATCACGGTATATATGAGTCAGTTCTTCACATCAGTTGGCCATAGTATTGGAGCTTCAGGTTTAGCATCAGTCCTTCCAATGAATATTCAGGGTTGATTTCCTTTAGGATTGATTGGTTTGATCTCCTGATAAACCTATTCAGCATATTAAAAACAGAGACATTACTTTGCCAACAAAGGTCCGTATAGTCAAAGCTATGTGTTTTTTTCAACTACTCATGTATGGAGGATGTGAGGGTTGGACCATAAAGAAGGCTGAGTGCTGAGGAGTTGATACTTTTGAATTGTGGTATTGGAAAAGACTCTTGAGAGTTCCTTGGACTGCAAGGAGATCAAACCAGTCAGTCCTAAAGGAAAGTAGTTCTGAATACTCATTGGAAGGAATGATACTGAATCTGAACCTCCAATAATTTGGACACCTGATGTGAAGAGCTGAATCACTGAAAAAGACCTTGATGCTGGGAAAGATTGGAGGTAGGAACAGAGGGGATGGCAGAGGATGAGATGTCTTGATGGCCTTGCCGACTCAATGGACATGAGTTTGAACAAGCTCTGGGAGATGGTGAAGGACAGCAAAACCTGGAATGCTGCAGTCCTTGGGGTCACAAAGAGCTGGCATGACTGAGTGAGTAAACAACAACAGCAACATCATCAAATTTGCTATGTACTGTGTAAAACATGGAACTTATACTTAATCTGACTGTTATGCAGCTACAGTGTATTTACCCAACTCCTGAGAGCTTCCAATTTTGTTCCAACAAGAATAAGATCATTGACTATTCAAAAATTTTAGAATGTATTTCTTCTATGTATAAGAACAAATTCAGAAATTAACTGAAAGATCATATGCGAATTAAAAATTATTTCTTCTTAAACTCAATTTCATAGCAATTAGAGTACACTAGTGCATAAATTTATGTTTAGTGATGTTTATTCCAGAAATAATTTTAAAGACAAAAAAATTGCAATATTTATCAAGAAGTCTGTAGTTGGATAAACAGTGAGACACACACATCATAGGCTACTGTAAGACTGACATATTAAATAAGATCAACTGAGTTGGATAGACTGTAGAAATAAGAAGGTCCAGTGGGTAACAGGATCTTATTCTTATGAAACTGAAATTGTGATAGTTTCACTTCCAACAGAAAAAGTCACTTTTTAAGAATAAGAGACTGCTTGTAGATCAACTTTCTTAAGAACATTTCAAAAATCTGAGGGGGGAAAAAACAGTTCATTTTAAAACTCGTGAGCAGTATTTTTCAGCAAAGCAAGGTATAGAACAGACATATCCAGAGCCAGAAATCATGGCATGCACTTGGTGCACTTGCCAGTTTAAAAACTTTTTTCATAAGGTTAGGAAACTAAACAGCACTTAGGACAGCCTCACAGGACTAAATAGGAAAAGTCACCATCTGGTATTTAATTAAAATAGGTTGCATAGTAAAATTCTTTATTTAAATGGACTGAAACTTCAAAGGGAAGGCAACTTAAAAGAAAGAGTGACTTGGAAATAGGTAAAAATATAGATAGACTTGGATTATAGTCCCATTTTAAGCTATCTCAATTCTTGAAATAGGTTCTGGCAATACTCAATAACTAATGTGTTGCCTGGATTTGAAGAACCAAACTTGTGAAATTGAAAGAAAGATTAATTTACTCTCATGCCTCTTATGAGAGTAAGTTATTTGTCTTATTCTTTCATAATTTTCTACAAGCAATTTTGAAAATTTAGTAGCAACCAATACATAAATAACCATAGACACAAGGAGAAAAGATAACTCCCTTTTGAACAGTAACAAAATAGAGACAGCAATGATCCCCAGGGGTTTGAAATATAGGGGTTAGCCTTTAAATTAGTATGATATCTCTGTTCACAGTAATAATGAAAAGATGAAGAAGCTATTAGAAAACTGAGTAAAATTTCTAAAACTGAAAAAAAGTAGTAATCAAGTAAAACCAAAATATAGAACTATAATACCAAATAAACACAGATGAACACAGAGGTGTGTGTGTGCTCAGTCAGTTCAGTCATGTCTGACCCTGTGACCCTATGGAATGAAGCCCACTAGGCTCCTCTGTCCATGAGAATCTCCAGGCAAGAATACTGGAGTGGGTTGCCATTTCCTCCTCCAGGAGAGCCAAACACAGAGGTATAATGATTTGTAATATGTGATATAGAATGAAACTCAAAAGTTGAATGAGTGGGAAATATATGAGATAGTGTGAGTGTTATAGAGGATAAAATAATGTGTAGCAAGCAGGTATTTGGAATCCCAAAAGGAAGGGTGTAGAAGCAATATTAGCAGAGATAATATACAACGATTGTGCACACAGGGTAAGCAACCTCAAATAAGTTTCAAAAATTTCTTAACACAAACAAGTTTTAAAATTTCTACATTTATCTCTATTCTTCTGTCTCTTTACCTATCTATGTATTTATGTGTCTGTGTATCTATACCATGTATCTACTTGTATTATCTATTTATATACTGCTTGACATTTCACAGCAAAACTGATGAAAACTAATAAGGAAATGAAATCTTTTTTTTATAAAAAAATATTTTTCTTAAAATATAATTCACATACCATAATATTTATTCTTTTAAACTATACAATAAAGTCATTCAAAGTAAATTCACAATGTCACACATTCCTCATTATTAACTCCGGAACACTTTCATTACTCCCAATTTTTCTTCCCCTAAGCCTCTGGCAAGCATTGATCTATTTTCCGTCTCTAAAGAGTTACTCATTCTGGACATTTCATATAAGTGAAACCATAAAATGCACGATATTTTGTGCCTGGCAGTTTTCAGTTAGCATAACGCTCTCAAGGCTCATTCATGTTGTAGTGTGTATCAACAGTACACTCTTTTATTATTCTTGAAGAATATTCCATTGCATGGATGTATAACATTTATTTATCCAATTCATTTGGGCTATGACAGTTCATGTGTAAGTTTTTGTGTAGATATATCTTTATTTTCTTTCAATATATTCCTAGAAATAAAGTTGCAATGTTAATACCATTTGAATTTCATGTAATTTTCCTGTGTCAGAGGTAGTAGATTTTTGTTTCTTTTTTTTTTTTTTTCCTTCAACCATTTGAAAATGTAAAAAATAATCCTTAGCTCATGGATAGTGACAAAATAAACAGCAAGTATCCTCTGGTGCAAATGCCATGATGAACCAATACTTACACTACATTCCTGGAGGAGAAAAGCTACACTGCTGCTCCTCTTAGGCAGCAAACCATGTTCACTTCAGTTCAGTTCAGTTGCTCAGTCATGTCCGACTCTTTGCGACCCCATGAATCGCAGCATGCCAGGCCTCCCTGTTCACCACCAACTCCCGGAGTCTACTCAAACTCATGTCCATCGAGTCGGTGATGCCATCCAGCCATCTCATCCTCTGTCGTCCCCTTCTCCTCCTGCCCCCAGTCCCTCCCAGCATCAGGGTCTTTTCCAATGAGTCAACTCTTTGCATGAGGTGGCCAAAGTATCGGAGTTTCAGCTTCAGCATCAGTCCATCCAGTGAACACCCAGGACTGATCTCCTTTACGATGGACTGGTTGGATCTCCTTGCAGTCCAAGTGTTCACTTCACGCCATCGTAAACCTGACCAGGCCTTCCTTCTTTGATTTTTTTTTTTTTAATAGGAAGATCGAATTTTAATGTTTGTACATGGGAAACAAATCGACTACTGAATCTGTTTAATTTCATCCTAGAGTCTTTAATTTTATGAAAACAATGATAATCAACTTTGTTTTAGCTCTTTTTATAGATAAAATAAGTTATGTTGAATGGAGATTCTTTAAACTCTACAAAAGGTATATTCAAAAGAAGACAACTTATTATTTGTTTGAAAGTAAAATTGTAAATGCATAGGGAAAAAGAAAACCTGATAAAACAGTTAAATTTACTTAAAAATAAAATAAGCACAGAAAAAATAACTCAAATAATGGAGACCTCAAGAAGTGCAAAATGAGGTTTGAACATCAGAGTTGAGAAACAGCAATGAAAAATTTGGAGTCAGAAATGGCTGTGGTAATGACACGGAATCCTGAACTTTAAATTCCGTGGTTCAGTTTGGAAGAGATTAGGTTGCAGGCAACATAATATGTCCTGGAAAAATCAGAGAGCATAGAGAATGAAATAAAGTATGTGTTAGATTGGAAAAAACAGAATGCTAACACAGGAGGTGACTGCATTGCAATAAAGAGAGAAGAGAGTTGAGGGTTTCAGTGCAGAGGTCATGGCTGATTAACTATTTCCAGATGCTATGTAGCTTCAGAAAGAGTCAACTCATTTAAAATTCAAATTCTCATTTGAAAATATAGCTCTAAGGCTCAGGACACTTCAGCACCTATGTAAACAATCTTAAAAAAAAAAAAAAAAAAAAAAGATCATCACCCGCCACTCCTTGACAGTAGGGTATTCAAGAAGATAAAAATATAAGGAGTTTAAAGTATTCACATAGTAGTATTAATAATCTATTAACTGAGAAAAGGACATTTGAAGCAGTACATCCTTATTATGTATGTCTAATATATGTGCTTGTGTTTGTCAATGTGAAAGATAAATTGAAATTTGTACAGACCTACCAACATGAGCTTAAAGCCAAATAGAGATGGTCTTTCCCATGATACCTCAGTTGGTAAAGAATCTGCTCGCAATGCAGAAAACCCAAGTTCGATTTCTGGGTCGGGAAGATCCTCTGGAGAAGGGATAGGCTACCCATTCCAGTATTCTTGGGCTTCCCTCGTGGCTCAGCTGGTAAAGAATCCACCCACAATGCAGGAGACCTGGGTTCGATCCCTGGGTTGGCAAGATCCCCTGAAGAAAGGAATAACTACCCACTCCAGTATTCTTGCCTGGAGAATTAAAGGACTATATCCTTCATGAGGTCACAAAGAGTCGGACATGACTGAGCAACTTTCACTTTTCCATTTGAAAGTGAGAGCTTGAACCATGTCTTGTCAAAGAATTACTAAGGTTTCCAAGTGTATCTCTCACGCCACAACTTTTTTCTTACATTTCAAACTCAGGAAGATAAAACCTTAAGCTTGAACTACCATAAACTTCATTGATTTTAAAAGCTGTCACACAGATGATCTCATTTGTCCCATACAATTTGGAGAAATGATAGTGTTAGATGAGCCAATGCATGTTGTGAAAATACTCACAGAAGTATTAACAAGAAAATAAAAGACAGTTTGCATTTACTTTCTGAGGGATTAAAGGGGCTGGCACATAGAGTAGTGTTGGCTTGGAAGGGTGGGGATTTGATTCTTTTATCGAGTTTCAAAGGGCAATATTCTGGAAAGAGGGGGCATGCCAGAGATACATTTGGGCTTACTGTGCTTCTGTAGGAAGCACTTTTTCTAAGCGTCTGTAACTTTTTGCCTTCAGTGATTTTCCAAAACTTGGATGTCTGAAAGAGACTTGATAGTGGCACTTGACAGGCAATATTATTTTAAATAATGTAAGATGGATTTACATATAGGACATTTATTACCATTTCTACATATACATGAAAAAAAATTTAAACACAAAATGTTGTAGTCAAACACATAATTGGAAAACAAAAGAATGGGAAAGATGAGCAATCTCTTTAAGAAAATTGGAGGTATCAAGTGACTATTTGAGGTAAGGATGGGCACAATAAAGAACAGAAATGGTAGAAACCTAACAGAAGTAAAAGATATTAAGAGGTGACAAGAATACAGAGAAGAATTATACAAGAAAGATCTTAATGACTCAAATAACCGCAATGATGTGGTCACTCACCTAAACCAGACATTCTGGGGTGTGAATTCAAGTGTGCCCTATGAAAAATTTACTATGAACAAAGCTAGTGGAGGTGATGGAATTCCAGCTTTGCTATTTCTAATCCTAAAAGATGATGCTGTTAAAGTGCCATACTCAAAACGTACGCAAATTTGGAAAACTCAGTAGTGACCACAGGGCTAGAAAAGTTCAGTTTTCATTTCAATCCCAAAGAAAGATAATGGCAAAGAATGTTCAAATTACCATACAATTGTGCTAATTTCACATATTAGCAAAGTTGTGCTCAAAAATCCTTCATGATAGACTTCAGCAGTATATGAACCTAGAACTTTCAGATGTACTTGTTGGATTTTGAAGAGGTAGAGGAACCAGAAGTTGGCCTAATTTGTTGGATCATGGATAAAGCAAGGGAATTACAGAAAAATGTATACTCCAGGAGTTGGTAATAGACAGGGAGGCCTGGCGTGCTGTGGTTCATGGGGTCACAAAGAGTCAGACACAACTGAGCAACTGAACTGAACTGAACTGAACTTCTGCTTCACTGGCTATGCTAAATCCTTTGGTTGTGTGGGTTACAACATTGGAAATTTCTTAAAGAGATGGGAGTACCAGATTGTCTTACCTGAGAAATCTGCATGTAGTACAAGAAGTAACAGTTAGAACCAGATATGAAGCAACTGACTGGTTCCAAATTGGGAAAGGAGTACAACAAAGTTGTATATTACCACCCTGCTTATTTAACTTATATGCAGAGTACATCATACTAAATTTCAGGCTTGTGAATCACAAGCAGGAACAAGGTTTCCAAGATAAATATCAACAACCTCAGATATGCAGATGACACCAATCTAATGGAAGAAACTGAAGAGGATCTAAAGAACCTCTTGATGAGGGTGAAAGAGGAAAGTGAAAAATGTGGCTTGAAAATCAACATTAAAACAACAAAGATCAAGGCATCTGGTTCCATCACTCATGGCAAATAGAAGGGGAAGAAGGGGAAGCCATGACAGTGTCCCCCCCCCCCACCTTGGGCTCCAAAATTACTGCAGATGGTGACTGCTGCCATGAAATTAAAAGACAATTGTTTTTTTTTGGAAGAAAGGTGTGACAAACCTAGATACTGCATTAAAAAGCAGAGACATCATTTTGCTGACAAATATTCATATAGTCAAAGCTTTTTTTTTTTTTCCAGTAGTCATGCATGGATGTGAAAGTTTGACCATAAAGAAGGCTGAGCACTGAAAAGCAGATGCTTTTGAATTGTTTCTGGAGAAGACTCCTAAGTGTCTCTTGGACTGCAAGGACATCAAACCAGTCAACCCTAAAGAAAATCAACCCTGAATACTCAGTAAAAATAGTGCTGCTGAAGCTGAAGCTCCAATACTTCATCCACCTGATGAGAAGAACTGACCCATTGGAAAAGACTCTGTTGCTGGAAAAGATTGAAGGCAAAAATAGAAGGGGGTGGTAGAGGATGAAGTGGTTAGATAGTATCATCAGCTCAATGGACATAAATTTGGGCAAACTCCAGGAGATAGTGGAGGACAGAAGAATGTGCTAGAGTCCAAGGAGTCACAAAGAGTTGGACACAAGTTAGCAACTGAACAACAGCACAAAATAAATACAGAGATATTTGGATCAGACTTTCTGGAACTATCAGAGAGATGGACTTCAAATATGCATCTCTTGGGCATTTCATAGGGTTCTGGGAAATAATTTTTAATTTAGAATATAGAGGCATATGAGACAGTTGAAGAAAAAGAGTCAAGTTTAACTTAAGAAAAACAGAAGTCTGAATAAAGAACCTGAATATTGACATTTAAGAGTAAATGTTAAGATGCCTACAAAGAATATTGAGAAGAAATGACCATGAATAAGGTAATAGAATTCACATGATGCCAGTCAGCACTGCCAGAGTGTCAGCAAATAAAAAGAGTCAAAATTTAAGAAATGATAGTCAAAGATTGCTGCCCAATATGTTGTCTGTACCCAAAGTCTGGGACTGAGATGAAGAGAAGTAATCAATCAAAGGTTATATAACCCAAGGCTGCCCCAACTCTAAATTTTGCATTCACTAATTCATAGTTAATTTTCTTACCTGTTTTGGTAATGTAAGAAATAATTATATTGGGGTTTTATGAATCTATAACATAAAGAATACATTTGTAGCAGAAGTAGTGAAAAGGGTGAGAAAGGTTCTAAACTCCTCATTCTTACTCATTTCTTATGCCCAAACAATCACCTTGAACTGAAATCCTTTGACTCTGGTTCTTTTTTAATTTTTTCATTTCAAGATAATGAAATGAAGACATTTATATTCTTTTTGTCTCTGTCCCCATCTCTATTTTCCAATTGTATGAATATTCAAGTAGATGAAATAAATTTATATTCCTTTCTTTTTCTAAAATTAAAACTAAGGAAAATAAATACAATTCTATCTTTGGCAAAACTAGAGCATCTACAATACCAAACCACAATATAAATGAACAAAGAGCGGAGGGAGGGTTGTGCGAGCACAAGCTGAGACAGGGCCTGCAGAAGCAGATCCCACTGAGGGCAATTGGATTTGCTGAAAAACTCATGGTGGACTTGATCATGGAAAGAGCTAGGGGTACTGAAAACAAGGACTTGTTTTAAAATATGCTTATTTATTTATTTATTTATTTTAATTTCATGGGTCGCCTGAGTTAATTTAGTCAGAAGGATGCCTTTTCCCTACACATAGAATACTACAGATACAGAAATAAAGCCAAAATGTAAAAATATTTTTAATAAACTATTTTTTAGCTTTATTGAAGCATAATGACATACAAAAACATTTAATAAATATATTTTGAAGAGCTTGCATATATGTATACAGTCATGATACCATCACCAGAACCAAGGTACTACATAGCTATCATCTCCAAAAATTACCTTTAGTTCTTTTGCATTTTTTTTTTCTTTTTTCAGGTAAGAATAGTTAACATAAGCTATATCCCATTCACAAATTTTACAGTGCACGATGCTGTTAACTACAAGTACTAGGTTGTACAACAAATCTCTAGAGCTTGTTTATCTGGGATACCTGAAACTTTATATACATTCACAAAATGTACATTTCCACCTCCTCCCAGTCCCTGGAAACCACCCTTCCATTCTCTGCTACTAGGAGTTTAACTGTTTTAGAAACTGATAGCAGTGATATCTCATAGTGTTTGTCCTTCTGTGACTGGCTTATTTCACTTAGCATAATCTCCTGTATATTCATCTTTTTTTTTTTTTTTTTTTGCAAAAGACATGATTTCCTTCTTTAGTAGGGTTGATAATATTCCATTGTATGTATATGCAACATTTTCTGTATCTGTTCTTTATAGAATGACTTTTGAGTTGTTTTCATATCTTGACAATTGTAAATAATGTGGCAATTAAAGAGGGCTGCAGATAATTTTTGAGACCCTGACTTCAATTCTTTCGACTATATGTCAAACAGTGGAATTGCTCTGGTAGTTCTATTTTTAATTTTTTAGGAACCTCTATACTATTTTCCATAGTGACTGCAATATACTACATTCCAGTGTATAAGGGTTTCAATTTCTCCACATGCTCACCAACACTTTATTTTTTTTCAAATAATAACCACCCTAACAACTGCAAGTTATAACTTAGAGTGGTTTTGATCTGCATTTCCCCAGTGATGAGTGATATTAACCACCCTTTCTTATGCCTGCCTGCCATTGGACATTTGTATAGCTTCTTTGGAGTAATGTCTATTCAACATCCTTGCTCATTTTTGTATTGGTTTTTACAAATATTTATTGGTAGGTGATACATATTTTGGATACCAACCTCTTGTCTGAAACATGGTTTACATATATTTTCTCTCAATCTGTTGGTTGCTTTTTCACTTTGTTGATTTTTGCCCTTGCAGCACAGAGCTTTCTAGTTGGATAAGGTCACATTTGTCTGGTTTTTTATGTTGTTGCCTGTGCAGTGGTGTCAAATTCAAGAAATCATTGTTAAGACCACTGTCAAGAAGTTTCCTCTGAATTTTTGTTTTTGAGGATTTTTGTAGGTTTAAGTGCTACATTTAAGTCATCAACACACTTTTGAATTGTTTTTTGTGTCTATTATGTGAGAGGAATCCAATTTCATTCCTTTGCATATGGATAGTCTGTTTTCTCAACACTGTCTTTTGAAGACAATATCCTTTCTCCATGTTGTATTCTTGACACCTTGCCAAAAATACACTGAGTTTATAATAATAAACTTATTTCTGAGCTTTGTTCTGTTATGTTGGTCTATGTGTGTATCTATATGCCAGTACTGTACTATTTTAATTGCTATAATTTTGTGGTATATTTTGAAATCAAGAAGAATGCTGCCTCCAACTTTGTTCTTCTTTATCAAATTCTTTGGCTATTTAGTGTCTTTAATTATTTCACATGAATTTTAGAATTATTTTTCTATTTCTGTAAAAATATTGTGATCGTGATAGGGATTGTATTGAATCTGTAGATCACATTGGGTAATATGGACATTGCAACAATATTAATTCTTCTGATATGTTAACAAAGATGTCTTACATTTATTATTGTGTGCCTTAATTTATTTCATTAGTGTTTCATAGTTTCCATGTACAAGTCACTTAACTCCTTGCTGAAGTTTATTCTGAGAATTTTATTCTTTTTTGCTGTTATTGTAAATATAATCACTTCCTTAATTTCCTTTTGTTAGTTTATGGAAATACCACTGATTTGTTTGATTTTGTATTCTATTTATTAGTTCTAACAGTTAACTGTTGCTGTTATTGGCTGTGAAGTCTTTAGAGTTTTCTATATGTAAAATCGTGTCATCTGTAATTTGAATGCAAATGCAAAGGAGCTGAAACAGGGGCAGTAACTAGTACAACATACCTAGAGCTCTCTTCTTGCATTCATGTCAGAATACCCAACTAAGTCACTGGATATGTCTTATGTAAGGAAATTATAAAAGTTCAGAATCAAAAAGCCTACAGATTTTGATAGCAGAGGTTCTCATATAATGTTTGGCTATTTAAGCTAGCTTGCAGTAATAAAACTCAAAAAATAATGAATTTTTCCCAGTCATAGAGTTCTCTCAAAAGGCTTTTTAGTGACTTATACTGAAATTGAAGAGAGGGGCAAGGATCATGTGGTATGTGAAGAGGATTTTCACCCTGAAGGGGAGATCTCAAAGTATGGAGCTAAAGAGAACTTAGAATTTTCCCAGGAATATTCAATGAGACTTCTTTACTCTTTAAAATACCAACAAAAATAGCAACAAATATTAACAATTCTCCTAGGACAAACTTAAAAATTACCTAGTTGCAAGGTTTGCCTTCAGGATACAAAATGCTCAATAGGTAAGTTCCTTCTACAGTTTGTCAAGAGTTTTTATCATGAAAATGTGTTGAATTTTGTCAGATATTTTCTTAGCACTTATTGACATGATCATGTGATTTTTAATCTTCCATTCTGTTATTGTGATGTATCAGATTGATTGATTTGTGTATACTGAACCATCCTCGCATGCTTTATGATTCTACTAATGTGCTGTAGAATACAGTTTCACTGTGAATTTTTTTATGATCATAATAATTATTATTTCTAGTAGTATGTAACTGTTCACTGATCATGCATAAATATAAGGCTTCGTTGCTGTTGTTCAGTCACTAAGTCATGTCCAACTCTGTGACTCCATGGACTGCAGCATGCCAGACTTCCCTGTCCTCCACTGTCACCAAGAATTTGTTCAAGTTCATGTCCATTGAGTCAGTGATGCTATCTAACCAACTCATCCTCTTCCACCCCCTTCTCCTTTTACCTTCAATCATTCCCAGCATCAGTCTTTTCAAATGAGTCAGCTCTTCACATCAGGTTGATGAAGTATTGGAGTTTCAGCTTCAGTGTCAGTCCTTTCAATGAACATTCAGGGTTGATTTCCTTTGGGATTGACTGGTTGGATCTCCTTGCAGTCCAAGGGACTCTCAAGAGTCTTCTCCAGCACAATTTGATAAAGAATGTACATTTTCTTTTGGTTGTGCTGAGCTAGGTCACATCAGTCATGTCCAACTCTTTGCAACCCCATGGACTGTAGCCTGCCAGTCTGCTCTGTCCATGGAATTCTCCAGGCAAGAAAACTGGAGTGGATTGTCATGCCCTTCTCCATTCCTGTTGGATGTTGTTCAGTTGTTCAGTTGTGTTCGACACTTTGTGACCCTATGGACGCATGCCAGACTTTCCAGTCCTTCACTATCTCCTGGAATTTGCTCAATCTGATGTCCGTCCATTAAGTCGGTGATGCTATCTAAACATCTCATCCTCTGTCACCCCCTTCTCCTCCTGCCCTCAGTCCTTCCCAGCATCAAGATTTTTTCTTATAAGTCAGCTCTTCTCATCAGGTGGCCAAAGTATTGGACCTTCAGCTTCAGCATCAATCCTTCCAATGAATATTCAGGGTTGATTTCCTTTGCTATTGACTGGTTTGATCTTGCAGTTCAAAGAACTCTCAAGGGTCTTCTCCAGCACAATTTGCAAACATCAATTCTTTGACACTCAGACTTTTTATGGTCCAGCTCTCACATCCATACATGGTTACTGGGGGGGGGGAAACATAGCTTTGACTATATGGACCTTTGTCAGCAAAGTGATGTCTTTGCTTTTTAATTTGCTCTCTAGGTTTGTCATAACTTTCCTTCCAAGGAGCAAGCATTTTCTAATTTCAAGGCTGCCATCTAATTTCACCATCCACAGTGATTTTGGAGCCCAAGAAAATAAATTCTGTCACTGCTTCTACTTTTTCCCTTTTATGTTGCATGTGGAATAAAGTTCAAATTCATTGCCTGTAGTTTTGAATAACAAAAAGTTAAAACAGTTTTTAAAAAATTAAAATACAAATGCTTGAAATTTTAGTTATCTTATAAGCCTTATCCCCTTCATAGAGAAGAATTTCTGGAATGTGGATGATGAATTGATGAATTAATAAGAATCAAGAAATTAATTAGAATTAATTAGAATTAATAAGAATCAAGCATGTACATTATCTATAGTGAAACAGATCACCAGCCCAGGTGGGATGCATGAGACAAGTGCTCGGACCTGGTGCACTGGGAAGACCCAGAGGAATCGGGTGGAGAGGGAGGTGGGAGGGGGGATCGGGATGGGAATACATTTAACTCCACGGCTGATTCATGTCAATGTATGACAAAACCCACTGCAATGTTGTGAAGTAATTAGCCTCCAACTAATAAAAATAAATGAAAAAAACAAAAAAAAAAAAGCACACGCACACACACACACACAAAAAGAATCAAGAAATTTAGAAAATAAGGAATTAATTGACTACATAAATTATAAAATTTTGAAGCTTTTTACTGTAGCAATAAATGGAGAAAAATTATGTCCAAGTAGCTGATTTAATGAGATTCTGGGAGACAAAAAATTAGTCTCAAGTTCTGGCTTAGTAGATAATGATTATCACTAATGACAAGAAACATAGATGAAGGAATGACTAACAGTATATATGTATACTTCATTACAGAATAAAAGTCTCCTTCATTCTTTCATCATTTATTTATTTTTACTTGTTTATTTATATGTATATAAAACTATCATGACAGTTAAATTGCAAAATCCTTCAGAACTAAAGTCTCTCACCAGGAAATGTGTTTGAGACCCAAATGTGGACTCTGAGTCATCAAAGTATTCAAGAATCTGTTTCTCAGAAAAACATGCATATTTAAAGGTGCTTTACCTTTCAAAAATTTGAATACTTTAACTTCTAATTAGTTATTTAAATTTTCTTAGATGTGGCTATTTCAACCTTTTTTTTCTATTGACAACTATATTTATACCATACTATAATGACTCAGTTGCTTCCTGGATATCTAGAACTCAGTACTTTTAGATAGCTTTTATTTTCCTCATCATAATTTCCTGGATTTCATTTTCTTTTATTGTCTCTCATTTTGTTTCATTATGTTTCACATATTGGCTTCTTTTTCCTCCACTGTTTCCAGTCATTAGTGGCCATAGAAAGGCACTTTTTAAGTTCCCTTGTTACATAATTTCCCTTAAATATTCATTTCATTTGCTATTCAGGACTATTTCTTTTCTTTCTTTCTTTCTTTTTTTTTTCTTTCAGTTTTATTTATTTATTTTCTTTGCAATATTGTATTGGTTTTGCCATACATTGACATGAATCTGCCAAGGGTGTACATGTGTTCCCCATCCTGAACCCTCCTCCCACATCCCTCTGCATCCCATCCCTCTGGGTCATCCCAGTGCACCAGCCCTGAGCACCCTGTATCATGCATCGAACCTGGACTGGTGATTCGTTCCACATATGATCATTTACATGTTTCAACACCATTCTCCCAAATCATCCCACCCTCGAGCTCTTTTGCAGCAATGTTCATTGTTGCTTGTTAGTCACCCAGTCGTGTCTGACTCTTCATGACCCCGTGGACTGCAGCACAATATTGTAGTTTTTCTTTCCTTGTACTGTCTTTTTTCTGGCTTTCGTCTCAGGGCAATGTTGGCTTCAAAAATGAGTTTGGAAATATTCTCTTTTCTTAGTTTTTAGAGGAGTTTGAGGAGGATTGGCATCCATTCTTCTTAAAATGTTTGATAGAAGCTGGTCTTGAACTTTATTCTGAAATGTTAATTACTTACTCAATATCCTTATTCATTTTTTATGTGTTCAGATTTTCAACTTCATGGTGATCCAGTTTTTGCAGTTTGTATATTTCCAGAAATGCATATATTTCTCTTTATTATCTAACTTGTCTGATAATTATTCCTAATAATCTTTTATGATGGTTTCTAAAAATATTTCTGTTGCATGAGTTGTCTCTTGAAAGAGAAATAAGCCAGCCTCAGAAAGGCAAATATTTCATGACTCCACTTATATGAGGTATCTAAATTATTCAAAGTCATAGAAGTGAAGAGTAGAATGGCAGTTGCCAGGGGCTGTGGGGAGAGGGAATAGAGAAGTTGCTGTTTAACAGGTACAGAGGTCCAATAATGCAAGATGAGCAAGTTCTAGAGATATGTACAACATTCTGCCTGCAGCAAAAATTACTGCATTTTGCCCTTAAACCTTTGTTAGGGGTGTAGATCTCATGCTAAATGACATTATCACAATAAAAAATGCTTTAGAGACCTTTCATTGTTGGAATAGCTTCTAAATTAGAAATGATTCCAAAATGCAAATTTATGAAAGTAGAAAGATAACATTGTATTATGCATAGAATACATATTTTGTGTTGAAAATAAAAGTAAAAGTAAAGATAGAAATCATTCTTATGATTTTAACTGGGATAAAAATTTGAGAATTTTTTTTTTTTCTCAAATCACAGTACATTTCTCTGGAAATATCTAGGTTATGAACTATTTTTAGGAAGTTTTAAATCCCATTATGTTTATGTCCCACTAAATAGAGCATATTTGAATTGAATTAAGACAATATTATTCATCTATTTTTTAAAAACAAAGTCATCTACAAATGTTGACTTTTTTTTTTTATTAACATCAGTCTATATATACAAAGGACAAAACATCAGTATTAAACCAATACTTGGTAGCTGAGAGCCTTAGTCGCTAATAAGATCTACATTTCTTTTATATTATAAAATAATATGACAAGGACAATTTTTCAATATTTGCATTTATTATTAACTAAATAATTTTGAAATAAATATTTTGGCTTCTACTTACACATTTCTCAAACATGCTGTGGAGCTAAGCAGACATAGTAAAGGGTGCTGCTGCTGCTGCTAAGTCGCTTCAGTCATGTCTGACTCCATGCGACCCCATGGACTGCAGCCTACCAGGGTCCTTGGTCCATGGGATTTTCCAGGCAAGGGTACTGGAGTGGGTTGCCATTGCCTTCTCCAATAGTAAAGGCAAGAGCTTCTAATTGAGTCAGAGAAGCATGGGTATGTATCCCATATAATGCTTCTCCTTCCAAAATTTTGCTTACTTTTGCTTTATGAAGGTATCAAGTTAGGGATTTGCAGATTTATCAATGGGTTCTTTTTTTTTTTTTTTTTAATCAATGGGTTCTTAAAGAGTGAAAATTCAACTGAAGTAATATTCAGCAATGGTGATGAAATTAAATTGGTTAACTGTGGGATGAAGATTTAAGAGAGCAGAGTGGAAAATTTTGGGGACGAAAGTAATGGAAAGAGGTTGAAACTGGAAAGAGGAAATCCTTAAAATGTGGGAATAGGAGTATATTAGAGAATACGAGAGAATAGGAATATATGAGAGACTTATAGTCATACATTTGGGGCAGAGACCTAGTATTATGAAAATATAAGTTATAATTAAATGAGACAAAATTTGGCAACTGAGCCAGTTAGTAGTAGTTTGTAGGAATTGTCTGATCTTTGAGGATTTGATTATTCTAGAATATAATATTATCCTAAGGGAAAATTAGCATCTGGACTACTGTATTCCATTATTATTATTATTTAAATTCTTCTTCCATTTCTGCAGTCAAGTTTAAATAAGCAATGTGTGTGTGTGTCTGTGTGTTAGTCGCTCAGTTGTATCTGACTCTTTGTGACCCCATAGACTATACCCTGCTAGGCTCCTCTGTCTATGGAATTCTCCAGGCAAGAATATATTGCAGGCAGATTCTGCACCATCTGAGACATCAGAGAAGCCCTTCATTAGGTATTAAGTCCTGTTAATTCCATTTCTTTCATCTCTAATCTCTCTCTTCTCCTCTCACCATTTTTCTGCCACTGGTTTAGTTTAAAAAGGTGAAACTAAGAATAACTAAAAATCATCATACAAATGCTCAGTTGGTTTTTCTAACACCCAAATCTTCTAATTTGTTTTCTTGCTGAACTTGTCTTCTTACTGTCAATGAAATATCTAGACATTTCATATAAGTAATGCTTGTGATCTGGAAAGGTTCTAGCATCATTTCCTGTTATACTCATTAAAGCAAGGTTTTGACACTACCAAACTCTCCAGTTCTCAACAATTTAATGCAGTCCCCAAGCCCTAATGCCTTAGAATATTCCTATGTGTGAAGTTCTCTCTACTTCTGTCTTACTTTGAACATGCCATGTAGACTTAGGCTCACTCTTTTTGTAGCACATTTTATTCTACATATTTGTTTACTTATCTATCTCTTCTATTCCATGAGCTCATTGACAGGTTATTTTCCTTGCTTAATTTTTATCTACAATCCAGTTCCTATTACATAGTAGATTAATAACTCTCTGTTGAGTCAATAATTGAATAAAATGATCTTTATTGAACTTTGTCACTGAAAAGTCTCAGGACAGTCTATGGCCATACCACCTTGAATGTGCCCGATCTCGTATGATCTCGTAAGCTAAGCAGGGTTGGGCCTGGTTAGTACTTGGATGGGAAAAGTCTCAGAGCAATTTTTTTCAATTTTTTTAAATGATCAAAGAAAATCAATTAACTTACAAAAATTATTTGTATAGAGTTAACAACATATAAGGCAATGTCTGCAAAGCTAGCCAACAAAATTGATCCATGAATTTCAGTAAGTGCTTCTAATAACCATTTAATCTCACACTCCCTATTTGGAAGGAAAGAATTCAGGACAAAATTCTACTGATCCATTTGGCATGCTCAGTAATAGTAATCACTTTGAGATTGTAGGTGTTGAAACTGCCTGTTCAGTGTCAAATTTGAAAACTCTGGTGGAAATAGTGATGCATGTTGGGTGTGGGCAAGGCAGTCATTCCTTTGTCTTTTCATCAGTTCCATTAGAATCAGGCACTACATGTCAGGATACTAACTTTGATGAAAGAGTTATGTTAAGGCTTAATCTAGATAAAGCACAGATAATACTGAACTCTCAGTGGAAACAGAGAATGCAAACTGAAATAAAGCCATCATTCCTTTGCAACAACATGGTGACTTTCTGCAATTCTGAAGACATGGAATGATTTTTAATTCCTCAGACCATTTACTTGTGAAATGACAGCATATATACTTTGAAAATCAAACACATCTATGCTATACTGTTCAGGTTTCAAGATGTAATGTGTGCAATTGCTTTGATTTATAAACCCAGGTATCAATTACTCACGGTACCTCCATTTTTCCTGTCTTGAAATAATATTGTATTTTTTGGCTGACTTAACCTCTTTAATTCCTTATGAACTATTAATTTTGGTTGCATGCTTATCTCATTTAAATATGAAATCACCCTGAAAGTGGCTATTTTACTAATCAATAAAATTATATACCATGATGCAAATCTCAAACGCTGGTGTGTATTTTTTAACATTTCCATTGGGTAAAATAATCTGCTCTTGTTATCAACCAGTGGGAATGTTTAATGGGTATAATTAAATAGTACTTAGTCAAGGGACTACTCAAAAACTATGCTGAGTATAAAAAATATTTTCTATTTCCTCACTCCTCCTTTGTTCAAATACTATTTCAATTTAGAAGAGATATATCAATAATCAGTGAGTAACAGGGCCTATAATATGATATTTAAATGTATTAAACTCATAATTATAAAATTGCTCTTTATATAAAGTCAATGAAGTTATTCAATAAAAAAGAAAATCTTCACAGATGGTCTGCTTTGGAATAAACTATAATAAACCAATCATTTTAATGTAGAAGATAAAACTATTAAGGTATATTTTTTCCTTTTTATTTTTCCTTCTATTGCCACTTCTTTCTTCTTCCCTTCCATCCTTTCTTTAGTCCTTACTTCCTCCTTTTGTTTGTATATTTTTCTTTTATATTTCCCACATTTGCTTGTCATTTAAAAACACATTTTTCCCTTTTACCTTCCATTACATGGTTTTCTATTTTCTTCTTAAAAATGAAAGTGCCTTAGGATTTCTGAAAAGAATAGATTACTAAATATTAATTATGTAATCACACTTCCCTGGTTGCTCAGTGATGAAAAGAATGTGTCTGCAATGCAGGAGAGGTGAGTTCAATCCCTGGGACAGGAAAAGCCCCTGGAGAAGGAAATGATAGCCCATCCCTGTATTTGAATTTATATTATGAACTTATATACTAGTAAGCAATTAAGATACACAAACACGTAGGTGCAGCTTAAAACAATTTGTGATGGAGCCCAGAGGCACAAAGATCAGTTAGTATTAATGCAAGAGATCTCATTAGGCTGTCATCCTGATGGGTTAGTTGCAAAATTAACAGAAATACTCTGAACGACATCAGATGATAATATATATTTTAATGATGTGAAGGTCATTTGTGAGATGAAGAAAAGACCATATAGTTTCATCTATTTAACACTCACATTTAAAAGCCAGAGAGTACAACAGTTCATGTAATTAACACTCTAAACAGTCTTTGGTATTAATACACTGTGCTTAAAAAATAACCCAGAGGTATTCTTCTCAATTACGATAACCCTATATGCAAAACAGAAAAAGAGACACAGATGTACAGAACAGACTTTCGGACTCTGTGGGAGAAGGCGAGGGTGGGGTGTTTAGAGAGAAAAGCATCGAAACATGTATATTATCAAGGGTGAAACAGATCACCAGCCCAGGATGGATGAATGTTTATTGGATTTTAAACAGAAATGTCACTACTAATCACCCTTGCCATTTCACACTGTGTTTAACAATTGATTGCAGAAGGCTGCATATTAGAAATCAAATCAATGCTGTTGTTAAAAACATGGTAGCATCAAGAATAGGTTTTATAAGAAAAGGAATTTTCTCTAGAATAAAGTAAGATCAAAGAGCAGCCATCTTTCTGGCCACCAAGGCAGAGAGAGTTAAAAACAGATACTCATCTGTGCAGTTGTACAATTGTGCACTCATTGTACTCATTCCACTTGCTATCAAAGTAATTGATGTACAATTGCACTACCTCACATGCTAGTAAAGAAATGCTCAAAATTTTCTAAGCCAGACTTCAATAGTATGTGAACCGTGAACTTCCAGATGTTCAAGCTGAATTTAGAAAAGGCAGAGGAACCAAAGATCAAATAGCCAACATCCACTGGATCATCGAAAAAGCAAGAGTGATCAAGAAAAAAACATCTACTTCTGCTTTATTGACTAAACCAAAACCTTTCACTGTGTGGATCACAACAAACTATGGAAAATTCTTCAAGAGACAGGAATACCAGGCCACCTTACCTGCCTCCAGAGAAATATGTATGCAGGTCAAAAAGTAACAGTTAGAATTGGTGATGGAACAACAGACTGGTTCCAAATTTGGAAAGAAGTATGTCAAGGCTGTATATTGTCACCCTGCTTATTTAATTTATATGAAGAGTACATCATGAAAAATGCCCAGCTGGATGAAGCACAAGTTGGAATCAAGATTGCGAGATGAAATATCAATAACCTGAGATATGCAGATGACACCATCCTTATGGCAGAAAGCAAAGAAAAACTAAAGAGGCTTTTGATGAAAGTGAAAGAGGAGACTGAAAAAGTTTGTAAAACTCAACATTCAAGAACCTAAGATCATGGCAACTGGTCCCATCACTATATGGCAACTACATGGGGAGACAATGGAAAAAGTAACAGATTTTATTGGGGGGGAGCCCTCCAAAATCACTGCAGATTGTGACTGCAGCCATGAAATTAAAAGCCCTTTGCATCTTGGAAGAAAAGTTATGACCAATCTAGACAGCATATAAAAAGCAGAGACCTTACTTTGCCAACTTAGGTCCATCAAGATCTTCACGACCCAGATAATCACAATGGTGTCATCACTCACCTAGAGCCAGACATCCTGGAATGTGAAGTCAAGTGGGCCTTAGAAAGCATCACTACGAATAAAGCTAGTGGATGTGATGGAATTCCAGTGGAGCTATTTCAAATCCTGAAAAATGATGCTGTGAAAGTGCTGCACTCAATATGCCAGCAAATTTGCAAAACTCAGCAGTGGCCACAGGACTGGAAAAGGTCAGTTTTCATTCCAATCCCTAAGAAAGGCAATCCCAAAGAATGCTCAAACTACCGCACAGTTGCACTCATCTCACACGCTAGTAGAGTAGTGCTCAAAATTTTCCAAGCCAGGCTTCAGCAATACATGAACCATGAACTTCCAGATGTTCAAGCTGGTTTTAGAAAAGGCAGAGGAACAAGAGATCAAATTGTCAATATCCACTGGATCATCGAAAAAGCAAGAGAGTTCCAGAAAAACATCTATTTCTGCTTTATTGACTATGCCAAATCCTTCGACTGTGTGGATCACAATAAACTGTGGAAAATTCTGAAATTCTGAAAGAGATGGGCATACCAGACCAACTGACCTGCCTCTTGAGAAACCTGTATGCAGGTCAGGAAGCAACAGTTAGAACTGGACATGGAACAACAGACTGATTCCAAATAGGAAAAGGAGTACATCAAGGCTGTATATTGTCACCCTGCTTATTTAACTTACATGCAGAGTACATTATGAGAAACGCTGGGCTGGAAGAAGCACAGGCTTGAATCAATATTGCCGGGGGAAATATCAATAACCTCAGATATGCAGATGGCACCACCTTTATGGCAGAAAGTGAAGAGGAACTAAAACGCCTCTTGATGAAAGTGAAACAGGAGAGTGAAAAAGTTGGCTTAAAGCTTAGCATTCAGAAAACTAAGATCATGGCATCTGGTCCCATCACCTCATGGGAAATAGATGGGGAGACAGTGGAAACAGTGTCAGACTTTATTTATTTATTTATTTATTTATTTTGGCTCCAAAATCACTGCAGATGGTGACTGCAGCCATGAAAATAAAAGACGCTTACTCCCTGGAAGGAAAGTTATGATCAACCTAGATAGCATATTGAAAAGCAGAGACATTACTTTGCCAAGAAAGGTCCATCTGGTCAAGACTATGATTTTTCCAGTGGTCATGTGTGGATGTGAGAGTTGGACTGTGATGAAAGCTGAGTGCTGCAAAATTGATGCTTTTGAACTGTGGTGTTGGAGAATACTCTTGAGAGTCCCTTGGACTGCAAGGAGATCCAACCAGTCCATCCTAAAGGAGATCAGTCCTGGGTGTTCATTGGAAGGACTGATGGTGAAGCTGAAACTCCAATACTTTGGCCACCTGATGTGAAAAGTTGACTCATTGGAAAAGACCCTGATGCTGGGAAAGATTGAAGACAGGAAGAGAAGGGTACAACAGAGGATGAGATGGTTGGATGGAATCACCAACTCGATGGACATGCATTTGAGGAAGCTCCAGGAATTGGTTTTGGACAGGGAAGACTGGCGTGCTGCAGTCCATGAAGTCGTAAAGAGTCAGATATGACTGAGCAGCTGAACTGACTGAACTGACTCAGATCAAATAGCAAACAACCTTATATAATACAAGACAGGCATTGTATTTGTTATATGCTGGTAAATGATGATGTTGCCACATATTTAGTGATTTAAAACAACACACATTTATAACCTAACAGTTTCTGTGGGTAAAAGTTCATAGAACAGCTCAAACGAGTCCTCAGTTTAGGGTCTCACTGGATCAAGTTGTTGACTGGGCTGTGAGCTCATTCAAGGCTCAATTCAGGAAAGATCTAATTCCAATCTTGCTTAGGTTGTTGACAGCACTCAGTTCCTTGCAGGCTGCTGTACTAGGGGCATCTCTTCTTTGTTCGCTCCATACATTGGTTCACAGTATGGCAGCTGCCTTCCCAAAGCCACCAGACTAGAGTCATAACAGCCTTCATGTTACAACCTTATATGAAAAAACATATGTATATATATATATAACATATATATTATATTGTAATTACAATTATAAATATAATATAAATATAATTGTATTAAATATAAATTATATTAAATATAATGTAAATATAATTATACTAAATATAAATATTTATTATTTATATTATAATATATTTTATATATAATTAATATTATAAACAATATAGATATTATAAATAAATATAATTATTATTAAATATAAATGTTAAATTAAATTAAATATAATATAAATATACTAAAATATATTATTATATATTTATATATTATTTTTATATATGTATTTATTTATGTATATTTATATATAATTTTATATTTATATAACATACATTTATATATTTATATATATTTATAAATATATATTATATATTATATAAAATTATAATTATATAGCATAATTATAGTATTGTATAATATATAATATATATTATAATATAATATATATATAAATTATATATAAATATACATAAACATATATACATAAACATATATACAAACATACATATATATAAACACACATATATAACCATATATATAATATATAATATTATATTATAATATATAATATATATAAATTATATATAAATATACATAAACACACATATATAAACATATATATATAAACATACATATAAATATACATAAATATATATTTATATAATCACATACATCTTTTCATCTTTACTTTATTACTGGTGAGGTCCTATCCATACTTCTAGTGTAGAGATGTAGTTTCAATGCAGGAGATGCAGGTTCCATCCCTGGGTTGGGAAGACCCCTGGACTAGTAAATGGCGACCCACTCCAGTATTCTTGCTTGGAAAACCCCATGGACAGGGGAACCTGGCAGGCTGCAGTCCACTGAGTCACAAAGAGTTGGACACGACTGAGACACTGAGCACACATGTACCGTTTTTCACACTAAAGTAAAAGGGATCATGGAAGTGTGTGAACATCAGGAGACTGGGACCATAAAGCCCACCTTAAAGTTTACCCACCACAGACTTTAGAGATCAGTTATAACCAAATCAAGGGCAGAAACCAATTGCTTGTGTATGTATATTATTTAATTCAGTTCAATAAGATGTCAATAACCTCTCAGAATTATTGGACATTATATTAAATAATAGTTCTACCAATTGACTGATTTGCCAATAGTTTACTTTAGAATTGCTTATGAACGATTCCCATAATTATCTCTAACATGGAAAAAGCAGCAAATATGAAGTAGTAATAACATTCAACCTGGAGAATCCACAGAGAAAATCTTCAACTTTATGGTTTCACTTAGTATGGATATGTAAATTGATTGGATAGTACATAGGTAGTTTGAAAATAGTTTTCAAAATGCTTCCACTTCTATATTTATAGAATTGATAACGTTGAACTCTAATTTTTCAGTGAAGTAATGCCAATAATTATTTGTAGTTCCATTTTTCGTACTCTATATTATACTTGGAAATACCAATTTAAATCTTGGGAGAGAATCAAATATAGAAAAAAGAAAAATATGGACATCAAAGATATCAGATGATAAGAAAAAATACTTTAAAAATTATAAGCATAGCTTTTGTTCCATTTACTTTGCTTGGTTTTGTTTCATTTTTTCAGACTAATGTTACCTGATAACAAGTGATTTGTATTAAGAAGAAAAATAAAGTTTACCCAACTTATGTATTATGAATCTTGTGTATAAATCAGTACAAATACTCTTACTAAGGAATTTCAGTTTGTTTGTTTTTTTTCCAGGAGAAATTGTACAATTATGTAAATATCAAATTAGAGAAAACTTATAGCGATACTTCAATTGTTTCTCTCTAAAAACTGTTAAGAGTGAAGAAATGGTCATTCAGAATTTTATTAAACATTTTCTATTGTGATTTGGAACTCATGATTTTTCTTGACAGGTTGTCTACTTGAGAAAACACTAATGGTCAATAAGCATTCCTTTACATGTTTTTATTTTCATATGTAACTTCCCAAGAGTTTTTAACCTTTTTTCATGTAACACCATTTTTAGTTTTCAGTTTAACTGGCCTCCTTGGAACACTGTCTAGTTTTCACAGTTCCATGTAAACTTATAAGTATCTACCATATTCATTTTTCATGAGATCTGGAGTGCAGGAGGAGTTAATATGGCGGAGGAATAGGATGGGGAGACCACTTTCTCCCCTACAAATTCATCAAAAGAACATTTGAACGTTGAGCAAACTGCACAAAACAACTTCTGATCGCTAGCAGAGGACATCAGGCACCAAGAAAAGCAGCCCATTGTCTTCGAAAGGAGGTAGGACAAAATATAAAAGATAAAAAGAGAGACAAAAGAGTTAGGGACAGAGACTCGTCCCAGGAAGGGAGTCCTAAGAGAGGAAGTTTCCAAACACCAGGAAACCCTCTCACTGGTGGGTCTGGGGAAAATTTTTGAATCTCGGAGGGCAACCTAACCAGGAGGAAAAATAAATAAAACCCACAGATTACATGCCTAAAAGCAACTCCCAGCAGAAAAGTACCCCAGACGCTCACATCGGCCACCAGCAAGTGGGGGCTGAACGGAGAGGAGTGGGCAGCATTGCTTAGGGTAAGGACTGGGCCCAAATGCCCTGAGGGCAATAAGAAGGAGCTAACGTGAGATAGTAACTTAAACTGTAGGATAGCAAGAGAGAGAGAGAATATTAACCTGCAAAAAATGCTAATGAAGACACAGCTGATCTGTTCCCAGGACAAAGGAAAGACTGAGCAATTCCAGAGAAGAGCTAGATGGCTGCAGACCGGCCCATCCCCCACCAGAGGCAGGAGGCAGGGGGGAGGGGAAAGGGGCAAACTTGATCCCAGCGACGGCATCCCCTACCAAACTGCAAACAGGCTTCCAATCACTGACCAAAGACTTCCTGAGATTCTGAATGGTTGACATCCACCGGGAGGGTTGCAGCTAGAGACCAGCTCCCCAGAACAGACACAAGGAGCACCAGATCGGTGCGTGTGGAAACTGAGGCTGGACCGCGGAGGGGATAAGGTGCACTGCACCTGGGGAGAGTGCGCTCGTCAAGCTCTTGGCTTCCTGAGCTGCTCGGGCGGGGAAGGCACAAAACGCAGGCCCAACCGAGTCTGTGTCTTTGTGGAGTACCCAAAAACCTGAACCTGAGCAGCTTAGGCCTGGGAAGTGCACACAACTCAGGGCCCGCTCCCTGTAGAGCAGCCTGGATCCTGAGCAGTGTAGACAGGGAAAGCACACACGCTGCGAGCGGGGGCAAACCCAGTGTGGCCAAAACACCGCGAGTGCTCCCCACACACGCCAGTGATATTTGTCTGCAGCGCCCCTCCCTCCCCACAGCACGACTGAACAAGGGAACTCAAACAAGAGACCACCTCAGCCCGCTTGTGTCAAGGCGGAAATTAGACACTGAAGAGACCTGCAAACAGAAGCCTAATAAACAAAGGGAACCGCTTTAGAAGTGACAGGTGCAACAGATTAAAATCCCTGTAGTTAACACCAACTATACTGGAAGGGGCCTATAGATATTGAGAAGTGTAAACTCGAACAAGGAGCTATCTGAAACTGAATTGGACACACACTGCCTGCAACGGCTCCAGAGAAATTCTTAGATATATTTTTACTACTACTATTATTTTTTTATTTATATTTTTTCCTTTTAAAATTTTTTTCTTTTCTTTTTTTTAAAAGTCTTCTATCACTCTTCTATTACTCCTTAATTTTCATTTTCATAACCCCCTATAACCTTGCCAAAAAAAGACCC
The DNA here is from genome assembly GCF_910594005.1 of Cervus elaphus. NCBI lineage: Eukaryota > Metazoa > Chordata > Mammalia > Artiodactyla > Cervidae > Cervus > Cervus elaphus. The sequence continues at coordinate 6,101,819 of NC_057842.1, read as the reverse complement.
TATTTTTAAAACAAACTTCATATATATTTCTTATTTTTGTTTTTGTTTGTTTTTAATATCGTATTTTTAAGAGTTTAACCTCTACTCTAGATTTTTAATCTTTGGTTTTCAGTATTTGATATCTATTTTGGACATTTAAGAATCCAATATTCAGTACCCATTTTTACTCAGGAGTGTGATGATTACTCTCTCCCCCTTTTGACTCTCCTTTTTCTCCCCCAGATCACCTCTATTTCTTCCCTCCCCCTTCTCTTCTCAATCCAATTCTGTGAATCTCTGTGGGTGTTCTGGGCTGCGAAGAACACTTAGGGAACAGAGTACTGCATAGATCTGTCTCTCTCCTCTTGAGTCCCCCTTTTTCTCCTCCTGCTTATCTCTATGTCCTTCCTCCCTCTCCTCTTCTTCATGTAACTCTGTGAACCTCTCTGGGTGTCCCTCACTGTGGAGAATCTTTTCACCATTAACCTAGAAGTTTTATTATCAGTGCTGTATAGTTGGAGAAGTCTTGAGGCTACTGGAAGAATAAGACTGAAAGCCAGAGTCAGGAGACTTAAGCCCAAAACCTGAGAACACCAGAGAACTCCTGATTACAGGGAACATTAAGTAATAAGAGATCATCCAAAAGCCTCCATACCTACATTGAAACCAACCACCACACAAGAGCCAATAAGTTCCAGAGCAAAACATACCACGCAAATTCTCCAGCAATGCAGGAACATAGCCCTGAGCGTCAACATACAGGCTGCCCCAAGTCACACCAAACACATAGACCCATCTCAAAACTCATTACTGGACACTCCATTGCACTCCAGAGAGAAGAAATCCAGCTCCATGCACCAGAACACCGACACAAGTTTCCCTAACCAGGAAACCTTGACAAGCCAATCATCCAACCCCACCCACTGGAAGAAACCTCCACAATAAAAAGAGATATGGAGTGCAAAAGTCAGTCTACATTATTATTTTTAATATAACCTAATATTACATATGCTTTTAAGCAGCATTTCATTTTATATTGTATTTTTGTCAACCAAAATTTTTTTTTTCATATAAACTGTTATCAGTCCAGATATTTCCATTTTATGCAATTGGCATATGAATGCTTCAAAGAGAAGTTATTATTCATCTTTGCTAATCTTCAATCTGATGGTTCAATATTCTGTCTTGCTTAGATTTTTCAACGCAGTTGTTGTCTAGCAGCTTAACTTCTCCAGGGTGATGATAAACACCGACTCCTTTATTACCAGGTATACTGCAGACAACTAAATACCTACCAACTGAATGGAAAAGGAAACTCATGACACTGAAGACCCATCTGGTCAATGATATCAGTTCCATTCAGTCACTCAGTCATGTCTGACTCTATGAAACCATGGACTACAGCACGCTAGGTTTCCCTGTCCATCAGCAACTCCTGGAGCTTACTCAAGCTCTTGTTCATCAAGTCAGTGAGGCCATATAACCATCTCATCCTCTGTCATCCCACTCTCCTCCTGCCTTCAATCTTTCCCAGCATCTGGGTCTTTTCCAGTGAGTCAGCTCTTCGCATCTGGTGGCCAAAGTATTGGAGCTTCGGCTTCAGAATCAGTCCTTCCAATGAATATTCAGGACTTGATTTCCTTTAGGGTTGACTGGTTTGATATCTTTTTAGCCCAAGGGATGCTCAAGAATCTTCGCCAACACTACAGTTCAAAAGCATCAGTTCCTCAGTGCTCAACTATCTTTATAGCCCAACTCTCACATCCATACCTGACTACTGAAAGAAAACATAGCTTTGATTAGATGGACCTTTGTTAGCAAATGATGCTTCTGCTTTGTAATATGCTGTCTAGGTTGGTCATAGCTTTTCTTCCAAGGAGCAAGTATCTTTTAATTTCATGGCTGCAGTCACCATCTGCAGTGCTTTTGGAACCCAAGAAAATAAAATCTCTCACTGTTTCCACTGTTTCCCCATCTATTTGCCATGAAGAGATGGGACCAGATGCCACTATCTTAGTTTTCTGAATGTTGAGTTTTAAGCCAGCTTTTTGCTCTCCTCTTTCACTTTCATCAAGAGGCTCTTTAGTTCCTCTTTGCTTTCTGACATAAGGGTGATGTCATCTGCATATATGAGGTTGCTGATATTTCTCCCAGCAATTTTGATTCCAGCTTTTGCTTCATTCAGCCTGGCATTTTGCCTGATGTATTCTGCATATAAGTCAAATAAGCAAGGTGATAATATAGGAGAGGAAATTTGCCGAGTATAGAGATAGGCAGAAAATTAATACTGATGATATTGTTGAACTAACTGCTGCTGCAGCTGCAGCTAACTCGCTTCAGTTGTGTCCAACTCTGTGCGACCCCACAGATGGCAGCCCACCAGGCTCCCCCATCCCTGGGATTCTCCAGGCAAGAACACTGGAGTGGGTTGCCATTTCCTTCTCCAATGCATGAAAGTGAAAGTGAAGTCGCTCAGTCATGTCCGACTCTTAGCGACCCCATGGACTGCAGCCTACCAGGCTCCTCCGCCCATGGGATTTTCAAGGCAAGAGTACTGGAGTGGGGGGCCATTGCCTTCTCTGGTTGAACTAACTACTGGGTCCTTAAACCTAAGCTCACCTACCTTTGTACTTTAATTTCTGTGAGGTGATTTGTTTCTTTAATATTTATGTCAGCTGGCAATGAGTTTTCTCTTACTTCCAGCTAAGCACCATGACTCAGGAGCTGGGCACAGGTTAACTGGGATCTTGTTTCAGTGTTTCCCAAGCCATACTCACATGTGAGCTGGGAGTACAGTCTCATCTGAGACTCAGGGTACTCTTTGAAGAAATCAATTTCTTATGATTGTAACAGTAAGGCTCACACTATCTTGCCATCTCACATAAGAACCACTCTCAACTCTGAGAGTCTTCTTTCAGGTCCTGACTACAGGACTTTTCTACAGAGATTCTCACAGAATAGTGTTAACTTCAGCAGAAGCCCTTCTGATATTGACAAGTCCATCCAAGATGTCTCCTTAACTCAAAGTTAAATGATTATAAACCTTACATATATCTTCAAAATTATGTCATTTTTGTGTATATCCTAATAATGTAGTATTCTGTATATTTATAGGTTCTATTGGCTCTCAATGGAAGGAGATTATATATGGGTGAAAGCTTAGAGATGGTAATCTTAAAGCCATTTGGAATTCTGTCTACCACAAGATTATTTTGAGCATAATTTTATTAATTGTATTTACAAAGGTGTGAACATGAGCTGATTACAATGTTATTTCTAGGGTAATTTGCTACTTCATAGATATAAATCATACAGTTGACTACCAAAGGAACACTTTCAAATAATACTGAAGTGGTATGAAATATCCTGAGCATTCTATTTTGCAATAACTCATGTTTTACTGATTGTATCTTTTACTGTACATGTTATATTTGGTATATTTGGTTAAGCAGAGACATTTCATATAAGATCTGATCTGAAAATGTCTTCCCATTAGCCAGAGTGAAAGACAACATGAAAACTGTTATAATCAATAATAGTTCCTACTTGTCACAGTTCATGGATTAGCTATTTACTATGTACTCTTAATACTGAATAGGCTATACCAGCAATTTTCTTACATTGTCTTCTGAATTTTTCCCTTGAACTCCATTCCAAAAGATTTAGCTTGATAGAAATTAGCATACAATGGCACATGTCTGGGTGCTGGTGGTGGATTAGTTGCTAAACTCTTTCCGACTCTTGAGACCCCATGATGGTAGCCCACCAGGCTCCTCTATCCATGGGATTTCCCAGGCAATCTAGCCCACTAGAGTGGGCTGCCATTTCCTTCTCCAGGGTAACTTTCTGACCGAGGGATCAAATCTATGACTCTCGAAATGCAGGTAGACTCTTTAGAGTTGAGCCAAAAGGAAGCCTCGGGTGTCTGAGAATACTGATGTTAACCACAGATCCTTCTTTCTGAGCAAATTCATCTATCAAAAATTAAAGTTTTAAGGTGTTTGCTTTCAATAGATATGTAAGAACAAACCATACAATCAATGCAGAGAAGAAGTAAGCTTATTAATAGTTTCTTTTACAGCTGTTCATCATGGTATAAGATTTGGCAGGCAGTATCAATAAGTCAATACACAAAAATGTATAACCTAGAAACTTTAGAAAAATGTTTAATATTTAAAACTATATTTTTGTTAGATTAATATATAAACTTGAAAAAATCCTAAATTATTTATACTTACATATTGACTTAATCTTGCCATAGTTTACATAGTTTATTGCTTAAAGTACAAAAAGGTAAAATGGTTTTCTGAGAAGGCCTTACAAATAGCTGAGAAGAGAAGAGAAACTAAAGGCAAAGGAGAAAAGGAAAACTATATCTATCTGAATGCAGAGTTCCAAAGAATAGCAAGGAGGGATAAGAAAGCCTTCCTAAGTGATCAATGCTAAGAAATAGAGTAAAATAATAGAATGGGAAAGACTAGCAATCTCTTCAAGAAAATTAGATACCAAGGGAACATTTTGTGCAAAGATGGGCACAATAAAGGGCAGAAATTGTATGGACCTAACAGAAGCAGATGATTGGTCATAAGAAATGGTCATAAGAATACACAGAAGAATGATACAACAAAATCTTAATGATACAAATAACAACAATGGTATGATCACTCACCTAGAGCCAGGCATTCTGGAGTATGAAGTCAAGTGGGCCCTAGGAAGCATCACTATGAACAAAGTTAGTGAAGATGATGTAATTCCAGCTGAGCTATTTCAATTCCTAAAAGGTTTCAAGTCATGATAAAGTGCTGCATCAATATGCCAGCAAATTTGGAAAACTCAACAGTGGCTACAGGAGTGGAAAAGTTCAGTTTTCATTCCAATCCCAAAGAAAGGGAATGCCAAAGAATGTTCAAACTACTGCACAGTTGGACTCATCTCACACACTAGCAGAGTAATTCTCAAAATTAGCTAAGTCTGGCTTCAACAGTGCTTTAACAAAGAACTTCCAGATGCTCAAGCTGGATTTAGAAAACAAAGAGGAACCAGAGATTAAATTGCCAACACTCATTGGATCATAGAAAAAAGCAAGAGAGTTACAGAAGAAAAAAAAAAGAAATCTACTTCTGCTTTTTTGAATATGCCAAAGCTTTTAACTCTGTGGATCACAACAAACTGTGGAAAATTCTTCAAGAGTTGTGAATACCGGACCATCTGATTTGCCTCCTGAGAAATGCATATGCAGGTCAAGAAGCAACAGTTAAAACCAGACATGGAATAATGGGCTTTTTCTAAAATGGGAAAGGAGTACGTCAAGGCTGTATACTGTCACCCTGCTTATTTAACTTATATGCAGAGTACATCATGTGAAATACTGGGCTGGATGAGGCACAAGCTGGAATCAAGATTGCCGGGAGAAATATCAATAACTGCAGGGAGCCGGCCTGAATATACAGGCCCTTTACGGCCCTAAGAGAGAACAAAAGGTCTCTCTTTGTCCTGCCACCCCTTCTTGTTAAAGTATAGACTGGCACTTGTCTCCTTCAGGGAAAAAACACCCCGGTGACCATTTGCCTGTTTTCCTGGTGCTGATAAACTCGTCATACCTGAACCTGTTTTCTATCTAGGTAATGTTCTATTGATGAAGCCTGTTTTCTATCTAGTTCTATTGATCTTAATCATGTTGGGCGCTAGGGTAATTAATGCTTTACTGATCTTAAGTGTGGGAATTTAAAACATCTGTAGCTCTGCACGTATGCAAAACCCTTGATCTATTCTTAGTAACTCCTGTTAGCATATATATAGGCGTGGTATTCTTCAATAAAGTTGGCGGAGTCAGATGCAAGCGGACTTCCTCCCTCTCAACCCCATCTTTCTGAGTCTTATTTTCCTAGGTACTCTGGTAATTGCGTTCTCGACCAGTTCGTTTGCTGGCAGGCTCCGGCAAGTGGCGCCCGAACTAGGGACGTGAACGGATTCCAGCGTACAGCCACCCGAAGAAAGAAAAGTTGTCCCGCGGGAGGTAGAAAGGTATCTATGAGGTAGAAAAGTATCTATGAGTTCAGGTATTGTGGATGACTGCGGGTGGAGAGGGTATAGTTGAGAGTAAAAATCATGGGGCAAAATAATAATAGAAAAGCTAGAGGAGTTTCAGTGTCTAACACCCAAATGTTTGAATACTCCCCAGAGGGTAGCGGAGCACATATATGACTCCCCAGTAATCCCAGGTCCTAGAAAAAATGATGATGAGACTGATTCAAGATTCTGATTCAGAACTCTCCCCTGAAGACCGAGACAATTTACAAGAGCAGGCTTTTGAGTATAATAAAGAAAATTGGGATGCCTTTATAGTAACTAAACACAAAAATAAAGATAAAGGCTCCCCTTTTTCTGAACTTAAAGATATGTTAACGTCCATATCTCAGAGAATAGAACAACTAGACTTGTTACCTTTGGATACAGCAAAACCATTGCATTCTAAAATGCCATCTGTTGACATTGGCCCTTCCTATCTTCAGGGATTGTCTATGGCTGCTGCTATCCAGGGAAAAACTATCAAGGAAGTTCTATATCAACAGACTAAGAAGAAGGGTAGTGTGAAAAAGGGAGGGCCTCCCAGCAGTTGCTTTTCGGATTAGGTTGTTTTTAACGGGGGTTACTGATTCTCCTGTAATCCATGCAGACCCAATCAGTTGGAAAACTGATGAACCTGTCTGGGTTGATCAGTGGCCCCTGACTAAAGAGAAAATTTCTGCAGCTGAGCAATTGATACAGGAGCAGTTGCAATTAGGACATATTGAGCCATCCAACTCCCCTTGGAATTCCCCCATATTTGTCATCAAAAAGAAGTCCGGCAAATAACCTCAGATATGCAGGTGATACCACCTTTATGGCAGAAAGTGAAGAAGAACTAAAGAGACTCTTGATGAAAGTGAAAGAGGAGAGTGAAAAATCTGGCTTAAAACTCAACATTCAGAAAGTTAGGATCATGACATCCAGTTCCATAACTTCATGCCAAATAGACTGGGAAACAATGGAAACTGTGAGAGACTTTACTTTCTTCACTGTGGATGATGATCTCAGCCATGAAATTAAAAGATGCTTGCTCCTTGGTAGACAAATATGACCAACCTAGACAGCATATTAAAATGCAGAGACATTACTTTGCCAACAATTGTCTGTCTAGTCAAAGCTATTGTTTTTTTTTTTTTTTTTTTCAGTAGTAATTTATGGGTGTGAGATTTGGATCATAAAGAAGGCTGAGCACGGAAATATTGATGCTTTTAAACTGTGGTATTGGAGAAGACCCTTAAGAGTCCCTTGGGCAGCAAGGAGATCATTCCAGTCAATCCTAAAGAAAATCAGTCCTGAATATTCATTGGAAGGACTGATGTTGAAGCTGAAGCTCTGATACTTTGGCCACCTGATGCAAAGAACAGCCTTATTGAGAAAACCCTGATGCTGGGAAAGATTGAAGGCAGGAGGAGGATGGGATGACATAGAATGAGATGGTTGGATAGCATCACTAACTCGATGGACTACGGCTCCGGAGTTTGAGAAGGCTCCAGGAGTTGGTGATGGACATGGAAGACAGGCGTTCTGCAGTCCATGGGGTTACAAAGAGTTGGACACGACTGATCACCTGAACTGACTACCTAAAACAAGGTAGATTTTCATAAATTTTAAATAAGCTAGTAGACTCAAAATGTTTGTAACATATGTCGTATGCCAATTGAAAAAGTGGAATTTCATTTTCCTCCTGATTACAAGATCTGTTCTTCAAACTTTCTTACAAAATACTCTACCATAAACATGATGGGAAAAAAATATAACTATGTCTTAATGTCTCTTTGAAACATGGTGTAAAATGGTTAGTATGTCTGCTGCTGCTGCTAAGTCGCTTCAGTTGTGTCCGACTCTATGTGACCCCATAGAAGGCAGTCCACCAGGCTCCTCGGTCCCTGGTATTCTCCAGGCAAGAACACTGGAGTGGGTGGCCATTCCTTCCCCAGTGCATGAAAGTAAAAAGTGAAAGTGAAGTCACTCAGTTGTGTCCAACTCTTAGCGACCCCATGGACTACAGCCCACCAGGTTCCTCCGTCCATGGGATTTTCTAGGCAAGAGTACTGGAGTGGGATGCCATTGCCTTCTACAGGTTAGTATGTCTACAGAATGGTAAAGAGAATAATCTCATACAAGGAAGTACATCCTTCCTCATGAATGGTCAGATAAAGTAGATTGTTGCATAATAATTGCCAAAGCAGCAACAAAGTACTTGTTCTGTGAAATCTTAAAAGCACAGTAAGACATTTATCACTAGTAACCTAGTAGTGTTAATAATTTCATAAATACAACTTAATATTATGCAACTAATATTATCAATTTGATATCTTATTTTGTTAAAGCAATTGTAAAAATATTTAAAAGAATCTAAGTAAGCATACTATTCATTTTGCTAGATACATTAGTTTACTTAAGCTGCCATAATAAAATTCTGCAGACTGGGTAGCTTAAGCAACTACCTAGTTTAAATTCTCACAGTTCTGGAGGTTGGAAGTCCAAGATTAATTTGGCAGCAAAGATGGTTTCCTCTGAGGCCTCTCTCTTTAACATACATATGGCCCACTCTCTTAAGGACTTTTTACATGACCCTTCCATCTGTGCATACAGGCCACCTCTGCTTTCTCTCTGTCTATGTCTGGACAGGCTTTTCTTACAAACTCCAGGCAAAATAGATTAGGATCTGCCCCAGTTGCTTCATTTTAACTTAGGTATATACTTATGCCATCATGGAAAATTTAACTACAGTTTGAAAAACATTGTTAGGTAAATTTTAGAACTAAGAGAACTCAAGAAATATCTAGGAAGCAAGAAAAAGTAGACCACCTCATACTAATGCGTATGGAACATAGTGAAAGAGGTTCCCACATGAAATACTGGAAAGTCAGATGATGTCACCACTTTAGAACACAGAGAAAAAAAATCTCTACAATTATTTTGAGAAATTAAAAGTCATAATAGAGAATTAATAAAAATGATATTTAATTTAATAAATAGAACTCCTCAAAGGATAATTTTAAAATATATATTTGCTTTAAAAGACCTATCAGATAGACACATTCCTTGGGAATCTAATTTAACAGATGATAAAATGCACAAGTTGATCAGCATAAGAATACAAAGATAGATTGGCACACAGAAATGGGAGATAATAGGAACACTGACCACAGCAAATTTGATAGTCTAACAAAATAGATGATTTCCAAGCAAAATATGAGAATTGATACACAAATAAGTAGAACAATTATAATGATTGAGGAGTTTATTCTATCAGATAATCTAGAAAGTATTCCCTGATATGTATGTATATATGTAAATATATATTAAATACATATAAATGTATATTATATATATATTTGTATAAGATGTGTAGCATTGTACACAGTTCATAAAAGAAAAAAGCAAAATACTCAATTAGTATTGACTATTATCTTTGGAAAGTATGAGAAAATGTGACCAGCTTGCTTCCATATTGTTTTATCACACATTTTTCATTTCATCCCTTGTAATATTTTAAATATTACTTATTCCCAACTACTCATGAGAAGAAATTCTCAATGGACTAACATTAATTTTGGTATTTTGTTTTTTATGTCAATGGCTTCCATTTCCAATGATAAGATAATTTTGCACCTTGAATTCAAGCACTTCCTCTTCCTATTAACAATTCAAACATCAAGTAAAGAGCTCTATCTTTCGAGTAAGGTTCAGAAAGTATTTATTTTTTAAATAGTGAATTTTGTTATCTGCCAAACTCAAAAAATAAGTGCATAACTGCTTTTAAAATTCCTAAAATAAGGAAATGAATATAGTCAAAGTAGTCAAAATGTTTTTTCCCCATCAGCTTGAAGGGTTAATCAGGGAGAAGTCTAAATTGAATTCCAAGTCATTAAATTATTGTGATAATTCTAGGATATAAAGGGAAAGAAATATGGGGAAAAAATCAAGTGAGAAATAGTAACCAAAAAAGAAACAAACAAAATCACTCAAACCTAGTAGTACATTAATTCAATTTATCTTCCTTTATGAAATAGATTCATTTCAGTTACTTTGACTATAAATTTCTAAATTTCTTCTGACATAAGTTATGAAATCAGTGATGCTTTCCTGCAGAGAATAACTATTAGAAAAACTGGGGAAATCTGGCAAAAAAGACCAGGGAATGATGTATACTCAAGAGCAAGCAGTGTTGGTGAATACCAATAGTGTAAACCTTCCTGGGAAATGTCACTCACTTAATATTTAGGTTTTTATCTACAAAAGTTTTAATACTTGGCCATGGCATACTGATGATAAAACTGCCCTTTAGACATCACCCAATCCCTGAACTAATTAGGTTATCTTACCAAATGCAGAAAAGCAGTATCTTCTAAAGTGGGTGTTTATAATCTCTATTTGCTTGAGACAAAGAAATTTCATAGCAGAAGTCACAAATTGGTTTCTCTCAGACCAGAACTAGAAAAGATTGTAATATGTTTGACATAGATATTAAGACAAGATATGAAATTAGAACTGGTAGTAAGAAAGAGCTGAAGATCTCTAGGTGTTCTGAAACTTTGAATATTCAGTTCACGTTCCTGTTGTGGTTATATGTTGTAAGTTGTGTCTGGCCTTTTGCCACCCCATGGACTGCAGCATGCCAGGCTTCTCTCTCATGCATTATCTCTTGGAGTTTGCTCAAATTCATGCCCATTGTAATGGTGATGCTATCTAACCATCTCATTCTCTGCTGCCCCCTTCTCTTTTTACCTTCAATCCTAGCATCAAGGTCTTTTCTAATGAGCTGACTTTTCTTATCAGGTGGCCAAAGTGTTGGAACACTTCAGCTGCAGGAACAGTCCTTCCAATGAATATTCAGAGTTGATTTCCATTCGGATTGACTGATTTGGTTTCTTTGCTGTCCAAGGGAATCTCAAGAGTCTGCTCCAGCACCGCAATTTGAAAGGGTCAATTATTTGGAGCTCAGCCTTCTTTATATGGTCCAACTCTCACATCCATACATGACTACTTGAAAAACCATAGCTTTGACCCTATGGACATTTGATGGCAAAGTGCTGCCTCTGCTTTTTAGCATGCTGTTAGGTTTGTAATATATTTCCTTCCAAGGAGCAAGTGTCTTTTAATTTCATGTTTCTAGATGATGACACAGGAGGATTTGGAGGGTGGGGCACATATTATTATTTTTAGACAAGACACAAACTTCTCCAGTTTGATACATATTCAGAAATGTTTGGCTCATCCCATTTCACTAATTGTTAGTAACTGGACTTTATGGGACATTTGAAGTTGTGATCCCTTACTTTAACCTCAATGGTGAAGAACTCATTGTTATACAACACTTTTAAAAGGATGTAATGAATGTTCTGCTTAATCCTTGATGACTACGTATTTCATTGCTGACCATTTACTGGAGAAAACAGTCCTAGAGGAGTTCGGAATGTGCTGTAATAGACATACAAAGAGGAAATACTGTGGAAGATGCACCTACAAGATGCATTTGGAACCCAGAAGAGAAATATCTATTGGAAATGGCAAAAGAGGCAATGTAGGGAGAAACTGTCTTAGAGGATAACAAAACAATAAATTTAAAAAAAATTAAGGAATTTTTGAAAAGCAAGTCAGTGTCTTTCATCATATTATCTAGTCTCCATTCCCTGGTGCTAATTTTTTTTTTTTTTATATAGAAATTCCAATAATGCAGTTTAATTCAACAAAATTGCAGTTTTATTATGTAAATAAAATCATTAGTTTTTGTATCAAGTGGATTGCTATTGGATCATGATAAATGCATATGCCTATAATAATATCTTCTGAATATATAGAACATACATTTGAACCCCTTTATCTATCTCTCAAATGACTGCTATTTTGAATTTATTTTCCAACACATGACTTACTTGTTCTAAAATTACATATAAATGTAATAATACCCTATATTATTACTACAGTGTGTATAATGTGTGTATGCTACATAACAATATGCAGTATGCATTTTTACAGTGTATTAATAACAGACTGCATATATGCAGTGACAGACTTCATTTTCTTGGGCTCCAAAATCACTGCAGATGGTGACTGCAGTCATGAAAGTAAAAGATCTTTGCTTCTTGGAAGAAAAGGTATGATCAACCTAGACAGCATATTAAAAAGCAGAGACCTTACTTTGCCAACAAAGGTCCATCTAGTCATGGCTATGGTTTTTCCAGTAGTCATGTATGGATGTGAGAGTTGAACTATAAAGAAAGCTAAGTGCCAAAGAATTGATGCTTTTGAACTGTGTTGGAGAAGACTCTTGAGAGTCCCTTGGACTGCAAGGAAATAAAGACAGTCCTAAAGAAAATCAGTCCTGAATATTCATTGGAAGGACTGTTCCTGAAGCTGAAGCTCCAATACTTTGGCCACCTGATACAAAGAACTGACTCACTGGAAAGGACCCTGATGCTGGAAAAGATTGAAAGCAGGAGGAGAAGGGGGTGACAGAGGATGAGATGGTTGGATGTCCACGACTCGATGGACATAAGCTTGAGCAAGCTCCTGGGAGTTGGTAATGGACAGGGAAGCCTAGCGTGCTGCAGTCCATGGGGTCTCAAAGAGTAGGACATGACTGAGACACTGAACTGAACTGAACACTATATCTATTATATAAAATATATTTCACTAAGTATAGTATCTCTTAGGAAAATCCATGTTGCTACATGTATCAATTGGTTATTCTTTTTTTATCACCATATATTATTCCATTGAAAAAACATCACAGTATATATCTATTTTTCTATTAAAAGACCAACATATGACTTTTGTCATTTATGAAAATGTTACCATAAACACTGACATACACATCTTTTTGTGAATATATTCCATCCCCTCTGTATAATTATATAGGTGTAGATTTACTAGAAAGGGGCATGTTTATTTTAATAGCAAAGTGTCCTATATTTTTCAAAAGTGGTTGATAAGAAAATATTCTATTAGTGTATTTTAATGTCTTTATTTGTTTTATTATAAATAAAGGATATTTTAGGCATATTCAAAGCATAGGTTTGACAGGTATTTGCTTACTTTTTCAAGTGTTTTGACATTTGAGAAAATAGTGCATTATTTTCTAGCCCCTATAGTTTTGTTTTAGAAGTCAAGAAAAGTACTATAAACCTTAAAAACATTCTAAAATATTAAACATATTTTAGGCTTGGCCTCCAATATGGAGATAACTCAGCCAGGTTCAAGCCCACTAGCCAATACCTCTTTTAAAGCTTTTTTTTTGTTTGTTTGTTTTTGTTTTTTAATTTTACAGTAATTTTAAAGTGTTAATAACATACAGAAGTAATATTACCCAAATTCCCCTAGGGGTTATATCCAACATTACAACTATAGCAAAATCAGGAAATCTGTGTTGGGACAATGTATGTGTGAAGTTCCCTTCCATTTAACATATATGTAGATTCCTATAACCACCACAATAGTTAAATACAGAACAATTGTACCACTACAAAGATACACTGATGCATTTTACAGACTTGAGTGAAATGTAGAACACTTATTGTCCTTTAAATTAGCTTATCTCCCCTGTTTATATGAAAGAAAAGCTTGTCTAAAACATGTTCTCTATATACATTAAGATTCACATCAGATAATGTACCATTTGCTTCAGACATAATTTAGGAAACTAAAGAGAAAGACATTCAATTAAATTTACCCTTATATTTGCTCTTTCCATTTTATGGTCTTCATTTTATGATATTCCAAGATTATTTCTTTTATGATTTCCTTTCTGCTTCAAGAAGTTTCTTAGTTTTAAATGTAGATCTGCTAGTGACAATTTCTCTTAGTTTCTTTACCTGATAATGTTTTAATTTTCTCTTAATTCCTGAAAGATTTTGCTGGACATAAATTTTGGGGTTAACAATTGCTTTCTTTCACCACTTAAAGATTTCTGTTCCACTTCATTCTGGCTCCATTATAGTATTTTAATAAGAAATCTATTTCTGTGTAAATATTTTTACTCCCAATAAAAGATGTTTTAATCATTGATTTAAAAATCTATTCCTTGCATTTCTTTTATAAAGTTTGATTAATTATGATTATGATGCATCTTCATAGGGATTTATTTGCAATTATTATTTTTAGTGTTCATTCAGCTTCCTGAATGTATTTAAATGTTTTTCTAAATATAGAAAATGTACTGCCATTTTTCTTCAAATACTTTTTCTAACCTCATTGTCTTTCTTTCCTCTGTGATTCCAACAATGTAAAAGTTAACTATTTGGTTATAGTTCCATTGGTTCCTGCGGTTGCTGTTGTTGATTTTTTGGGTTTTTTTTTTTAGTCTATTTTCTATTTTTCAGTTTGGCCAATCTTTATTTTTCTATCTGAAAATTCACTGACCCTTCTCTCTCTCCCTTTCTAGGCTGCTGTTGAGCTTATCCATTATTTTTCAAATTTTACTTATATTTTTTTCATGTAGTTGTCCATATTACCCTCTTATAACTTTATATTTCTGTGGTATCACTTATAATTTCATTTATAAGTGAATAGGTTTGGATCCTTTCTCTTTTTAACTCAGTTGGTCTAGCTAAGATTTATCAATTTTGTTTCTCTTTCAAGAAACAAATTCCTTTTTTTTTTTTTTTTTTATGTTTCTGTAGTTTTCCTGTTCTCTATTTCATTTATTTATGATGTAGTCTTTATTATTTTCTTCTTTCTGAAAGCTGTGGGCCTACTTTGTTCTTGTGTTTCTAGTTGCTCAAAGAATAAAGTTAGGTTATTTCTTTGGGATCTTTTTTTTTAAAAATTTCTTAATATAGACCTTTATTACTATGAACATCCCTCATAGAAATGCTTTTGCTACATCCCTCAAGTTTTGATATGTCCTATTTCTATTTTTTATTGTCTCGAGATACTTTGTATTTATCCTTTAGCTTCTTCTCTGATCCGTTGGTAGTACAGGAGGGTGTCACTTAATGTCCATGTATTCATGAATTTTCCAATTTTCCTCTTCTTTCTAATTTTATAGCTTTGTGGTCTTCTTTGGCCACAGTCTTTGATTTCAGTCTTCTTAAATTCTGTGGCCATATGATCTATCCTAAAAAATGTTGCATCTGTGCTTGAGTAGAATATGTATTTTGCCACTGTCAGATAGAAAGCTATTTATATGTCTGTTAGGTTCATTTGTCTGTGTGTTCACATGCTCAGTCATGTCTGACTGCTTGTGGCTCCATAAAATTCTTCAAATCTGCTATTTTCCTACTGAGTGTCTGGATGATGTTTCCATTGTTGAGAAAGGGATTTTAAAATCTGCAACTATTATTGTATTTCTGTTTAACTCTACTTTTAACTATACCTGTTTTTACTATTTAACTTCTCTGATTTGGGGGCACAAATATTTACAATTGTTGTATCTTCTTGATACATTGACCCTTTCATCAATGTATACTACCTTTTATAATATCTTTTTACCATTTTTAGTTTTAAATTTGTTTATCTGTTATATCTACTCCTGTTGTTGTTGTTGTTCTGGCTTGGTTTCTGATATTTTTTTGGTTACCACTTCCTTGAAATATTTTTTCAGCCGTTCACTTTCACTCTGTATATCTTTAAGGCTGAAATTAGTCTGTGGTAGGCAGACTATCATTGCTTTTATCCATTCTGTGTGTTTTGATAGAGTAGTTTAATCCACTTATGTTTCAAGTAATTATTGTGAGTAACAGCATAAAATTACCAAGTTGTCAATTATTTTCTGGTTGTTGTATAGATTCATTTTTCCTTTTTTCTTATCCCCATGTATTTTTAGTATCTTGATGTTATGATATCAGTATGATTTTACTTCTTCATTATGTTCTTTTGTGTGTTTACTCAGGATACATTCCTGTGATTACCATAAAGCTTACATAATACATCCTAAAACTATGATTTTCCATTTAAAGCTAATAACAATTTGTATTGCTGGTCTTGTTTGGGATGCCAATTGTCCTGCTGTTCATACTGTTTGCAACTGTTCACTGAACCCAGGGTAAGCAAGGTGTGAACTAAGAGGCTGAAAGAAATGGCAACCCACTCCAGTACTCTTTCCTAAGAAATCCCATGGACAGGGGAGCCTGTCAGGGGTCTCAAGCAGTCAGACATGACTTAGCGATTTCAAAAAAAATAAACAAAACCTCATAAAACATAACCATGATGTCGCTCCAATGTAGTCCCAATGCAGCAGCAGCCAGGCTTTCATGGTAAAGCTCATACAGGTGTACTGCACAAAGTAACCCATGGCCAAGCAAGTACCTTGTGATGTACATGAACAGTGCTATAAGTGATCTCAGCTGTTACATAACCGTGCAGAGTCATTACTTACAGAGCATGGGGCAAGAGGGCATGAGAACCTGAGGCAAGAGAGCCTGACTGGTGCCATTTTGCTAATATCTCCACACAATTCAACATCAATAGAATTTCTAAGCTTTATTTATCCTCCTAACATTTTAGGACATTGCTGTTATAATTTACACATGTATGTAACTAATAGCATATTATTATATTACTACATTTTTTAACTTTTTAACTAGAGTTGTACATGAATTATGTACTGCCTTCCCCCTCATATAGAATCTAAATTTAGTGATATAGTTCCCCTTATTAGTGAGTTTTACACTGTATTCTTTTTTTTTTTTTTATGAATTTAATTGTCATCTTTTTGTTTTCATTCAAAGAATATCCTTTAGCACTTCTTCTAAGGCAGGTCTAAAGGTAATTAATTCCTTTTTTTTTTGGTCTATAAAAGTCTTTATTTCCTTTCTTTCTTTCTTTTCTTTCCTTTTTCTTTTTTTAATCTCCTTTATTTCTAAAGGACAGCTTCACCAAATACAGCATTATTGGAAACCATTTTTTTTTCTTTCAGTATTTTGAATGTGTTATCCCATTCTCTTCTGGCTTGAGCATTTCTACTGAAAAATCCACTGATAGTCTTAGTGGGATTCCCTTGCTCTTAACTTCACCATATTTTCTTGCTTTTTTTTTTTTTTTTTTTTAATGCTTTCCATGTCTTTGAATTTTAATTATTGAATTACAACGTGTCTCAGTGTAGCCTTACTCTTGTTAAACCTATTTGAGAGCTTTGTGGCATCTTAGATCTGGATGCCTATTTCTTTCCCTGTGCTTGGGAAGATTTCAACTATTAATGTTTTATATATACTTTCTTTTTTTTGGGGGGGGCTTAATTTTTTATTTTTTATTATTATTTTTTAAATTTTTTATTAGTTGGAGGCTAATTACTTCACAACATTTCAGTGGGTTTGGTCATACATTGATATGAATCAGCCATGGATTTACAGGTATTCCCCATCCCGATTCCCCCTCCCACCTCCCTCTCCACCCAATTCCTCTGTGTCTTCCCAGTGCACCAGGCCCGAGCACTTGTCTCATGCATCCCACCTGGGCTGGGGATCTGTTTCACCATAGATAGTATACATGCTGTTCTTTTGAAATATCCCACCCTCACATTCTCCCACAGAGTTCAAAAGTCTGTTCTGTATTTCTGTGTCTCTTTTTCTGTTTTGCATATAGGGTTATCGTTACCATCTTTCTAAATTCCATATATATGCGTTAGTATGCTGTAATGTTCTTTATCTTTCTGGCTTACTTCACTCTGTATAAGGGGCTCCAGTTTCATCCATTTCATTAGGACTGGTTCAAATGAATTCTTTTTAACGGCTGAGTAATATTCCATGGTGTATATGTACCACAGCTTCTTTATCCATTCATCTGCTGATGGGCATCTAGGTTGCTTCCATGTCCTGGCTATTATAAACAGTGCTGCCATGAACATTGGGGTGCACGTGTCTCTTTCAGATCTGGTTTCCTCAGGGTGTATGCCCAGAAGTGGGATTGCTGGGTCATATGGCAGTTCTATGACCAGTTTTTTAAGAAATCTCCACACTGTTTTCCATAGCGGCTGTACTAGCTTGCATTCCCACCAACAGTGTAAGAGGGTTCCCTTTTCTCCACACCCTCTCCAGCATTTATTGCTTGTAGACTTTTGGATAGCAGCCATCCTGACTGGCGTGTAATGGTACCTCATTGTGGTTTTGATTTGCATTTCTCTAATAATGAGTGATGTTGAGCATCTTTTCATGTGTTTGTTAGCCATCTGTATGTCTTCTTTGGAGAAATGTCTGTTTAGTTCTTTGGCCCATTTTTGAATTGGGTCATTTATTTTTCTGGAATTGAGCTTCAGGAGTTGCTTGTATATTTTTGAGATTAATCCTTTGTCTGTTGCTTCATTTGCTATTATTTTCTCCCAATCTGAGGGCTGTCTTTTCACCTTACTTATAGTTTCCTTTGTAGTGCAAAAGCTTTTAAGTTTCATTAGGTCCCATTTGTTTAGTTTTGCTTTTATTTCCAATATTCTGGGAGGTGGGTCATAGAGGATCTTGCTGTGATTTATGTCAGAGAGTGTTTTGCCTATGTTCTCCTCTAGGAGGTTTATAGTTTCTGGTCTTACATTTAGATCTTTAATCCATTTTGAGTTTATTTTGGTGTATGGTGTTAGAAAGTGTTCTAGTTTCATTCTTTTGCAAGTGGTTGACCAGTTTTCCCAGCACCACTTGTTAAAGAGGTTGTCTTTTTTCCATTGTATATCCTTGCCTCCTTTGTCAAAGATAAGGTGTCCATAGGTTCGTGGATTTATCTCTGGGCTTTCTATTCTGTTCCATTGATCTATATTTCTGTCTTTGTGCCAGTACCATACTGTCTTGATGACTGTGGCTTTGTAGTAGAGTCTGAAGTCAGGCAGGTTGATTCCTCCACTTCCATTCTTCTTTCTCAAGATTGCTTTGACTATTCAAGGTTTTTTGTATTTCCATATAAATTGTGAAATTATTTGTTCTAGTTCTGTGAAAAATACCATTGGTAGCTTGATAGGGATTGCATTGAATCTATAGATTGCTTTGGGTAGTATAGTCATTTTGACAATATTGATTCTCCCAATCCATGAACACGGTATGTTTCTCCATCTGTTTGTGTCCTCTTTGATTTCTTTCTTCAGTGTTTTATAGTTTTCTATGTATAGGTCTTTTGTTTCTTTAGGTAGATATACTCCTAAGTATTTTATTCTTTTTGTTGCAATGGTGAATGGTATTGTTTCCTTAATTTCTCTTTCTGTTTTTTCATTGTTAGTATATAGGAATGCAAGGGACTTCTGTGTGTTAATTTTATATCCTGCAACTTTACTATATTCGTTGATTAGCTCTAGTAATTTTCTGGTAGAGTCTTTAGGGTTTTCTATGTAGAGGATCATGTCATCTGCAAACAGTGAGAGTTTCACTTCTTCTTTTCCTATCTGGATTCCTTTTACTTCTTTTTCTGCTCTGATTGCTGTGGCCAAAACTTCCAACACTATGTTGAATAGTAGTGGTGAGAGTGGGCACCCTTGTCTTGTTCCTGATTTCAGGGGAAATGCTTTCAATTTTTCACCATTGAGGGTGATGCTTGCTGTGGGTTTGTCATATATAGCTTTTATTATGTTGAGGTATGTTCCTTCTATTCCTGCTTTTTGGAGAGTTTTAATCATAAATGAGTGTTGAATTTTGTCAAAGGCTTTCTCTGCATCTATTGAGATAATCATATGGTTTTTATCTTTCAATTTGTTAATGTGGTGTATTACATTGATTGATTTGCGGATATTGAAGAATCCTTGCATTCCTGGGATAAAGCCCACTTGGTCGTGGTGTATGATTTTTTTAATATGTTGTTGGATTCTGTTTGCTAGAATTTTGTTAAGGATTTTTGCATCTATGTTCATCAGTGATATTGGCCTGTAGTTTTCTTTTTTTGTGGCATCTTTGTCTGGTTTTGGAATTAGGGTGATGGTGGCCTCATAGAATGAGTTTGGAAGCTTACCTTCATCTGCAATTTTCTGGAAGAGTTTGAGTAAGATAGGTGTTAGTTCTTCTCTAAATTTTTGGTAGAATTCAGCTGTGAAGCCATCTGGTCCTGGGCTTTTGTTTGCTGGAAGATTTTTGATTACAGTTTCAATTTCCTTGCTTGTGATGGGTCTGTTAAGATCTTCTATTTCTTCCTGGTTCAGTTTTGGAAAGTTATACTTTTCTAAGAATTTGTCCATTTCATCCAAGTTGTCCATTTTATTGGCATAGAGCTGCTGGTAGTAGTCTCTTATGATCCTTTGTATTTCAGTGTTGTCTGTTGTGATCTCTCCATTTTCATTTCTAATTTTGTTAATTTGGTTCTTCTCTCTTTGCTTCTTAATGAGTCTTGCTAATGGTTTGTCAATTTTGTTTATTTTTTCAAAAAAACAGCTTTTAGCTTTGTTGATTTTTGCTATGGTCTCTTTAGTTTCTTTTGCATTTATTTCTGCCCTGATTTTTAAGATTTCTTTCCTTCTGCTAACCCTGGGGTTCTTCATTTCTTCCTTCTCTAATTGCTTTAGGTGTAGAGTTAGGTTATTTATTTGGTTTTTTTCTTGTTTCTTGATATAAGCCTGTAATGCTATGAACCTTCCCCTAAGCACTGCTTTTACAGTGTCCCATAGGTTTTGGGTTGTTGTGTTTTCATTTTCATTCATTTCTATACATATTTTGATTTCTTTTTTGATTTCTTCTGTGATTTGTTGTTTATTCAGAAGCGTGTTATTTAGCCTCCATATGTTTGAATTTTTAACAATTTTTTTCCTGTAATTGAGATCTAATCTTACTGCACTGTGGTCAGAAAAGATGACTGGAATGATTTCAATTTTTTTGAATTTTCCAAGACCAGATTTATGGCCCAGGATGTGATCTATTCTGGAGAAGGTTCCGTGTGCACTTGAGAAAAAGGTGAAGTTGATTGTTTTGGGGTGAAATGTCCTATAGATATCAATTAGGTCTAGCTGGTCCATTGTGTCATTTAAGGTTTGTGTTTCCTTGTTAATTTTCTGTTTAGTTGATCTATCCATAGTTGTGAGTGGGGTATTAAAGTCTCCCACTATTATTGTGTTACTATTAATTTCCTCTTTCATACTCGTTAGTGTTTGCCATACATATTGCGGTGCTCCTATGTTGGGCGCATATATACTTATAATTGTTATATCTTCTTCTTGGATTGATCCTTTGATCATTATGTAGTGTCCTTCTTTGTCTCTTTTCACATCCTTTATTTGAAAGTCTATTTTATCTGATATGAGTATTGTGACTCCTGCTTTCTTTTGGTCTCCGTTTGCATGAAACATTTTTTTCCAGCCCTTCACTTTCAGTCTGTATGTGTCTCTTGTTTTGAGGTGGGTCTCTTGTAGACAGCATATATAGGGGTCTTGTTTTTGTATCCATTCAGCCAATCTTTGTCTTTTGGTTGGGGCATTCAACCCATTTACATTTAGAGTAATTATTGATAGGTGTGGTCCCGTTGCCATTTACTTTGTTGTTTTGGGTTCACGTTTATACAACCTTTCTGCATTTCCTGTCTAGAGAAGATCCTTTAGCATTTGTTGAAGAGCTGGTTTGGTGGTGCTGAATTCTCTCAGCTTTTGCTTATCTGTAAAGCTTTTAAATTCTCCTTCATATCTGAATGAGATCCTTGCTGGATACAGTAATCTAGGTTGTAGGTTATTCTCTTTCATTACTTTCAGTACATCCTGCCATTCCCTTCTGGCCTGGAGGGTTTCTATTGATAGATCAGCTGTTATCCTTATGGGAATCCCTTTGTGTGTTATTTGTTGTTTCTCCCTTGCTGCTTTTAATATTTGTTTTTTGTGTTTGATCTTTGTTAATTTGATTAATATGTGTCTTGGGGTGTTTCGCCTTGGGTTTATCCTGTTTGGGACTCTCTGGGTTTCTTGGACTTGGGTGGCTATTTCCTTCCCCATTTTAGGGAAGTTTTCAGCTATTATCTCCTCGAGTATTTTCTCATGGCCTTTCTTTTTGTCTTCTTCTTCTGGGACTCCTATGATTCGAATGTTGGGGCGTTTCACATTGTCCCAGACGTCCCTGAGGTTGTCCTCATTTCTTTTGATCCTTTTTTCTTTTTTCCTCTATGCTTCATTTATTTCCACCATTTTATCTTCTACCTCACTTATCCTATCTTCTGCCTCCATTATTCTACTCTTGGTTCCCTCCAAAGTGTTTTTGATCTCATTCATTGCATTATTCATTCTTAATTGAGTCTTTTTTATTTCTTCTAGGTCTTTATTAAACATTTCTTGTATCTTTTCAATTTTTGTTTCCAGGCTATTTATCTGTAACTCCATTTTGTTTTCAAGATTTTGGATCATTTTTATTATCATTATTCTAAATTCTTTTTCAGGTAGATTCCCTATCTCCTCCTCTTTTGTTTGACTTGGTGGGCATTTTTCATGTTCCTTTACCTGTTGGGTATTTCTCTGCCTTTTCATCTTGTTTAGATTGCTGTGTCTGGAGTGGGCTTTCTGTATTCTGGAGGTCTGTGGTTCCTTTTTATTGTGGAAGATTTACCCTGTGGGTGGGGTTAGACGATTGGCTTGTCAAGGTTTCCTGGTTAGGGAAGCTTGCGTCAGTGTTCTGGTGCATGGAACTTGATTTCTTCTCTTTGGAGAGCAATGGAGTGCCCAGTAATGAGTTTTGAGATGGGTCTATGTGTTAGGTGTGACCTTGGGCAGCCTGTATGTTGACGTTCAGGGCTATGTTCCTGCGTTGCTGGAGAATTTGCGTGGTATGTCTTGCTCTATAACTTATTGGCTCTTGGGTGGTGGTTGGTTTCAGTGTATGTATGGAGGCTTTTGGACGGTCACTTATTACTTAAAGTTCCATGTAGTCAGGAGTTTTCTGGTGTTCTCAGGTTTTGGGCTTAAGTCTCCTGCCTCTGGATTTCAGTTTTATTCTTCCTGTAGTCTCAGGATTTCTCCAGCTATACAGCACTGATAAGAAACTTCTAGGTTAATGGCGAAAAGATTCTCCCCTGTTAGGCATACCCAGAGAGGTTCACAGAGTTACATGAAGAAGAGGAGAGGGAGGAGAAAAAGGGGGACTCAAGAGGAGAGAGACAGATCTATGCAGCTGTCTGTTCCCAGAGTGTTCTCCGTATCTCAGACACCTACAAAGATTCACAGAATTGGATTGGGAAGAGAAGGGGAAAGGAGGAAATAGAGGTGTTCTGAGGTAGAAAACAGAGAGTCAAGATTGGGAGAGAATAATCTTCGGTTTAAAGATAGGGCTTCTCTTTTTTTTTTGGTAAGGTTATAGTGTAGTGAAAATGAAAATGAAGAGTAGTAGAGGAGTACTAGAGGACTTTAAAAGAAATAAGAGAAAAAGAAAAATAGAAAATAAAAGAGAAAACGGAAAGGAAAAAAAATAAGAAAAAAGAAAAAAAAAAAACAAAAACAAAAAAAAAAAAGAAAGAAAGAAAAAAAAAAAATTTTTTTTTCCCCTAATTAAAAAAATCGTAAAAATCTATGTAAATGAAAGTTAAGGAGTAATGGGGGAGTAATAGGGAATTTTAAAGGAAAATAAAAGAGAAAAAATAAAAAAGAAAAAATATAAAAAGAAAAAAAATTTTTTTTTTTTTTCCTTACTCAGAAAAAAAAAGTAAAAATATATCTAGGAGTTTCTCTGGAGCTGTTGCGGTCAGTGTGGGTTCGGCTCAGTTTCAGATAGCTCCTCGTTCCAGCTTACACTTCTCGATATCTACAGGGCCCTTCCGGTGAAGTCGGTGTTTTCTACAGGGATTTTAATCTGTTGCACCAGTCCCTTCTGAAGCGGTTCCCTTTGTTTATTTGACTTCTGTTTGCCGGTCTCTTCAGAGCCTCATTTCCGCCCTGACACAGGCGGGCGGAGGTGGACTCTTATTCAGGTAGCTAGTTCCGTCGCTCTGCGGGGCAGGGAGGGGCTTGTGCTGCAGGGAGAGGCTGGCGCTGTGAGGGCAGGCTTGCGCCGCGGGGACGGACTGGCGCTGCCCGGAAGGGCTGACGCTGCTTTCTCCGTCTGCGCTGCTCAGGCTTCCGGCTGCTCTATATGGAGCGCGGCCCGCGCTGCGCGCGGTTCCAGCCCTCGGGTGTTCCACAAAAGCGCGGAAGGAAAAGCTGCGCCTGCTCTCTGTGCTTTCCCCGTCAGAGCGGTCCAGGCAGCCAGGGGCTTGGTGGGCGCGCTATCCCCAGGTGTGGCGCACTCACTCCCTTCCGCGGACCCAGTCTCAGTTTCCGCTGGCGCCAGTCGGGTGCGCGCGCCTTCCGCCCTCCGCGTCCCCAGCCCCAGTCCCCGCCCGCGCCAGTCCGGTGCCTGTGCTCTGTGTCTCGCCGCGACCTTCCCCTACCCCCTGCCTCCTGCCTCCGGCGGGGCTGGGTTGGTCCGCAGCCTGCGAGCTCTTCTCGGGACTTTCTCGGTCTCTTTGTTCTGCGAACGGCCGGCAGTGTGTTCGGGCGGTTAATGTACTCTCTCTCTTTTGGTCTCCCACAGTTCAAGTTGGCACCTCACAGAAGCTCCTTCCGATTGTCCTCAGGGCACTCAGGCCCGGACCCTACCCCAAGCAATGCCGCCCAAGACTCCCTTCCCGGGACGAATCTCCGTCCTCAGCTCTTTTGTCTCACTTTTTATCCTTTATATTTTGTCCTACCTCCTTTCGAAGACAATGGGCTGCTTTTCTGGGCGCCTGATGACCTCAGCTAGCGATCAGAAGTTGTTCTGTGAAGTTTGCTCTGCGTTTAGTTATTCTTTCGATGAATTTGTAGGAGAGAAAGTGGTCTCCCCGTCCTACTCCTCCGCCATCTTGGCTCCTCCCCCCTATATATACTTTCTGTCACTTTATCTTTTTGTTCTAGAATCCCCCAGGATATGACTTTTTTTTTTTTTTTCTTTTCATTGCGCCCTATAAGTCTTTATTAGCTCTTTTTAATTCTTTTTTTTTTTTTCTTTTTGCTCCTCTGATTGGGTAATTTCAGACATCCTATCTTCCAGGTCACTGATCCTTTCTCCTGCATGGTCAAGTCTACTTTTGTAGCTCTCTATAAAATTTTCAGTTCAGTTATTGTATTTTTAATCTCTAGGATTTTTTAATTTTTTTTTATTGTTTTGTTTATGCACTGTTTTCCTAATTCTGTCTAATCATCTGTATGTTCTTGTAGTTCACTGAACTACATTTAAAAAAAAAAATTTCCATTTATTTTTATTAGTTGGAACACTGAACTTCTTTAAGAGAATTATTCTGACTTTTTTTTTTTTTTTTTGTCTAACAATGCATAGATATCCATTTCTTTAGGATGGATTATTGAGCCTTTTCTGGTGGAGTCATATAATTGTGATCTTTGATTATTTATGTTGGTATTTGTGCATTTGCATAAGCGATCTCCCCTTCTAGACTTTGTGAATTTGCTTTGGCAGTGACAGTTCTTTACCAGTCAGCTCAGTTTAGATTTCTGGAAATGACCTATTTTTGAAAGAAATAGCCACTTGAGCTATGAGGTGAATAGTGGGGTGTTCTGCCACTGACTGAGAACAGCTGGATAAGACTGCTGGCTTAGTTCGCTAACAAAGTTAGGCAAAAGTATCAGTTCAGTTCAGTTCAGTTGATCAGTCATGTATGAATCTTTGACACCCCATGGACTGCAGCACGCCAGGCTTCCTTGTCCATCACCAACTCCCACAGTTTACTCAAATTCATGTCCATTGAGTCGGTGATGCCATCCAACCATCTCATCCTCTGTCACCCCCCTCTCTTCCTGCCTTCAATCTTTCCCAGCATCAGGGTCTTTTCCAATGAGTCAGTTCTTCACATCAGGTGGCCAAAGTATTGGAATTTCAGCTTCAGCATCAGTCCTTCCAATGAATATTCAGGACTTATTTCCTTTAGGATGGACTGGTTGGATCTCCTTGCAGTCTAAGGGACTCTCAAAAGTCTTCTCTAACACCACAGTTCAAAAGCATCAATTCTTCAGTACTCAGCTTTCTTTCTAGTCCAACTCTCACATACATACATGATTACTGGAAAAACCAAAGCTTTGACTAGACAGACCTTTGTTAGCAAAGTAATGTCTCTGCTTTTTAATATGCTGTCTAGATTGATCATATCTTTTCTTCCAATGAGCAAGTGTCTTTTAATTTCATGGCTTCATCACCATCTGCAGTGATTTTGGAGCCCCCCAAAATAAAGCCACTCACTGCTTCCAATGTTTCCCCATCTATTTGCTATGAAGTGATTGGAGGACCAGATGTGAAGTAGTATGGGATTCACAATTACCTAGGTTTCCTAGCCAGTCTTGCTAGATGGTTGAGACTGAATGTTGTACTTATCAGTAGCTGGAGCTATGTATTTGCTTCCCTGCCCTTGCAGGGCAGCAGTATATAACTCAGGATCTGCATGTCTTATTGTTTGTGGACACAAATCAGACAATCTGCACTGAAAATCCATACTAGGTGAAGTTTGTTTTGGAGACAAGGGAAACCAGAAGCTATGGTCTCTGTTCAAGCCCATCTAAGCTGGGCTATTGGGTGGGCTATGCACCTTCCTGTGTGCCCTGATAAGGTTCCTTGGTTTGGAAGGCTGAACTCTCTTATGGTGGATCTGTGAATTAGTTTTTCTACCTGAGCTCAAGAGGAAATGTAGTTTCAAGTTCACCTCTGTGTGGTCTTGACTCAACTTCTTGGCTGAAGAGGGTCACTGAATTCGCTCTGGGGGCAATTAACTTGGGTCACTTGCCTCTCATCTCAGGGGTTTCTGAATTTCAGTTCCAGGTGTTCTCACTAACACTTCCTGTTGGATGGACTGTTGGCCATGTTCTGCAGCAGGTGGGACTATGTCTTTTCCCTGCATGGAAAGAGTTGGGAGGACACATTTCAGGCAGCTCCTAAATTCTCCCTAAGAGGCTTTCTGGTTGAGAAGGGTCATTAGCCATAATTTGTGGTGGGTAGTGCTGTGACTCAGCTCTTTCCCTAAGAGTGGACAGACCAGGTTCAACAACCAGAGTAACATCCTCTGAGAACCCAAATTAGACAGATCCACAGCTCGACAAAGCCGCTGTCAGACTGTGCCAGGCACATTGTTCTGCAAAGAAGTGAAGCCTCTGGCTGGGACCACTATTTGAACTCTTCAGGAAGGAACTAGGTCTTTCAATATCTGAGTGCTGGTTGTTGGAACCCTCTGCTCCCATCTCCATTTCAACCACCAGATGAGTCCTACAGATTCTCCTGCAATATCTACAGGGTGAAACTAGAGTAGGGGCTCCTACAAGGTGACTACAATGTTTGGGGGGAGCTAAATGTCATCCTGGACTCTTTTTCCCCACTCTAAGAATGACTGTGGCTACAGAGAGACCACTCTGCAAAATGCCAGAGCAGCCTGCAGTTAGGACAGTGTGTAGCCCTCCCTCTTCCTCTTCAGATTCAATCTATATTTGTCTCTGTGGTACAAGAGGGTGCTTCGGCCTCACTCCTAAATTCTAGGAGTCTCTTAGCAGTGTCTAGTGCATGAATTGTTGGTAGATGTTTTTCTTGTGATGGAGGCAAGATCAGGAATGAAATAAGTTACTATATTGGTGATGTCCTTCTCTCTGATCTTCTTAAGATATTCATTGCATTCCTTCCTCTTCCTCACCTTTCAAATCCGACCCAATCCTTCATTTTTAAAATTCTGCCCACCTCTTTCCCTTTTTCTTTTGCCTCCTTATATTAAGATGTCATTGTCAAACACCTGAGCCAATCTGGTAGCTCTGATTCTTCTCTGTCCTCAGACATTTCATTTTGTATACTGAAAATAGAATTTCCAGAACACAAGCTTGATCTTCTCACTGATTTTCCACTGCATACCTGACATGAACAGTTCGATGTCTTCTATTGACTTAACATAGAATGGTCAATCTATTATAGTCCCCAGTCTGAGGATAGTCTCACCTCTCTACCTCACCTCAGATAGCTACTAGCTCTCTCTCCCTTCCTTCAGCACACTATGTTGAAGGACATACTGAGGACATTTTCACATTCTGGTTTTTTGTTTTTTGTTTGTTTTCTGATTGGAGTAGCCCACTCACATCACTCTCTAACTCTGTACCTATTGGAGTTATTAGGATGCCTCATATCTACCCTCAGAGTGAATAACTGGAATAAATTACATCACTTTGGGTCTATTGAACAGTGTAGGTTTTTAATATTTGTAATCATAGTTTTTCTATTTATTGAATTGGGCCATCATTTGTTTGATGTTTATCTTCTTACCTAGGCTTTTAACCAGTGAAGTCAAAGATCAAAAGACATTTTTGATCTCATTCACCAAGGTATCCTGATTTTCTACACAATGTATGGCAGATACAAAGTACTGAATAAAATTCTATTGAATTAATGAACAAATTCATTATCATTTTGATAATTTTGTCTGGTAAGACACTATGCTGTTCATGGTTTTGACATAGATATTTCTGTGTAGATTGTTTATTCTTCATCATGTGTTTCAAAGATGTACTTTGTAATTTATCTTTAATTCTACTTACCATATTTTTATGTTAATATAGTAAATTAATCCCCTGAAATACAGCATATGTATGATAAATATCTTTGCATACTAAAATACTGCCTGTCTAAGATATTTTCAGGAAAAATTGAAAGTTTTTTTTTTCAAAGTAACTCAGAAATTTCTGTGATTAGAGAGATAATTCTAACTGTAATAAAATGCTTGCAATATAGAGTAAAATGTTTCACTAAATTAAGTATAAACATGAAGAGATTTTTTAAAATGCTTGAAATTTTTTAAAGTTGGTAATAATAATTGAAGCTTTCCATATGATTTGTACCATGACAATAATCTACTTCAATTAAAAATGTCAAGTACAATTTACTTACTGCTTCTTGCCAATTTATAATCTTTAAGAAAGTTAATTCTCATTTAGTTATATGTCATTGAAGTCTATATTGCCTAGTAATACTTTAGTGGTCCTATTTTTCTAGTAACATAGATTAAAAATATTTAGAGTGCAACACATATAGATATATGAATACATATATGGGCAGGCTTCCCAGGTGACTCAGTGGTAAAGAACCCTCCTGCCAATGCATGAGTGATTAAAGAGAAAGACTTAATTAAAAGGAAATATCTATTTGTCTTTATTTTATAGTTCTAGTGATAATGGATGAATCATTTACAGCACATTCCTACATGTTTATTTCTGCCATAAAATTTAGTATTAACAATTTCATATGTAAAATTTCAGAGTATATTTGCTATAGATCATGTAGAATGGAAGTGTTGAAATAATTTCATGAAACTCTGTTGCTGGTCTAAAATTTCCAAATTGTTAAAGCTGATTTTAGAGTAATTAATATATATAAGACAATTAGCTTTTACAAAGCTGTTTTTCAATAAGCATCCCACAGACTTGTGTATAATCAAATAACATCACAACTAATGGTTAGAGCTAAAATTCCAGATCAAACAAAAATACAAATAACAGTGAGTGCCAGAATACACAATTAAACAGACGGACTCTAATTCTTAATTAAATTTAAAAAAAAAGAGGAAGAAAAAGAAGATAAGGGTTTGCCACTTTAACATTAACTAACATGCACTTTAAAAGTCTTAGAAGTATTTTGAATAAAACTTTTAGGATAAACTGCAATATCCTGGAAGTGTTAGAGAAGATTAGGCATCTAGGTATCAACTATTGTTTATATGATTGGTGGAATTCATCTGTTATCATCTGGTCTTGGACTTTTGCTTCTTGTTGTTGTTCAGTCTCTCAGTTGTGTCCAACTGTTTGTGACCACATGGACTGCAGCACTCCAAGCTTCCCTGTCCTTCACTATCTCCTGGATTTTGCTCAAAATCATATCCATTGTCAGTGATGCCATTCAAGCATTTCATCCTCTGTCATCCCCTTCTCTTTCTACCTTCAGTCTTTCCAGTCGATCTTTCCCGTCAATCTGTTGTTGTTGTTGTTGGTTGGAAGTATTTATACTGCTGCTTCAATTTCATTACTAGTAATTGGTCACTCAGTATTTTGTGTTTTTCCTGAGTCAGTCTTGGGAAATTGTACATGTATAGGAATTTATCCATTTCTTATACATTGTCTATCTAATCTTTTATGATTGTACATCTCTGGTGTAGTTGCAACATCATCTTTTTCATTTCTGACTTTATTTGTTTGGACTTTCTCTGTTTTTCCTTGATGATTCTGGCTGAAGGTTTATCTCTATCAATTCTATTTATGTTTTCAAAGCACCAGCTCTTAATTCTGTTGATCTTTTCTATTATATTTTTTAGTCTCTATTTATTTTATTTCTTCTCTGATCTTTTTTATTTCTTTCCTTCTTCAAGCTCTCAGTTTTGTTTGTTCATTTTTTCTAATTTGTTTTGGTATAAGTATATCTTTGTTTGTTTGAGATTATTATTCTTCTCTGAGGTTGGCTTGTGTTTCTAAAAACTTCTCTCAGAACTGATCCCCCCCCCCCAATAGGCTTTAATCACTGTTTTTATTTTCATCTGTCTGCAAGTGTTTTCAGTTTCCTCTTTCATTTCACCAGCGACCCATTGATTACTTAGTAGTGTATTGATTAGCTATGCTAAACATGTTTGTGGTTTTATTTTGCAGTTTTTTTTTCTTTTAGTTAATTTCTAGTTTCATAGCATTGTGGTTGGAAAAGATAATTGATATGAATTCAATCTTGTTTAATATTTTGTGACTTGTTTTGTGGCCTAGCATGTGATCTACCTTAGAAAATACTCCATGTGCACTAGAAAAGAATGTGCACTTTATTGCTTCTGGATGAAATATTCTACATATATTAATTCCATCTTATGCACTGTATCCTTTAAAGTAGGTTTCCTTATAGATTTTCTGTCTAGATGATCTGCCCATGATGTAAGTGGGGTATTAAAGTCCCCTACAATTATTGAGTTAGTGTCAACTTCTATCTTTATGTCTCTTAAAACTTGATATCTGTATTTAAGTTCTCTTATGTTAATTATGTATATAATTAAAATTGTTATATCTTCTTCTTGGATTTATTTTTTGATCATTATATAGTGTCCTTCTTGTCTCTTATCACAATCTTTGTTTTAAAGTATATTTTGTCTAATTTAAGTTAAAAAAGTAAACATCACTATCTTTTCTTTCTTTTCATTTCAAGTGACATAGAATACCTTTTTCCATTCTCTCATTTTCAGTCCATTTGTGTTTTTAGATGTGAAGTGACTGTCCTATAGGCAGCCTATAGATGGGTCTTATTTTTTGTATCTATCCAACTAGACTATGTCTGTTTATTGGAGCATTGGTTTTTTTTTTTTTTTTTCCACTTACAGCAAATTTGATAGGTATGTACTGATTGCAATTTCAATTGTTTTTTAGTTTTTTTTTTTTTTTAAATTTATCCTTATAAATTAAACTCTCTTTACTTGAGGTTCTATGTATTGTTAGTGTTGTGTTATATTTCTTTATTTTGTGTATGAATGTCTGTATCTGTCGTAGATTTCTTGCTTGTGATTAACATGATTTATATATAGCTACTATGTGTGGGTGTCCCTAGTGGCTCAGACAATGAAGAGCCTGCCTGCAATGCAGAAGACTGGTATTCAAGCCCTGGGTTGGGAAGATCCTCTGGATAAGGGAATGT
Organism: Cervus elaphus; assembly: GCF_910594005.1. Lineage (NCBI taxonomy): Eukaryota > Metazoa > Chordata > Mammalia > Artiodactyla > Cervidae > Cervus > Cervus elaphus. The sequence goes on along the minus strand of NC_057842.1, from coordinate 6,070,257 downwards.
CATCCCACTCCAGTATTCTTGCCTGGAGAATTCCATGGACAGAGGAGCCTGGTGGTCTACAGTCCATGCGGTCACAAAGCATCAGACAAGATTGAGCGACTAACACTTTCACAATTTCATATATATGAAAGTGAAAGAGGAGAGTGAAAAAGTTGGCTTAAAACTCAACATTCAGAAAACGAAGATCATGGCATCTTTTCCCACCACTTCATGGCAAATAGATGGGGAAACAGTGACAGATTTTATTTTCTTGGGGCCCAAAACCAATGCAGATTGTGATTTCCGTCCTCACATTAAAAGATGCTTGCTCCTGGGAAGAAAAGTTATGACCAACCTAGATACTCCAGTAGTCTTGCCTGGAGAGTCCCATGGACAGAGGAGCCTGGTGGGCTAAAGTTCATGGGGTCACTAAGAGTCAGACACGACTGAGCGACTTCACTTTCATTTTTCACTTTCATGCATTGGAGAAGGAAATGGCAACCCACTCCAGTATTCTTGCCTGGAGAATCCCAGGGACAGAGGAGCCTGGTGGGCTCCCATCTATGGGGTCACACAGAGTTGGACACGACTGAAGCGACTTAGCAGCAGCAGCACAGCAGCAGATAGCATATTAAAAAGCAGAGACATTACTTTGTCAACAAAGGTCCATCTAGTCAAAGCTATGATTTTTTTTTTTTTTTTTTCAGTAGTCATGTATGGATGAGAGAGTTGGACTATAAAGAAAGCTGAGTGTGAAAGAATTGATGCTTTTGAACTGTGGTGTGGGAGAAGACTCTTGAGAGTCTTTTAGACTGCAAAGAACTGACTCATTGGAAAAGACCCTGATGCTGGGAAAGATTGAAGGCAGGAGGAGAAGGGGACGACAGAGGATGAGATGGTTGGATGGCATCACCAACTCAATGGAGATGAGTTTGAGTAAACTCCAGGGAAGCCTGGCATGCTGCAGTCCATAGAGTCTCAAAGAGTCAGACACGACTGAGTGACTGAACTAAACTGAATTGAGGTACGTATAGTGGATACAATCATTTTAATTTGATGATCTCTTAAGTTAGAAAACATTTTAACAGTCCTGAAGTTTTACTCCTCAAAACCCTCTCCATTTTTAATGCTTTCAACATTATGCTTTATAATGTTTTATTTTGTATATAATGCAACTAATTGTGAGTATAGATGATTTTACTACTTTAACTTTCCTACCAGCTTTATAAAAGTTCATATACTGTCTTACTGCATATTTACCTTTTAGCTATCATACTACTTCTTTCATAATATCTGTATTTCTATTTGTTGTCTTTTTTATTCCACTTAGAATATTTATCTCAATATTTCTTTTACAGTTGATTTTGTGGTTCTGAACTTTTTTACTCTTTGTCCGTAAATCTTTCTCTCTCTCTCTCTCTTTTTCTTCTTCTTCAAATCTTTGAATCCAAATGATGTCTTGCCAAGTAGTATTCTTTGTTATAGGAATTTTCTCCTCCTTTCTTCACTTTAATAAACTGTCCTCATTTTTTTTTTTTTCTTTCTGTTCTGCTTGGTTTATTTCCACTACTTTGTCTTTCAACTTGCTCCATCTGCATGATATAAGGCATTCTGGTAAGCTGTGAAGACGATAAAGCTTAGAGTGATTTCAGCAAACTACTGGGTAGGGCTGGGGCTTCTGGTGGAGCATGAGACTGTGCCAATTCCATCCAGTGTATGTTTATTTCAGCTATTATATTCTTGAGCTCTTTTTGGTACTTTTTTTTTTTTTCTGTATTTTGTAAAACTGTTCATTTTACTCTATGCATTTGTTCTTCTCCAAAGTTTTGAATATTTTTTTGTGTGCCTTGAATTATTTTTTGGATGGGTTGCTTATCTCAATTTCACTTTGTTCTTTTTCTGGGGTTTTATTTTGTTCCTTCATTTGGAATATATATATATATATATATATATATATATATATGTATATATATATGTATATATTATATATATATAATGTCATATATTCCATACACACACACACACACACACACACACACACACATATATATATATATATATATATATATATATATATATATATATGTCACCTAATATTTCCTAATTCTCTATGTTTATTTGTATATATTATGTAGGTTAGTTACATTTACCTATCTCATAGAAGAAAGCTTATGTAGAAGATGTCCTATAGATTCCAGCAACAAATTCTCTTTGGTTACCAGAGTCATGTGTTCTAAGGAGTCCATTATATGGGCTGCATGAGACCTACTGTTTTGGCAAGCCTGAATATTGTGGGTTCAGTATTAAGCAGGTATAGTCCCCAGTTTATTTATTTTCCTGGCCTGCCTAATGTAGATGCTTCCAGCCTGCTGTTGGTCAGGGCTTGATCCAGCAGGCTTGCTGAATGACTCATGTGCTCCTGATTGTATCTGACCTCACGTGAGTGACACCAGGTGTCTCTGGATGTGTGACCTATGGGATCTAGTACTGGTCTTGACTGCTGGTGGATGCTGAGACATTGGGTGGCTGACTGTGGGGCCCAGGGGTCTCTGTGTTGGTTTAAGACTACTGAATAGTGCTGTTCTGGAATTTGGTGAAACCTGAAGCTGGTGCCAACTGACTGGTGGATGTGGCTAGTATCCACCACTAACAGTCTAGAAGGAATTCAAAGTGATCCCTGCCAGCTCCAGTGTACTTCTAGTAGGAGAAGCTCTACATCATGGCTATAGCTAGCATCTGTGTCCCAGTGGTCTCTTGACTTGCCATGCAGCTACTCAAAGATCTGCAAGTGGATCTGACACAGGGTGCTTTGAAATTACTGCTTCCATGACGTCTCCTGTAGTGTGTGAGATTTTGCACATGCCCTTTAAGTGTAGATTCTCTGTTTCTTCTGACTCTCCTGTATACCAGTCCAACTGGTCTTTTAAACCAGATGTTTTCTTTTATTTTCTTTCTTTTTTTTTAATTTATTTTTAAATTTAAATTTATTTATTTTTAACTGAAGGATAATTTCTTTACAGTATTGAGTTAGTTTCTGCCAGGCATCAACATGAATCAACATAAGTATACATACATCTCCTCCCTCTTGAACCTCAATAACTCATCTTTCTGGTGCAGGACTCCAAGGCTGGGAAACACAGTAAAGGACTCCGACCAAGTGTTCCTTGGGGAGGATCTCTATAATCATGACTATCTTCCTTTTTGTGGGTTTGCTTATCCAGGGGTGTTGGTCCTGACTATATCATGTCTCTACCCCTCTTACCCAACTGTGGTTCCTCCTTTGTATTATCTTTTGTTATGCAAAAATCTTATGCTAGTACTCAGGTATTTCTCATCGATTATTGTTCCATGAATATTTAAAATTCTGATGTGCCCATAGGAATAGGTGAGCTCAAGGTATACTTACTTCAACATTTTGGCCATCCCCCATAAATGTTTTTGCTTTTCTTTTAATTTTGCAGTCAATACTTAGTATTCTCTAATGTGCTGTCTCTTACTCTTTCTTTAGTTAAAATTTCTATGAACATACAGAATGTATATGTATCTGAAAGAAAGTAAAAGTTGCTAAGTTGTGTTTGACTCTTTGTGACCCCATGGACTATACAGTCCACGAAATTCTCCAGGCCAGAATACTGAAGTGGGTAGCCTTTCCCTTCTCCAGGGGATCTTCCCAACCCAGGGATCAAACCCAGGTCTTCTGAATTGCAGGCGGTTTCTTTACCAGCTGAGTTACAAGGGAAGCCCTATCTGAATGGAAAAGATATTCTATTTGTTCTGAGGTAAATTACTTGGTTGAACTAGATACATTCTTTATGTTGTTCAGTTGCTAGTGGTGTCTGACACTTTGCCACCCCATGGACTGAGCATGCCAGGCTCCTCTGTCCTTCACTATCTCCTGTAGTTTGTCTAAGTTCGTGTCGATTGAGTTGCTGATACCACCCAACCATCTCATCCTCTTTTGCCCCTTCTCCTCCTGTTCTCAAGAACATTGACTTCCCAGGTGGTGCCAGTGTTAAAGAACCCATCTGCCAATGTAGGAGACATAAGAGATGCAGGTTTGATCTCTGGACTGGGAAGATCCCCTGGAGGAGGAAATGGAAACCCACTCAATGGAAAATATTCTTACCTGGAAAATTCTGTGAACAGAGGAGTCTGGCAGGCTATAGTCTACAGTGTCACCAAGAGTCAGACATGACTGAAGTGACTTAGCATCCTGTGAACCTTTCTTAGCGGAGCTAAACTTTATGCATTGACAAGCTTTACCTCACTGATTATTAGAGGTATTAGGGGCTTTAACATGTGGTGTCTATTTATAAATAATTATATGAGACATGCCATTAATCTTGTGTTATACAATTAGCAAGAGCAGTGCATATTTTGAGATGGATAAAGTTACAATCATTTAGTGTTCAATTTAAAGTTACACACGGCTTGAAAACATTGCAAATGTTTACTATATTGATTGTCTGCTCTTATAAGGTTTACTGATTTCATTTTCAGGCTACATTTAAAATTTAGGAGATATTTCAGAGGTTAGCTTTTTTTTTTTTTTTTGTGAAAATGCACAATGGGAGAAAATTTTATGTGATTAAAGGAGGATATTTTGTGCAGTCTTAATTTTATTTGTATCGTGTAAGCAAATACAAATATTATTTCTTGGAATTCAAATATTGTTCTATGCTTAAAGTACTGCCTAGCTTATATAATCCTAATGCTGTTTTGTGAAAAATCTGTTGAATTACTGAATGTTATTTTCTGTTGAGTGACTAAAGTAGAACTCGGTTGAGCAGCTTTTCACATTCTCCTACCTAACAGAATTTACTGATATTTTGATGGTTCTAGAACTAAGAATGATAGTATATAGCAATATTTGGGGGGAATTTTACATTGTGTCAGACTCCCTGGCATAGTATACCTTCTGTCAACTGCCAAGACCAGGTGCATAGCTAGTAGCCTCAGATCAGCATTCTCCAGAGTGACAGACAGATCACAATTTATCCTCTTACTGCAATCCAAAAGAGCCTCAAGACAGCCACTGTCAGTTGGGCGCCACCTGTTAGCTGAAAAGTGTGGGTTGAGAGAACCCAATTCAGTTCCTGCAGGGGTTTCCTGAGCACCATCCCAACCCCAAGACTCTTTGCAGTGGAAGTGCTTTTTCGTCAGTTGACATGCCAGGCTATAAAATAGGAGAGAAAATTTGGCACAGTTAATGATAGTTTCCGACTCTAAAAGTCCTGAAATTCTGAACTATATGCATTAGTAGTATTTCTATATTTGACTGACTCCAAAGGAACCTTAAAGACATGCTTACTTTTGTGGGTTAAACCCCAGACTTACTGTGGAAAGGGCTAAGAAATATTTATTTTAATATTCCCCCTCTGTTGCTGATGGGGTCAGCCAGATACCAGCCCATTAACAAGCCCTTGGGTGCTGAATGCAACAAAGATGCATGGAAAATTCAAACAACTTACGGGGATCCCTCTCTAACTCTGGTTAGAAACTAGACAAATCTAGCAAAGATTGATATATCAGGATGACATTTTTTGCTTATTATTGTTATTAATGACTTTCATATTTAGCTACATCATTTTTAAAGTGGAAACAAATTAAGTATATTGTGCTATGAGTCTTGTTGATAATAAAGACAGAAAGTTTGAAGTCACAGAGAAAAGTGTCAGAATAACTCTTAAGTTGGAGCCATCTAGGGGTAAGAGTATAAAATTTTGTTTCTCAAATTCTGGTATGCATAGTAAAGCTTGTAAAAATATATGAATATTTCAATGTCCCACTAGTCTGTTTTATTTACAAACTTGAGTCAGGTGTAGGAATCAATACTTTATCATCTCACTGGTACTTCCTATGCATACTTTAAAATTAAAAGCTATTGTAGAAAATCTGCAGATGCAAGATGGGTCCCCACCCCCAAGCCAAATGTCATTCAAATGTAGAGACTGATGAACCTACACATATATCATGGGGCAAAAAGATCTCTTACTTATCCAATGGGTCTTTTCTGGGGAGAAAAGGACAGGCCTTCTAAGCAGGTTGAAAATATGACCTGAGAGAGTAAGAAAAGGAGACTGCCTGGGGGTTTCTTGTTATTAGGGGTGGGGCCGGGGCTAGCCTGCCTTTGTGCACGGGGAGGAGCTTGCATGGCTTGCGCTTCTCACATGTGTCAAAGGAGGGAGAACCCAGGCCTCCGTATAACACTTCTCAGATGTGAACGGAGAAGAGACAGGGAGGACAGAGGCTTGAAAGCTGTCAACAGTCAAGCACCTCAAGCTGGAAATAGAATCTTTAACATGAAAGTAGCAGTCTATAATACTAATTTAATATAAAAATATTAGACATAATTATTAAATTACATTGGAAAAATTAAAATGGAATTATATAATTGAGGTACCCATCATTTTCACCCATTAATTCCTTAATAATATATGTATATACCCCTAGAACCATGACTATGCATCATTATGCTGTACAGAGGAAGCATTATGCTAAACAAGCACAGAATTTAGGGTAGGGAGTGGCCATGACACATTAAGTCATTTGAAACAGACAGATCAGCAACTATTTTACCTTGACTATACCAGAAACTATCTCTTTATAACGATACAGGTGGACTATCTACTTTGATCAACTATGACACCATTTTCTTTCCTTCATGTTTGTAACCACATGTATTTTTCTACTTAAAAATATGAATCAGTTAAAGGTGGCTGGTAGGCCCCAAATGCACTGTGTTTAAACAGTTAACTGTGATATTTTTGGAATACTTTCTATTACTTTAAAGCCAAGATTAATGCATTGCAAGAAATACTATGGAATTTCTGCCCCTTAGGGTTTGCCCCATCTTAGGCAAATAACCCTCCACATTTTTCCAAAATGTTAATGCTTTTCTGCTACTAGTGGTAGAGAAGAATGAACTCACTGGTAACTGTTTGGCATCTTATCTTATGGTGCACACATGCTTCGTGAAAGCAAAGAAAACAATGCACCCTTCACCATGACTATTTGCTTTTTTAATTGGCTTGGACTAGTACTGTACAAGAAATCATTAAATTATAGTTAAAAACAAAGAAGATATATGATGGTGGAGAGCATCTGTGTTGGTAATTTCTATGTAAATAAACTGCACCAACTCCAAAACTTCATGGAGCATTTATAGGAACAATTAAGCTCTTGGAGAGTGCTACCTTCTGCAGCTGTACAAGGTTTGTGTGATTCTGATTAACAAAATATAGTTCCTTTGGGCAAGAATGTCCTTCACATTCAGCTATTAATTTAATATCAATGTCACTATGATTGAACGTAGATTAGCCTGATTAACTGACTCATTGGAAAAGACCCTGATGCTGGGAAAGATAGGAGACAGGAGAAGAAGGGAATGACAGAGGATGACGTGGTTGGATGACATGATCGACTCGACGGACATGAGTTTGAGCAAGCTCTGGGAGTTGGTGATGGACAGGAGAGCCTGGCCTGCTGCAGTCTATGGGGTCACAAAGAGTCAGACACGACTGAGCTACTGAACTGACTAACTGACTGAACATAGCCAAGAGAAGAACATGAATGTTATATATCAGGCATGTGGATGTCTCAGTTATGATTAAAAAGTTATAAAATCTCAAATACAAGTGCAAGTTACTTTTTTTTTTTTTTATTATTTTGATCAAATAGATATCTGTTGTTGTTGTTCAGTCACTGAGTCGTGTCTGACTCTTTACAACCACATGGACAGCAGCTCGGCAGACTTCCCTGTCATTCACCATCTTCTGGAACTTGCTAAAACTCATGTACACTGAGTCAGTGATGCCATCCAACTATTTCATCTTCTGTCAAAACTTTCTCCTCTTGTCTTCAATCTTTGCTACAATCAGGGTATTTTTTAATGAGTCAGTTATTTGCATCAGGTGGCCAAAATATTGGGGCTCCAGCTTCAGCATCAGTCCTCCCAATGAATATTCAGGACTGATCTCCTTTAGGCTTGACTGGTTGGATCTCCTTGAAGTCCAAGGGACTCTCTAGAATCTTCTCCAACACGACAGTTCAAAAACATCAGTTCCTCAACAGTCAGCTTTCTTTATTGTCTTACTCTCACATTCCTATGTGACTATTTGAAAAACCATAGCCTTGATTAGACGGACCTTTGTTGGCAAAATAATGTCTCTGCTTTTTAATATGCTCTCTATGTTGGTCGTAACTTTTCTTCCAAGGAGCAAGCATCTTTTAATTTTATGGCTGCAGTCACCATCTGCAGTTATTTTGGAGTCCAAGAAAATAAGGTCTCTCACAGTTTCTGTTCTTTCCCCATTTATTTGCCATGAAGTGATGGGACTGGATGGCATGATTTTTGCTTTTGAATGTTGACTTTTAAGCCAGGTTTTTCACTCTCCTCTTTCACCTTTATCAAGAGGTTCTTTAGTTCCTTTTTATTTTCTACCATAAGGGTCATGTCATTTGTATATCTGATGTTATTGAAATTTCTCCCAGCAATCTTTTTTTTTTTTTTTTCATTTTTTTTAAATTAGTTGGAGGCTAATTACAATATTGTAATGGTTTTTGCCATACATTGACATGAATCAGCCATGGATTTACATGTGTTCCCCATCCTGATCCCCTCTCCCACCTCCCTCCCCATCCCATCCCTCTGGGTCATCCCAGTGCACCAGCCCTGAGCACTTGTCTCATGCATCCAACCTGGATTGGCGATCTGTTTCACCCTTGATAATATACATGTTTCAATGCTATTCTCTCAGATCATCCCACCCTCGCCTTCTCCCACAGAGTTCAAAAGTCTGTTCTGTACATCTGTGTCTCTCTTTCTGTCTTGCATATAGGGTTATCATTGCCATCTTTCTAAATTCCATATATATGTGTTAGTATACTGTATTGGTCTTTATCTTTCTGGCTTACTTCACTCTGTATGATGGGCTCTGGTTTCATCCATCTCATTAGAACTGATTCAAATGTGTTCTTTTTAATGGCTGAGTAATATTCCATTGTGTATATGTACCACAGCTTCCTTATTCATTTGTCTGTTGATGGGCATCTAGGTTGCTTCCATGTCCTGGCTATCATAAACAGTGCTGCGATGAACATTGGGGTACACGTGTCTCTTTCAGTTCTGGTTTCCTTGGTGTGTATACCCAGGAGTGGGATTGCTGGGTTATATGGCAGTTATATTTCCAGTTTTTTAAGGAATCTCCACACTGTTCTCCATAGTGGCTATACTAGTTTGCATTCCCACCAACAGTGTAAGAGGGTTCCCTTTTCTCCACACCCTCTCCAGCATTTATTGCTTGTAGACTTTCGGATAGCAGCCATCCTGACTGGTGTGTAATGGTACCTCTTTGTGGTTTTGACTTGCATTTCTCTGATAATGAGTGATGTTGAGCATCTTTTCATGTGTTTGTCAGCCATCTGTATGTCTTATTTGGAGAAATGTCTGTTTAGTTCTTTGGCCCATTTTTTGATTGGGTCATTTATTTTTTCTGGAATTGAGCTGCTTGTATATTTTTGAGATTAATCCCTTGTTGCTTCATTTGCTATTATTTTCTCCCATTCTTAAGGCTGTCTTTTCACCTTGCTTATAGTTTTCTTTGTTGTGCAAAAGCTTTTAGGTTTCATTAGGTCCCATTTGTTTATTTTTGCTTTTATTTCCAACATTCTGGGAGGTGGGTCATAAAGAATCCTGCTGTGATTTATGTCGGAGAGTGTTTTGCCTATGTTCTCCTCAAGGAGTTTTATAGTTTCTGGTTTTACATTTAGATACTGAATGCATTTTGAGTTTATTTTTGTGTATGGTGTTAGAAAGTGTTCTAGTTCCATTCTTTTACAAGTGGTTGACCAGTTTTCCCAGCACCACTTGTTAAAGAGGTTGTCTTTTTTCCATTGTATATTCTTGCCTCCTTTGTGGAAGATAAGGTGTCCATAGGTATGCGGATTTATCTCTGGTCTTTCTAATTTATTCCATTGATCTATATGTCTGTCTTTGTGCCAATACCATACTGTCTGGATGACTGTGGCTTTGCAGTAGAGCCTGAAGTCAGGCAGGTTGATTCCTCCAGTTCCATTCTTCTTTCTCAAGATTGCTTTGGCTATTCAAGGTTTTTTGTATTTTCATACAAATTGTGAAATTATTTGTTCTAGTTCTGTAAAGAATACCATTGGTAACTTGATAGGGATTGCATTGAATCTATAGATTGCTTTGGATAGTATACTTATTTTCACAATATTCATTCTTCCAATCCATGAACATGGTATATTTCTCCATCTGTTTGTGTCCTCTTTGATTTCTTTCATCAGTGTTTTATAGTTTTCTATGTATAGGTCTTTTGTTTCTTTAGGTAGATATACTCCTAAGTATTTTATTCTTTTTGTTGCAATAGTGAATGCTATTGTTTCCTTAATTTCTCATTCTGTTTTCTCATTGTTAGTGTATAGGAATGCAAGGGATTTCTGTGTGTAAACTTTATATCCTGCAACTTACTATATTCGTTGATTAGCTCTAGTAATTTTCTGGTAGAGTCTTTAGGGTTTTCTACATAGAGGATCATGTCATCTGCAAACAGTGAGAGTTTTACTTCTTCTTTTCCTCTCTGGATTCCTTTTATTTCTTTTTCTGCTCTGATTGTTGTGACCAACACTTCCAAAACTATGTTGAATAGTAGTGGTGAGAGTGGGCACCCTTGTCTTTTCTCCCAGCAATCTTTATTCCAGCTTGTTCTTCAGGCAGCCCAGCATTTTGAATGATGTACTTTCCATATAAGTTAAGTAAACAAGGTGACAATATACAACCTTGATGTACTCCTTTTATAGATATTAAATATTTCCAATTATCCTGTGTGACAAGTTTCTGAAACTATTGAGTCCAAATTATATTCTCTCTTTAGTGTACCATAGTCTTTTAATGTATCCAGTTCTGAATTGCAGGTGAATTCTTTACCAGCCTAGCCACAATGGAAGCCCAGGAATACTGGAGTGGGTAAGCCTATCCCTTCTCAAGCGGATCTTCCTGACCCAGAAATCAAACTGCGGTCTTCTGCATTGCAGGTGGATTCTCCAACTAAGCAATCAGGAAAGCCCTGTATCAAATTTATCCATCTATAAATAATGTTTTGTAACTTTTTTTGAATGTTACACATAGTAGGAGCATCTATCTTAATCATAAATGCTTATATATCTGCATGAAGAGATGGTTCATGAAGTCTCCATTGCTCCCAATGTTAAATTTAACATTATGAACATGCTTCTGATAAAGGAAAAGTTTTTATTAGTTTAGAATTCAGGAAAAATCTACATCAAAGATCATGAGAAGCTTCTTTTTCCTTTTCCTAATAAACCCATTGTGTGTGTGTGTGTGTGTGTGTGTGTGTGTGTGTGTGTGTGTGTGAAAGAGAGACAGAGAGAGAGTGAAAATTTTAAGTCCATTTGTAAAAAGTTAAGAAAGCCAGAAGACAATCATTAATTACAAGCTTTTCACCAAAGCTACTTCTGCATTTTATAAGCACTAACATTAAACAATGGTGATTTTTTTTACCCACTCTCTTTTGTCAATCTCCTGCTCTTATATTATTTCCCTCCCCATTCAGTTATTCACAGATTGACAGGAAATTCATTCACAACCTGTCTTAGAGGACCAAACTCTGTGGAAAGAACTCTTCAGTTCCCTGTTTACCGGATAAATGTGAAATGTCTTTATACATCTATATACCCACCTTAATTCAATTAGTTACATTTATTTACAACTTTTCTCAATATGGCATTGTGAAGTAACCTTCTCTATTGTCTAATAGAGATATATTAAAATTCAGTTCAATTCAGTCCCTCAATCATGTCCAACTATTTTCACCTCCATGGATTGCAGCATGTCAGGCCTCCCTGTCCATCACCAACTCCCAGAATTTACTCAAACTCGTGTCCACTGAGTCGGTGATGCCATCCAACCATCCCATCCTCTGTTGTCCCCTTCTCCTCCTGCATTCAATCTTTCCCAGCATCAGGGTATTTTCAAACGAGTCAGCTCTTTGCAACAGGTAGCCAAAACATTGTGGTTTCAGCTTCAGCATCAGCACTTCCAAAGAATACCCAGGACTGATCTCCTTTAGGATGGACTGGTTGGGTCTTATCTAATAGAGATATATTAAAATTAGCAAAATTAAATTTATGACAACAAAGTCAAAATAGTTCTATAATATATATTATGGTCTCATTCTTACCCCTTTGTAAGATTTTTTAATCTCCTCAGATAAGCAATAACTCATGCTTTGCATTATGATAGAACATTGGGAGGTATAAATATTCCACATTCCTTTGAGCCATGCAGCTTTTTTACTAAACTAAATAGACATGGCATAGTTGCAAATAATCATAAAATAATCATTTTATATTTTTAAGAATTACAGTGAATTATCATCTTCATCTATTATGTGTACACAATGTCTATAATTTATTACATATTCAAATTTTAACAAATGTTTGGTTGAATACTCTTTGCCAAGTATTGAACTCAGTACTTCATTGTGCTGCTACTAATTTAATTATTGTTAAATATGCAGGCAAAGTATTATAACTAAAGTTTACTGTTGCTAAAACTTAGAGATTTTATTGCTTAAAGATTTTATAACAAATGTTTTAAATGATTTATTCAAGATTAAGTAGCAAGAAAAGAGAATAAATATTTTTATCTTGTGAAAGTTTGACTCAGAAATAGTTTTATTTATATTTTTTTTCTCATTGGGTATAAGTCCAATAAACACTTTAAAAGAATGGTCTACCTATTATAATTTCAAATTTTGGAATTAAAAAATTACTCAGTAGTGTTTCAGAACTGAAATCAACATAATATTTTTTGTAATCATTGCTGGAGCAAAACATATTTTCTTTCCCTGTCATAAGCATCTCTGATTTCAAACCAAAATGAAGTAGTTATTGGCTTATTTGAGATAATAGTGCATATAGACTGACATGCTTGCCAGCAAGAAATTATCAAATTTTTCTCTTTGACACTTGCTTTAAGACTCTTACTGTTCTGTGTCTACAGTCTAAAGCTTAAGTCTTTGGTGTTGCCCAAGGTCCCTGCCTTGGAAGACCTACCTCAAAAGCATCCAGCAAAGGCCCTGCTATATTTTTATACTAGTATATATTAATATTTATTTTTATCATGCTTATACTAATGTATTAGTAAAATTATATACTAAATATATCCTCCCCTAATTTTTTCCCACTTGAGGCACTGCTAACACTTTGCCCAAGCAGAGACTTTCTGACTGCAATTACTCTAATAAGGTTAGCTTTATTTTCATCAGTAGGATTTTTATGGTGTTTTAAGAGGATATTTGACAACTAGGGTGGAGACTAACATTAATTAGTGAGACTCTGTTCAGATAAAAAGAATAAGCAGGTGAAATAGGAGAATAACAATTAAAAAAATAGAATAGGAAAGACTATTTAAAGAAGGTATGAAAGTTGCAGAGCATCCTCTAGTTAGATGTACACAAGAGTAAGTGGAAATTATTTAGATACAAATTTTGATCTAGTCCCTTCTTCTGGCAATAAGAGTCAATCAAGGAATACAGTACTTCTCTTGTTGAAAATTTAAACTATTTCAAAATCAAGTTGAGTAAAAATGGTAAACCAGTTATTGGGTGGATCCTATCCCTTACGGCATTAAGAACAATTTCATTCAAAATAAAGCATTTTATTGACTAAGTAATGCTTCCCAATGTATTTATGTAAAAATAAAATTTTGTTAAAATTGTTATGTTATATTAAATTATTTTCCTGTTCATATTTACCTAAGTTATTGCCTATCCCATTTAGAAGAATAAAAGTTAATATTTTAACTCAGTCCATAATTGCTGACCATCGGTATCCATAAATACAATTTTCTGTAAAATAATATCAAACCAAACATACTTCCTTTCTCTTGAGTTAAAAATTATACAGAATATATTAATCTTGGGGCTCCCCTGATGGTTCGTATGGTAAGAATCTGTCTATAATGTAAGATACCCAGGTTCAATCCCTGGGTTGGGAAGATCTCCTGGAGGAAGGAATGGCTACCTACTCCAGTATTCTTGCCTGGAGGATTCCATGGACAGAGGAGCTTGGCAGGCTACAGACAATGGGGTAACAAAGAGTTGGACACAACTGAGTGACTACCACTAACAAGGTATTATTAGGAAAAATTACTATGAGCAAAGCTAGTGGAAGTGATGGAATTCCAGCTGAGCTATTTCAAACCCTAAAAGATGATACTGTTAAAGCACTGAACTTAAAATGTCAGCAATTTTGGAAAACTCACCAGTGGTCACAGGATTGAAAAACACCAGTTTTCATTTAAATTCCAACAAAGGGCAATGCCAGAGAATTTTCAACCTATCATGCAATTGTGCTCATTTCACATGCTAACAAGATAATGCTTAAAATCCTTCAAGCTAGGCTTCAACTGTATGTGAACCAAGAACTTCCAGATGTATAAGTTGGGTTTATAAAAGGCACAGGAACCAGAGATCAAACTGCCAACATTTGTTGAATCAAAGAGAAAGCAAAGGGGTTCCAGAATAACATCAACTTCTGCTTCATTGACTACACTAGAGCCTTTGACTCTGTGGATCACAATAAACCATGGACAATTCTTACAGTAATGGGAATATCATACCACCTTACCTGCCATCTAAGAAACTGTATGCAGGTCAAGAAGCAACAGTTAGAACTGGACATGGAACAATGGACAGGTTCAAAGTTGGGAAAAGAGTTCATCAAGGCTATCTATTGTCACCTTGCTTTTGAAACTAAAATGCATAGTACATCATGCAAAATGCTGGAATGGATGAATCATAAGCTGAGTCAAGACTGCTGAGAGAAATATCAACATCCTCAGATATGCAGATGATTCCACTCTAATGGCAAAAACTGAAGAGGGACTGAAGAGCCTCTTAATAATGTTGACAGAGGAGAGAGAGAGAAAAAAAAATCACTTAAAATTCAACATTCAAAAAATGAAGAACATGGCCTCTAGTCCTGTTACTTCATAGGAAATAGAAATGAAAACAGTGATGGATTTTCTTTTCTTGGGCTCCCAAGTCACTCTGGATGGTGACTGCAGCCATGACATTAGAAGACATTTGCTCTCTGGAAAGAAAGCTATGACAAACCTAGACAGCATATTAAAAAGCAGAGACATCACTTTGCTCACAAAGGTCCATATAGTCAAATCTATGGTTTTTCCAGGAGACATGTATGGATATGAGAGTTGGACCATAAAGAAGGATGAGCACGGGAGAATTGATGCTTTTGAACTGTAGTGTTGGAGGAGACTCTTGAGAGTTCCTTCGACCACAGAGATCAAACCAGTCAATCCTGAAGGAAATTAACCCTGAATGTTCATTGGAAGGACTGATGCTAAAGCCTAAGCTCCAGTAGGTTGGCCACCTGATGTAAAGAGCTGATTCATTTGAAAAGGCCCTGATGATGGTAAAGATTGAGGGAAAGAGGAGCAGAGGGCAACAGAGGATGAGGTAGTTAGATAGCATCAAAGACTCAATAGATGCTGTTCTCTCGGATCATCCCACCCTCACCTTCTCTCATAGAGTCCAAAAGTCTGTTCTATACATCTGTGTCTCTTTTTCTATCTTGCATATAGGGTTATCATTACTATCTTTCTAAATTCCATATATATGCGTTAGCATCAAAACATGCATATCATCAAGTGTGAAACAGATCGCCAGTCCAGGTTGGATGCATGAGACAAGTGCCCAGAGCTGGTGCACTGGGATGACTCAGAGGGATGGGATGGGGAGGGAGGTGGGAGGGGGGTTCAGGATGGAGAACACATGTAAATCCATGGCTGAGTCATGTCAATATATGGCAAAAATCACTACAATATTGTAACATAATTAGCCTCCAACTAATAAAAATAATTGGGAAAAAATGAGAAAAATAAAATGTAACCCAATCCTTGGGGGGGGAAAAAAAAAATAGACTAGAGTTTGAGCAAACTGGCAGACAGTGAAGGACAGGGAAGCCTGGTATGCTGCAGTCCATTGGTTCACAGTCAGATATGACTTAGTGACTGAAGAGCAATGAAAAAGTAGTCTTGACATGTTTAATGAAAAGTTATGGTTTCATTAAAAAAACAAAAACAAAAACGGTTTAAGTATTTCTGCTTTCTTTAAGGAAACAAATACTATGCAATGTTGATCTCAATAAACCAAAGTATCAAGCTAATATTAATCATATTAATGATTTAAAAATAAATAAATATCAACCATGTGATCAGTGCAAGGCTATGTAATATAGAAGAACCAAATATGTACATAGAAAAAGATAAGATAGAGGCTTACATAGAAGGATCTAAAGTCTATTCACATCTAGTATGTGTTCACTTTTCTAGGAAATTTCTTATTTTCAAGCCTCCTGTGAAGAAGACTGAGTTAATCATACCTCTCATTACATGGAACAGCAATTTCACTGATTAATGTTTAACACTTTCTTGATTGTTAATTTTACTTTTACCTTAACTTGATTATCAATAATTTTGATGTTATATCATATTCATATAGGCCTTAGGAGCTTTAAATCTGTAAGTTGTTCCTATTTTTGCCTGTTTTTACATTGATTTTGCTGCCTCTTTTTTATTTATAATTTAACTTTACATATTAATATATGTTAATTCAGAAATGGAATGTTTTATCACAGTCAGTGATGATGTCCCATCCTTTATCAAATGGTGTCTTTTTTAGGTTTAACATAATTGCAATGTTTTGATACAATCAAATTCATATTATTTTGGAAACTCTTCTAAGTTCTAGGTAAAATGAATACTCTCTTAACATTTAATTAGCTTTATAATTTTATACTATTAATCTTTGTAAATTTATATTCATTGATACCTATAATTTTAACTTAATAATTGGTCTTCCCAGTAACATCTTCTTCTTTTCAATAAAGAATTCACCTGCTAATGGGGGAGACACAGGAGATCCATTTTTTTTAATTTCTTTACATGCAGTTAGGTAGGGACCACATTTTCTTCCTTATAGTGAGCCAGTTTGTTCAGTAACATGTACTATGAAATGCAGGCTTTTTTTATTGCTGTGGAATCATTTTAATCATATATCAAATTTCTATAAATTTATAAATCTGTCTCTAAATTCTATTTGGCTCCATATTTTCAAGACAACACTGAACTTTTGTTTTATCACTGTATATTTTATTTGTCAATATTTTTTAGGTTAAGTTCTCTCTCAATAATTCTTCTTAAGGTATTTTAGTTACTCATAAACTTTCATGGATAGAGGAGCTGGGGGAGCTATCACTTTGTGGGGTCACAAAGAGTTGGACATGGCTGAGCATGCATGCATTCCCCAAATCACTACATTTTAATCAGTGACCGTCAGGATTCTAGTTGGATTTTTCTGAGGATCACCAAATCCACTCATTTCCATATATATTTTAGAGTAGATTAAAATGCAGTGATTTGGGCATGGCATGCTCAGCCATGTCCAACTCCTTGTGACCCCATGAAGTGATAGTCCACCAGGCTCCTCTGTCCATGAAATTTTCCAGGCAAGAATACTGGAATGGGTCACTGTTTCCTCCCCCAGGGGATTTTCCCAACCAAGGGATCAAACCCACCACTCTTATGTCTCCTGCATCAACAGGTGGATTTTATTTTACCACTGGGCCACCTGTGATTTGGGGAAATGAAGTTATAATACTAAGAAATCCAATCCTATCCATGAGTATAAAATATCTCTTGATTTATTCAACTCATCTCTATATCCTATAGGAGTTTCTTTTTTTCTCCTCATTGGATTTTATATATTAAAACTTAATTCCTAAGTAATTTATAGTTGTGATTGCTGTTGCGTAGGTCCATGTGTGCCCACGGGACTCTAGAATTAGGTAACATAGATCTCATTCCATAAGAGATCTTGCAGCTGTGTTGTAGAATGCCCCTCAAAGAGTAAAAACCAAAAGAAATTGTGGCGCCAAGAGAAAGGAGATGATGTACAGTCCAGGAATCATAACAAGCCTCTAAGAAGCTAAGAGAGTAATTAAGTGGTTCATGTGGCTCTAATAAAACCAAACATGTAAGCAAAGCAAATAAGACAGTAGCATAGAGAATAATCAAGGACTAGAAACACGGTGACAAGGGAAATGGCATGAACAGCTTCCTCAAGCATGATAGTCATCTTGTGATCTTGCATAAGCCAAGTTACTCTGGACTAATTTTGAACTACTTACTTTTCTACTAGACACATTCTATGCTGTATTGTTCCTTATAAATATTCATTCAATTGTTTTGCTTATTAAAGCATTATTTTTTGGCTTACTGACATTTTGATACCTGTACCAATTCAAGGTTGAATATTAGATGTCTTTAAAAAATATTTTAACTTCATATAAAAGATTCTTTCAATTTCTTTATGCCTGAAGTGTAGGAGGTTAATTTCCTTCTGGGGACATTTGTAGTGAGTAAATATTTTTAAGTGCATTAGGCATAAGGCATGATGCAAGAAGTTTTACTATTATTTTAAAATATAGTTTTACTAATTTTATAGGTTTTTTTTGTTGTTGTTGTTTTTTTTAGGTTACAAGCAAAAATAAAATAGCTAAATGGGCTAACCAGGAAGATTAATACATAGAAATGAGTAAAGGTGAAACTAAGCAGAAAGTGAAAATAATCTAGGTAAATTGTGTTCTGCTTTAAATTTTAGTTAGGGGCTTTGAGATACATTTACCACAACCTGAATTTCTTCTCACATTCCAAATCACCACCACAATTCATTATACATTTATTAATGCAAAGCTATAGAACACAGTGGGGGGATGTACTCAGAAACATGCAAGTCACTGTGGATTAGATCCTGGTAAAGACATTGTGCTCCTGAACTGATTACTTTTAGTGAACACATAAAACCACTCACTATAATCACTCACTCCCTAAAAATATCCTACATTATTCTGAACTTCTACCTTAAGATCATGTCTTGCTAGCATTGATATGCTTTTCCAAAAATTTTCCACATTTCCAGTGAAACACCCATGAAAATACAGTAAGTGGTGAAAAGACACATGAGAACTTAGTACTGCATCCTCATACCATAATTAGGATTGTATCAAGTAAAACCAGACATTTAAGTAATAGACTACTTCAGTTCAGTTCAGTTGCTCAGTTGATTTGCGACTTCATGGACCACAGCACTCCAGGCCTCCCTGTCCATCACCAACCCCCAGAGTTTACCCAAACTCATGTCCATTGAGTTGGTGATGTCATCCAACCATCTCATCCTCTGTCATCCCCTTCTCCTCCCACTTTCAATCTTTCCCAGCATCAGGGTCTTTTCAAATGAGTCAGCTCTTCACATCAGGTGGCCAAAGTATTGGAGTTTCAACTTCAACATCAGTCCTTCCAATGAATACTCAGGACTGACTTCCTTTAGGATGGATTGGTTTGATCCATACTTACTCTCATTGTAATGAAAGCAGACATAAACATTCCCCACTCTTTTTCTACATTTGTTTCTTTCTTCAAGAAAACAAGCCCCACAGCAGTCTCCAAACAGAAGATGTTTCCTTACTGAACATGAACAATTACAGAGTCAGTCAGGTTTGATCTGCACAGGTATCCTGGTCCCTGGCAAGAGTCGTAGAAAATATACTCAGTGGTTATTGGGTAGGCTGCTCACCGTAGGGACCAGATGGGATCACTCACTCCCTTACCTCTACTATCCATCAAGAATGACAAGAGTGGAAATGAATCTATAAGGGGGATTATGAGAAAGCTCATTGCTCAAGGTCTTGATGAATTCAAGGAATAATGGCATGGGCATACAAATCAAGAGAGCTGTAAGAGTATCAAGATATAAGGTGGTACATCAAAAGGGCATAAAATAAGAGGCAGATATTTCAAATGGAAATATAACCCATAGTCTTTTTTTATAATGGATAAGGTACAGAGCATCACTAAAAGTAAGATGATGAAGACATAAAAAGTCAAGGTTGAGTTTACTTCACTGATAGTGAGACTGATATTAATACGACCAGTGGAAGGAGAAGGGGAAGAAAGAAACTCTATGAACCAGAGACTAAAATGTCCTAAGAAAAAAATGGGAGAGAGAACAGGTAAGTCAGACTTAGAGAAGATGTTGCCAGATGTGTTCTATGGAACAGCAAGCTCTGGAGTCCCTGCCAGTTCTTACAAATGCAGAATCTCAGGCTGTATTTCAGACCTACCTATCTAATTAGAGACTGTATCATATTTTCACAAAAATCCCTTAGCATTCATGTTAAAGTTTGAGGCACACTGGTATAGGGAGACAGTAAGCACCTCAAAAAATGTAAGTTTTTTTTTTTCTTTTTTCTTTTTTTTATCCTTTCAAAGGAGAGAGAAGTGATGTCTGGAAGCACTAACAAAGAGCCAGGAGAACAGCACTCAGCATCCTGTCTCTAAGGTGAGCAACGTGTCAGGGAACGTCCTCAGCTTACAAGGCTGCATGGAAAACTTTTCCTTTGCAGAAAATTAGTTTTCTTTTAAAGCTGTTTTCCTGGAGGCACCTTATATTCACTTGAAGAGCTATAAAAATGCTAATATTCAGGCCTAACTCCTAGATTTTCTGGTTTCAGCTGGTCTCCATGCAGAGCAAAGATGGAGCTTTGTTTGTTTGTTTCTTGTTATTGTCTTTGTGATTACAATGTGCATCTGAGGTTTAGAACAGCAGATTTAAGGGCAAATGGCAAAGGTGAAAGGCTAAGAAATTGAGAACGTGGGATTTTTCTTCTTAGCAGAAAGCAGATCTCAGGGAGCAGCCTGGAAGTGTTTGGGTGCCCTGTATTGACTGGAGGCTTCTGAGGATGGGGGGCTGTCTGTCTGAGTGACTGATAACATATAATATTTGCTAGTGACTCAAGTTTAACCAGAATTGAACCATGATGACAGAGTCACCAGGTTTGCTGCTGCCTCTCCTCATGATGAAATTTGGAGCTGGTGGTTCCTTGTGGCTTTCACTAGAAGCAACTCAGATGCTTAGTTTTGAGCTTCCCCAGTTTTCTCCCAGTAGAAAATATTCCCTTACAAACTGCACCTCCTGAGCCTCAAGTGGTACAGCCTGAGTTCATGGGCAGTGACTAATTAAGACTTGGGATACTAATTTCTTAAATAGAGGATTTAACATTATAAATGAATAAACTTATTATTAATATAAATAAATGACTATTATATTATTTATAACACACTTTTTTATTTAAGACTTTTAAGATTCTACTAAATTTCGATCTTAGCACATCTTCTGGCATCTTTGTCTCAATGACAACTGGTTCTTTTCTCTTAGAGACCCTGTAAGATTTTATTATCTGTAATCCTTTACAATAGCCTCTACACTGTCACCCTGCTGTTACTTTGTCTTTTAGTAATCCATTTATCATAAAGTATTTCCACTAAAATGTGGATGCATTTGTTAACCCCTAGCTTGAAACTCAATGATGGCTTTCAATGTGTCATAACAAAATATATACTACTACATTTAACTTTGCTAGTCTATCAAAAGCTGGTTACTGAACTATGTGCAGGTGACACAATTCAAAGAGATCATAGGTACAGAGATGTAGCCATAGGAGGTGGAGAGGAAAGGCATCCCTTTTACCTTGGAGAACTGAGAACACATGTGGTGCCAAATGCACTCAGACTCCCACCACAGGTCAACACAGCCCAATGAATACTATTGAATGGTACAAAGTTGCAAAGAGTCAGACTTGACTAAGCAGGTGTGCTCACATAGATAGCCAACTACAAGTGTTTCTTATTTGTTAACACACCTAGTTATTAAGATCTATATTTAGCTTTACAAAATACACTTGAGTCTTTTACAGTGATTTGGCTAGTAGACAGTTCACAACTTGGTTGTTTCTCAAAATGAAACCTCACTGGAGTCATCACATGACCATCAGCATTTATTGCAACAGGGCCCCTGTCCACATCTCTCACATTATCTGATACAATTATTTCCAAGTTCAGAACACTTTGGGTGCACTAGAATGTTTCCTCAAGGGAAACCAACTGATCTCAAGAGCAAAAACTTCACACAATGAATTATTCATATCGTTCAAATCTCAGTGAACTTTTTGCCAGTCAGAGATGTCTTCCCAATCCACTCAGCCTTAATTACTCACAATTCCAACCCTTCTGCATTCTTCTTCATAAAAAGATTCATTTTTATCTTGTAGTTAACACTGTCTGCAGTCATGGCTCATGGTTTTGCTTTTGCTTGCCTTTTTATTCATTGTTTCTTCACTCCACCTTCTCAATACCAGTCTCCCACCTATCTTGTCCCCATAAATAAGTTTCATGGGATGCAATAAAAGATATCTGGTATTGCTCTGTCTACAGCACTAATGTTGGTGTCTGGAGATGAGTAAGGCATTTAAAAATTATTTTTGTTGCCAGACTTTTCCTTGGAAATTCTTTCCATTGCCCCTTCTTTGTATTTGTTTGCTTTCCCTATTTCTTTAATTAAATGGTGAATACAGTTTTTTTAATCAATAAACATAACATTACTTTTTTTTTTTTTTTTCTTGTTAAACACCCATATTAAATGGAGAGTAGCAGGAGAGAACAAGATGGTGGGGAAGTAGGTGGACCAATACATCAGGAATACACCTTCAGAAACAGACGTGCATGGAGAACACCAGCTGAGAGTGGACAGGAGTATCTGACAATGGAAAAAAAAATATAGAACCATGCATAACTCAGTAAGATGAAGGAACTAGGGGGGGAAACAGGAGTGTTACTAGGATTGGACCTGCCCTCGGTGGGCGGGGGAACTGAAGGAGGGGTCCGATCCCCACACTGGGGCAACTGTCTGAGTCAGAGGAGAAACATTTAAGGCTGACTGTGAAACAGCTGATCTGTGGCAGCCTAAATAGAATGAGAATCAGACAGTCCTTGTTGCAGCTATACATACCCTGGACAGGAACACAGGTCCCCTGGAAGGCACAGTAGCTGGGAGCTGGAGTTTAGGGATTGTGGAGCAATCCCAGGGCGAGGGCTGCTGTTGACTGTGGAGAGATGGACCGAGGGGATGTGAGGGGGGAGATCGTGGTGGGAAACGTCTGTGGAGGAAAGCAGGGCAGCCATGGAAGCAAGGAGATACTGCTGAGTCATGCATAGTGGGTGGAGCCATCACCACAGCCTCTCTTTCCCCACAAGCTAGCATCTGCAGTTGAACAATAGAGAGGCTGGTCCATCAAACAGCTGATGCACTGAACAACAGAGAAGGACCCTCAGGAAGGGAGCCCTCTTAGGGCCTGAACACATGGAGCTACAAAAACAGACTGGCCAAAGAGGCCTTCTGATTGCCAGTTCCAAGAGGCTTGAAAGCCGACTCTGATAGGGCCATAACTCCTACAGCATAGGCAGTCCATATCCCTGCACACTTGGCGCCGCCAGGGTCCCTGAAAGCCAAGCAGCTGCATCACCTTCATGATCAGCTCTCACTGGGGCAGAGCTCCCGCAAGCAAAAAATGTCTTGTGTCTATGCACGAAAGGTCACTTGGGTCGTGTCCAACTCTTTGAGACCCTGTAGACTGTGGCCTGCTGAGCTTCTCTGTAAGGAAGGGGGATTCTCCAGGCAAGACTTCTGGAGTGTATTGGCCAACACTGGTTGCCATATCCTTCTAGAGCAACATATTTCCTGCTGCCCTAGCCACCAACTCCCTTGAGTACCTGGTGCTGCCAGAACCCCTATGACACAAGCAGCTGCACCACCTCCATACCTAGCCCTCATAGGGGCAGACCCAAGCCCTCCAGGGCAGCATCAGGAGCAAATCCCAATGAAAGACCCACATGTAGAGGTGGAAATAAAACCACAATTGAAAACCAGGGGCAGTGTGGCTAAGGAAAAAGACCCAAAACCTTCCCACCAGCTGTACAAGCTGCAGATTAAATCCACATGATCAACTAGGGAGACTGTCTATGGAATATATAAAAGGACATTGAGAGCTCCCACAAAAGAAAATGCACTAGTCCTGATAGCTGTGGACATTGGAGGCAAGAACACACAGGACTAGGACCAGATGAGAATATGAGCTGCCTCCACAGCAGGTCCAGAGATCAACACAGTGTTGGAGGGCATCCTAGGGATATAAGGTGAACTGTGTCTCACAGCGAGGGAAAGGACTCTGACAGCAGTGACTCAAGAGAAGCATTTATTATTCCTATGTTTTGACTTGTTAGATTCTTTTGAATTTTTTTTCTCTGCTCCCACTCCCATTGTAGTTGTCAATTTTATTGGCACTATGAAATCCAATTAAGTTTTTCAGCTTTTTTTTTTCTTTTTTCCCTCAGTCACACTTGTTATTGTTGTTATGAACTTCTGCCTCTATGTTGGGCTTTTGCAATTTTGTGGAGCTTTCATTTTTTTATTTTTTTCAATTTTAATTTTTAATTTATTAAACCTATTATTAATTTTTCTACATTTATTCCTTGTTTGCTTTTCCTACTGTTCTTTTCCCTATGCAGTTAATCTTTAATGTATATAAATCTTCTTTATCTACCTCTATTTAACTTTGCATATCTATTCTTTCTTTCTTTTAATCTCAACATATTTATTATTTTTATTTTTATTGCCTTATTCCCCAGTTGGCAGCTTGCTTTAATTTTGTTTCCTAGTTTGTGCTCTAGTTAGTTTTGTCCTGGTAGATACAATTTTTGGTTTCCTTTGTTAGCCAGGTCATTCTGTTGTACTTTATTTTTGTTGGATTGTTTTGATTTTGCTTATGGGTGAATATGTAAACGTGTGTATTCATTCATAGTTTTTATTATCTTTACAAACCTCTACCTCTACATTTGGCTTTTGCAGTTCTGAGAAGTTTTCCTTTTTCTCTTTTGTCCTTTTTCCTTTCTTCTTCCCTTTTTGTTTTTTCTCTTTTTTATAATTTTAATTTTTTAAACCTATTATACTTTTCTACATTTATTCCTTTGTTTGCCTTTCCTACTATTCTTTTCCCCCTACAGCTAACCTTTAATGTATATAAATTTTCATCTACCCATATTTTGCATATTTGCATATGCAAATAGCTTTGCATATCTATTCTTTCTTTCCTTTCCTCTCAACATATTTGTTAGTTTTGTTTTCATTGCTCTAATTCTCACTTGGCACCTTGCTTTAGTTTGTTGTTGTTGTTGTTGTTGTTTTTCCAGTTTGTGCTTTAGTTAGTTTTGTTCTTAAATGGTAAATATAATTTTTGATTTTCTTTGTTCACTGGGTCAATCTACTGTACTTTATTTTTGTTGAGTTGTTCTGACTTTACTCATGGGTATATATTTATATGTGTATATTCCATTATTTTCATTATTACTTGCCTGATTTTGTAACTGCCATTTGTCTGGGGTTCATCTTTGGTTTCTTGTTTTTGAGTATAGTTTTAATCTCACTTAATGCCATAACAAACTACTGTGGAATCCTCATTCCTGACCAGACATCAAGCCCTGAGCCTTTAGAGTGGGAACACTGACTCCAAGACCCTAAACTACCAGAAAACTTACCCTAGGGAATATCAAATAGTGAGAACTCACATAAACGAAACCACTTGAATACAAGACCCGGCATCACTAAACCACCAGTAGCACCCTGTGCAGGATGTCTCATGTAAACAACAAACAAAACAAAGATACAAACTAAATCATCAGTAGCCTGGATTACCATCTCACTCAGTATTGGCCACCAGAGCAAAAACAGACAAACAAATAAGCACAAACTCAGCACAAACATCAGCCTATATGAAGCTTACACAAACAACTGGACCAACCTTAGGAGGGCAGAAACCAAAATGAATAAAGAATTCAACCTTCTTCAAGGAAAGAATTAAGCTTCACTTGAAGCCTGGGAAAAGGAAAGCTCAAACACAATAAGTTAAAAAAAATAACAATAATAATAAAGAAAACACAGAGAAATACTGCACAAATGAAGGAAAAAACTAGAAATACACAAGTCCAAATAAATGAAGAGAAAATAGGCAAACTACCCGAAAAAGAATCCATAATAATGATAATAAAGCTGATCAAAAACCTTGAAAGAAAATAGAGAAAATGCAAGAATCAACTAATAAAGACCTAGAAGAATTTAAGAATACTCCTACAGAGAGAAAAAACACAATTACTGAAATTAAAAATACTCTAGAAGGAATCAATAGCAGAATATCTGAAGCAGAATAATGGATCAGTGAGCTGGAAGAGAAAATGGTGGAAAAAAATTTCTGAAGAGCAGAATAAGGTAAAAAGAATGAAAAGAACTAAAGATAGTCATCTCAGAGACCTCTGGGACAATATCAAATGCATCAGCATTGAATTATAAGTGACTCAGAAGAAGAATAATGGAGAAGGAAAGGGCAACCCACTCGAGTGTTCTTGCCTGGAGAATCCCAGGGACAGAGGAGCCTGGTAAGCTGCCATCTATGGTGTCGCACAGAGTCAGACATGACTGAAGCGACTTAGCAGCAGCAGCAGAAGAAGACGAGAAAAAAAAGTGTACAAGAAAAAATTTCTAAGATATTATAGTTGAAAATTTTCCCAATATGGAAAAGGAAATAGTCAATGAAGTCCAAGAGGCACAAAGAGTCCCATAGAGGATAAACCCAAGGAGAAACATGCCAAAGCACATACTAATGAAACTAACAAAGGCTAAACAAAAAGAAAGAATATTAAAAGCAGCAAGGGAGAAACAACAAGGTACATACAAGGGAAACCCCAAATGTTTATCAGCTGATCTTTCAACAGAAACTCTGCAGGCCAGAAGGGAAAGACAAGATATATCTAAACTACTGAAAGCGAAAAATCTACAACCAAAATTACTATACTCAGCAAGGATCTCATTCAAAATTGATGGAAAAATAAAGAGCTTTTCAGACAAGCAAAGGTTAAGAGAATTCAGTACCACCAAACCAGCTTTACAACAAATGTTAAACGGACTTATACAGTCAAGAAATACAAGAGAAGAAAAAAAAAAATCTACAAAATCAACCCCAAACAATTAAGAAAATGGCAATAGGAACATAAGTCTATCAATAATTACACTAAATGTAAATGGATTAAATGCTCCAACCAAAAGACACAGACTGGCTGAATGGATACAAAAACAAGACCCATATGCATCTTGTCTACAAGGAAACCAATTCAGACCTAAATAAATATATAGACTGAAAGTGAGAGAATGGAAAAATACATTCCATGCAAATGGGGAGCACAATAAAATAAAATAAGCTGAAGTAGCTATCCTCATATCAGAAGAAATATACCTTAAAACAAAGAATATTGCAAGATATAAGGAAGGACACTACATACTGATCAAGGGATCAATCCAAGAAGAAAACATAACAATTGTAAATATCTAGGTGCCCAACATAAGAGCACCTCAGTACTAAGGACAAACACTCACAGACAAAAAAGGAGACATTGACAGTGACACAATAATGGTAGGAGATTTTAACACCCCACTAACACCAGTGGACAGATCATCAAAACAAAATTAATAGGGAAACACAAGTCTTAAATGATACCTTAAATGAGATGGATCTCATTTACAACTTCAGAATATTTCATTCAAATAAAGAAGAATACACTTTCTTCTCAAGTGCACATGGAACATTCTCCAGGAAAAACCACATCTTGGGTCACAAACCAAACCTCAGTAAATTTAAATAAAAGTAAAATTGTATCAAGCATCTTCTCTGATCACAATGCTATGAGACTGATATCAATTACAAGAGGGAAAAAAAAATTGTCAGAAACACAAGCACATGGAGATTAAGCAATACATTTCCAAATAACCAACAGGTTACTGGAGAAATCAAAAGAGAAACCAAAAAAAAAAAAAAAAAAACCTAGAAACAAATGACAGTAAAACGATGACAACTCAAAACCTATGGGATGCAGCAAAAGCAGTTCTAAGAGGGAGGTTTATACCAACACAATCCTACCTCAAGAAACAAGAAAAACATTGAATAGACAGCCTAATTTTACACATAAAAAAACAGGAGAAACAAAAAACCAAAATTAGTAGAAGGAAATAAATCATAAAGATCTGGGCATAAAGAAATGAAAAAGAAATGAAAGAAACAATAGTAAAGATTAATAAAACAAAAAGCTGGTTCTTTGAGAAGATTTAAAAAAAAAAAGAAAAATCGACAAACCTTTAGCCAGACTCATCAAGAACAAAAGAGAGAAGAATCAAATCAACAAAATTAGAAATGAAAAAGGACAGGTTACAACATACAATGCAGACATACAAAGGATTATAAGAGACTATTATAAAGACTATAGGGCAATAAAATGGATAGCCTGGAAGAAATGGGCAGATACTTAGAAAAGTTCAATCTTCCAAGACTGAACCAGGAATAAATGGTAATTATGAACAACCCAGTTGCAAGCACTGAAATTGAAGCTGTGATAAAAAATCTCCCAAAAAACAAAAGCCCAGGACCAGATGGCTTCACAGGAGAATTCTATCAAACATTTAGAGAAGAGCTAATGCCGATCCTTCTAAATCACTTTCAAAAATTTGCAGAGGAAGGAACACTTCCAAACTCATTCTATGAGGCCACCATCACCCTGACACCAAAACCAGATAAAGACACCACACACAAAAAATGAAAACTACAGGGCAATATCACTGATGAATATAGATGAAAAAATCCTCAGCAAAATTTTAGCAAACATAACTCAGGAACACATCAAAAAGCTCTTATACCATAATCAAGTTGGGTTTATTCCAGGGATGAATGGATTCTTCAATATACACAAATCAATAAAAGTGATACACCATATTAACAAATTGAAAAATAAAAACCATATGATAATCTCAATAGATGAAGAGAAAGCTGTTGACAAAATTCAGCACCGATTCATGATGAAAACTCTTCAAAAAATGAGATTAGAAGGAACCTACCTTAACATAGTATAGGCCATACATGATAAGCCTACCGCAAACATTATTCTCAATGTTGAAAAACTGAAAGCATTCTCCCTAAGATCAGGAATAAGACAACAATGTCCACTTTCACCACTGTTACTCAACATAGTTCTGGAAGTCCTAACAGCAATGATAGAAGAAAAAGGAATTAAAAATCCAGATGAGAAAAGAAGTAAAGCTCTCACTGTTTTCAGATGAGATGATAGTGTGCATCAGTTCAGTTCAGTTCAGTCTCTCAGTTGTGTCCGACTATTTGTGACCCCATGAAACGCAGCATGCCAGGCCTCTCTGTCCATCACCAACTCCTGGAGATTACTCAAACTCATGTCCATCGACTCGGTGATGCCATCCAGCCATCTCATCCTCTGTCGTCCCCTTCTCCTCCTGCCCCTATTCCCTCCCAGAATCAGGGTCTTTTCCAATGAGCCAACATTTCGCATGAGGTGGCCAAAGTATTGGAGTTTCAACTTCAGCATCAGTCCTTCCAATGAACACCCAGGACTGATCTAGTATCAGAAAATTACTAGAGTTGATCAGTGAATTTAACAAAGTTTCAGGCTACAGAATCAATACACAGAAATCACTTGCATGTCTTCACACTAACAATGAAAAATCAGAAAGAGAAATTAAATTAAAGAATCAATCCTGTTCACCATTGCAACAAAAATAATTAAATATCTAGGAATAAACTTACCTAAAGAGATTAAAGAAATTTACACAGAAAAGTATAAGACACTGAGGAAAGTAATCAAAGATGACGTAAACAGATGGAGAGATAGTCCATGTTCCTGGGTAAGAAGAATAAATATTGTGAAAACGACTATACTACCAAATGCAATCTACAGATTCAGTGCAATCCATATCAAATTAACAACAGCATTTTTTCATAGAACTAGAACAAAAAATTTCACAATTCATGTGGAAAAACAAAAGACCCTGAATAGCCAAAGCAGTCTTGAGAAAGAAGAATGGAACTAAAGGTAAAAACCTTCCTGACCTCAGATTATACTACAAAGCTTCAGTCATCAAGGCAGTTTGGTGCTGGTGCAAAAACAAAAATAAAGACCAATGGAACAAATATACACCATAGGTACCCATGCACCTATGGATAACTTATTTTTGACAAAGGGGGAAAGAATATACAATGGGGCAAAGATAGCCTTTTCAATAAATGATGCTGGGAAAACTGGACAGCGACATGTAAAAGAATAAAATTAGAATACTTCCAAACTCCATACATAAAGATAAACTAAAAATGGATTAAAGACCTAAATGCAAGACCGGAAACTAAAAAAGTCTTAGAAGAAAACATAGGAGGCAAAACACTCGACTACATAAATCAAAGCAAGAACCTCTATGATTCACCTCCTAGAGTAATGGAAATAAAAACAAAATTAAACAAGTGGGACCTGTCTAAACTTTAAATCTTTTGCACAGAAAAGGAAACTATAAACAAGGTGAAAAGACAGCTCTCAGAATGGGAAACGATAACAGCAAATGAAACAACTGACAAAGGATTAATTTCCACAATATACAAACAGCTCATACAACTATACCAGAGAAACAAACAACCCACCCAAACAAAAAGTGGTAAAAAACCTAAACAAATATTTCTCCAAAGAAGACATACAGATGGATAACAAACACATGAGAAAATGCTTACCATCACTCATTGATAGAGAAATGCCAATCAAAACCACAATGAGATATCATCTCACACCAGTCAGAATTTCCATAATCAAAACGTCTACAAACAATAAATGCCAGAGAGGGTGTGGAGAAAAGGGAATTCTCTTGTACTGTTGGTGGGAATGTAAATTGACACAGACTCTATAGAAAATGGTATGGGGATTCCTTAAAAAAATAGGAATAAAACCACCATATTGACCCAGCGATCCCACTCCTAGGCATATTCTCTGAGGATATCAAAATAGAAAAAGACACATATATCCCACTGTTCATTGCAGCACTATTTACAATAGGTAGAACATGGAAGTAACCTAGATGTCTATTGACAGATGAATGGATAAAGAAGTTGTGGTGTATATACACAATGGAATATTACTCAGCCATAAAAAGAATGCATTTGAACCAGTTCTAATGAGGTTGATAAACCTAAAACCTAGTATACAGAGTGAAGTAAATCAGAAAGAGAAACATAAATATCATATTCTAGTGCATATATATGAAAACTAGAAAAATGATACTGAAAATTTATTTGTAGGGCAGTAAATGGGGCTTCCCTCATAGCTCAGTTGGTAAATAATCTGCCTGCAATGCAGCAGACCCAGTTTTGATTGCTGGGTCAGGAAGATCCCCTGGAGAAGGAAATGGCAACCCACTCCAGTGTTCTTGTCTGGAAAATCCCACAGACAGAGGAGCCAGGTGGGCTACAGTACATGGGTTGCAACAGGGGACATGACTTAGCGACTAAACCACCATCACCAAAGGAGAAACAGACATAGAGAATAGACTTATGGGCATGAGGTGAGGGGAGGAGAGGGTGAGATGTATGGAAGCAATAACATGGAAACTTACATTACCATATATAAAATAGATAGCCATTGGGAATTTGCTGTATGGTTCAGGAAACTCAAACAGGTGCTCTGTATCAACCTAGAGGGGTGGGAAGCAGAGGGTGATGGGAGGGAGGTTCAAAAGGGAATATATACCTATGGCTGATTCATGTTGAGGTTTGACAAAAAACAACAGAATTCTGTAAAGCAATTATCCTTCAAAAAATAAATTAATAAAAAAAAAAAAGAAAGTATCTTGGTGCTTTATATTCAGAGTACATCATAAGAAATGCTGGGCTGGATGAAGCACAAGCTGGAATCAAGATTGCTGGGAGAAATATCAATAACCTCAGGTATGCAGATGACACCACCCTTACAGCAGAAAGTGGAGAAGAACTAAAGAGACTCTTGATGAAAGTGAAAGAGGAGAGCAAAAAGTTGGCTTAAAGCTCAACATTCAGAAAATAAAGATCACGGCATCCATTCTCATCACTTCATGGCAAATAGATGGGGAAACAGTGGATGACTTTATTTTTCTGGGCTCCAAAATCAGTGCAGATGGTGATTGCAGCTATGAAATTAAAAGACGCTTACTCTTTGGAAAGAAAGTTATGACCAACCTAGACAGCATATTGAAAAGCAGAGACATTACATTGCCAACAAAGGGCCGTCTAGTCAAGGCTATGGTATTTCCAGTGTTCATGTATGGATGTGAGAGTTGGACTATAAAGAAAGCTGAGCATCCAAGAATTGATCCTCTTGAACTGTGGTGTTGGAGATGACTCTTGGGAGTCCCTTGGACAGAAAGGAGATCCAACCAGTCCATCCTAAAGGACATCAGTCCTGGGTGTTCATTGGAAGGACTGATGCTGAAGCTGAAACTACAATACTTTGGCCACCTAATGCGACGAGCTGACTCATTTGAAAAGATCCTGATGTTGGGAAAGATTGAACGTGGGAGGAGAAGGGAATGACAGAGGATGAGATGGTTGGATGGCATCACCGACTCAATGGGCATGAGTTTGGGTAAACTCCAGGAGTTGGTGATGGACAGGGAGGCCTGGTGTGCTGTGATTCATGGGGTCGCAAAGAGTCAGACACGACTGTGAGAGGGTACCAGGCAGGAAGGCCAGGGGTCTCCAAAGGAGGAAATAGGCTTCAAGTGTCAGACATTTTTATCTCTCTTAAGTGGCAGAAGGAAACAAACTAGCAATATTTTTTTCCTTCTCTATACAAATTTAAAAGGAGGTTTCTCTCAAAATGCTGTGTTGCCATAACACATGGTTTCACCTGAAGCTAACTATTCTCAAACCTTTAGTTAACCAATACATATTTCTTATGGAAATATTTGCCTTAAAGCTATGTTAATGTGTTATGCATTTACCCCAGACTCTAAGTTCCACCAAATGGGTCAAACTATCTGACAAACCAATATGTTATACTCAGATATTGTTCCCCTAATCTATGTAAATGAAACGATTTGTGTGGTAATCTGCCCTCCTACAAGATTCAAGTCAATCATTTTATGGCTTGGGATGAATTATCTGGTGCCAAAATTACCACAAAATGCAACTTATGGATGAGGGCCCTGGTGCCATTCTGAATTTTAAGACATCCCTTTCTTTTCATTAACATACTGCAAGTGACTATATAACATACAGCTGAATATTAGCACGGGGGTACTCTTTCTGCCCCTTTCTGATGCCTATGTCAGAAGCTTTCTCTATCTCCTTTATACTTTAATAAAACTTTATTACACAAAAGCTCTGAGTGATCCAGCCTCATCTCTGGCCCCGGATTGAATTTGTCTTATCGTTCAGCAACAACCTTTCAACTGAGCGACTGAACTGAACTGAACTGAAATGGTGCTTTAATTCTCTGACAAAATTCCCCGTAGTGCTGTTAATTTCATACTGTGTTTCATGTGGACAGAGGAGGGAGTTTTTCTTGGAAAGCCCTGCTCAGTTTTCTGAGCAGAAGGGCCGAGATTTTGGGGTCATGTGAGGCAGCATGTAGATTATTCCTTCCATAATGAACAAGAGAAAGACTGTAGAAGTTAGCATTCCCTGATGAAATTGCCCTTTGGTGCCTCACTTTAAATTGGCCTTTAAAGTCCACTTTAGCAAATACCATTACCTGCCCACTTTTCACCTAGCTTCCAAAGCGACCTGTCTAATTTAGATGACATTGCAAAGAGCTCTGGTTATAGAGAAAGTGGTTTTGCAGAAGCGTTCTGGCCTGTAAGTCAGTTTGGTTTTGCTAAGTGATGCGGTACTTCATTCCTCAGCCATGAACCCTGGAGTGGGCTTCCATGCCCTCCTCCAGGGGGTCTTCCCAACCCAGGGATTGAACCCACATCTCCTACATTGCAGGTGGATTCTTTACCATCTGGGTCACCAGGGAAGCCTATGAATACTGGAGTGGGTAGCTTATCCCTTCTCCAGGGGAACTTCCTTACCCAGGAACTGGGGTCTCCTGCATTGTAGGTGGATTATTTACCAGCTCAGCTACCCAGGAAGCTCACTAAGTTATGCTACATGAGTGAAAATAGTGGTGGATTTTATTTTCTTGGGTTCCAAAATCACTGTGGACAGTGACTGCAGTAATGAAATTAAAAGATGCTTGCTCCTTGGAAAAAAAAAAAAAAAAAACTATGGCAAACCTAGATAGTATATTAAAAAGTAGAGTCATCACTTTGCCAAAAAAGATCAGTATAGTCAAAGGTATGGTTTTTCCAGTAATCATGTACGTATGTGATAGTTGGACCATAAAAATAGCTGGACACTTAGGGATTGACACTTTTGAACTGTGGTGTTGGAAATGACTCTTAAGAGTCCCTTGGACTGCAAGGAGATCAAACCAAATCCTAAAGGAAATCAATCCTGAATACTAATTGGAAGGACTGAGGCTGAAGCTTCAGTACTTTGGCCACTTAACGTGAAGGGCTGACTCATTAGAAAAGACTCTGATGCTGGGAAAGATTGAAGGCAGGAGGAGAAGGTGGCAATGGAGGATAAGATGCTTTGGTGGCATCGCTGACTCAATGGATATGAGTTTGAACAAGCTCTGGGAGATAGGGAAGGACAGGGAAGGCTGGTGTGCTACACCCCGTGTGGTTGCCAAGAGTGGGACGTGACTGAGCAACTGAAACACAACAAGAAGTGATGGTTCAGTAACAGTCCACAGCCTCAGGACTTAAAGCAGCAAAGGCTGAGCCCTCACTCACAGGAATTCCATGTGGTTTCAAATGATGCTTGGAGGTGCTGTCACATGTGTGAATGTTTCACAGTGGTCCTTTGATCTGACCATGTTTCCATACAGGAAAATCTTGGTCTGATAGTTACAAGTTTATGCCTGAAAATGATTTATATCACTCTCCTCACCCTTGGTTCTTGGCTGGCCAAACATATCTAATGGCCATATCTGACTTTTAAGAAGGGTGGTCGGAAAGTCCTTGGAGGAAAGAAGTCTGGGTGGTACTGAGCCCTAAACTGTTCACAGCAGCCCCTGGAACTCTGAGGCAGGAACACACAGAGTGGCAGGAAACACTCCCATTTTAACAAGCACAAACTCAGATTTGCAAAAGTTTAGCTTTCATTTTTGTATAACAGCTACAGTCACTAACCCCATTCTGCTTGATGTAGATACAAAACATACTGTCCTAGAGGTAAATTCAGTCACTTTTTGTTTTCTTTTTATAGAATTGATATCTAAACCTAAATTCAGTCATCCTTCAGGGATTCAAACATTTCCCCCTACTCCAAGGGCTTGAGTTCAGAACAACCCTTTGTGGGGGCAGGGTGACCATAAGCAGACCCTTCAGTGCCTCAGTCATTGCCCCTGTGCAGAGGGCATCTCCTCCATGCATGGCACCCACCAGGAGGTGGCTACCACCCATACAGTCCCCTTATTGCAGCTTCATCCCTGCCTCCCATTATTCTTGTCATAAAACACTTTATGGGACTAAGATCATTCATCTTCCATAAATTTTCTTTTTCTTTTACTAAATATATGAAATAATGTTGAAAGAGAAATGATTATATATATTATAATATTATATATATATTATATATATATATACATATATCAGAAGATAGATTGGGAGCTTCTCTTATTACTCAAGGGAAGATCTTGTCCTTTTCCTAAATTTCAGAAACTGTAAAGCAATAGTTAGATTTAACTGAGATTCATATTTTGTTTTCTGAATCTATAAATAGTGTTTTGCCAAACAATATTATCATTCTGATCCTTAGAGAGAAGGGTAATTTTCTAATGAGAGAGACCACTTACTATCTCATATTTCTGCTTCTGTGCCCAGCTGAGAAGAGATTTGCAGCAGCAAGATTGAGGTTTTAAATCCTCTAATAGGAAAGTTATATTATGTGAGCAATTGTGTGGCACTCCATATTAATATTGCATGCTATCACAATTCATTTTCACCAATTTAGAACGTGTAGAGACATGCTAAACACTTCAATAAATGATATAATGATTGTATTTGCATACTATCAAGATGGATGCAAATACTAAAAATATAAAGCTCCAGTACTTTATGAAGGACAACTTTAATCTCATACGAATGATTACTTACTGTAAAGTATTTTACTATCTGCAATTGTTAGAGAGATAGATGCTTCACTGAACTTATGTTTGCTTCTTATTGCAAAATTCATAAAGCAACATTCACTGAAGTTAGTAGAGGTTTGAATAAATGACCATAAATACTGTCATATATTTAACCAGAAACTGCACTGTTATATTATTAAAAGAATCTCTCCTTTTAAATTGTATTCATTTAATTGAATTACTGGGCATTAACTTGATATAAGCATACAGGAATTCACAATATAGTATATGCTATTCATTGAATCATATTTATAACATTACTTAGCTTTATGAGCCAATCTAGTATTTTTTAATAAGGTCATAATTTTTATCTTTCTTTCCTTTTTTTCTTTTTCTTTTCAGTTAGTCTTAAAATTATTCATTTCAAATATTTGAGATAGTCTTAGGCTCAGTACTACACAGACCTGATTATTACTCTGAATCCCCTTGCCCCTCCCAAAAAAGTAGATGAATTTGTAATTTTTTACAATTTGTTTTTGCTTTTAACATTCTCATTTTCTTAGCATATATGTTGATGAGGTATAATGGTTGGTTGAAAATTACAAGGTGACTGTTTCATCTCCTACTTTCTTTTTAGGCATGGGGGAATATGAGAAGCTATTAAGGTCACTATAGCAACTCAAGTGATGTGTGTCCTTCCTATCCAGCTTTGAAAATCTATCATAAATATGGCTTAAAATATATTTAACTTACTGCATTTAATGGGATGACCATAACATAAATATCAACTCAAATGAGAAGGTTATTTTTTATAACTGGGGAGTTTCATGATTACTAGTATCCAGCTTCAAAGAAAAAATATAATAAAATGTTAGGAGTAATATATTACACCTGAGAATATGTACAATGCAGTGAAAGTCATATTAATGTATTGGTCAGGAAATCTGCTGTTTTAGGTCAGTCGTTGGCATTGCCCTTTAATTGGTATTGGAATGAAAAATGATCTTTTCCAGTCCTGTGGCCTCTGCTGAGTTTTCCAACTTTACTGGCATATTGAGTGTAGCACTTTAACATCTCTTATCTCTCCTTGCTATTTTCTGGAACACTGCATTCAGATGGGTATGTCTTTCCTTTTCTCCCTTGCCTTTTGCTACTCTTCTTTTCTCAGTTATTTGTAAGGCCTGCTCAGACAAACATTTTGCTATTTTGCATTTCTTTTTCTTGGGGATGGTTTTGATTGCTGCCTCCTGTACAAAGTTATGAACCCCATCCACAGTTCTTCTGGCACTCTGTGTATGAGATCTAATCCTTCAAATCCATTTGTCACTTCCACTGTATAATAATAATGTATATGATTTAGGTCATACCTGAATGGCCTAGTAGTTTTCCCTACTTTCTTCAATTTCAGTCTGAATTCTGCAATAAGGAGTTCATGATCTGAGCCACAGTGAGCTCTTGGTTTTGTTGCTGCTTATTGTATAGAGCTTCTCTATTATCAGCCACAAAGAATATAGTGAATATGATTTTGGTATTGATCATCTGGTAATATCCATGTGTATACTGGTCTCTTGTGTTGTTTGAAGAAGGTGTTTGCTATGATCAGTGCATTGTCCTGAAAAACTATTAATTTCTCCTCTGCTTCATTTCATACTCCAAGGCCAAACTTGCCTGTAACTCAACAGTATGTGAACCAAGAGTTTCCAGATAAAAAGCTGGATTTAGAAAAGTTAGAGGAACCAGAGGTCAAATTGTCAACATTCGTTGGATCATAGAAATCACAGGAGTTTCCAGAAAAACATCTACTCTGTTTCATTGATTAGGCTAAAGCCTTTGACTGAGTGGATCACAACAAACTGTGGAAAATACTTAAAGAGATGGGAATAGCAGACCACCTTTTCTGCCTACTTAGAAACCTGTGCACAGGTCAAGAAGCAATAGTTAAAACTGGACATGGAACAACAGACTGGTCCAAAATTAGGAAAGGAGAACAAGTCTGTTTATTGTCACCCTGCTTATTTAATTTATATTGCAGAGTGCATCATGTGAAATGTCAGGCTGGATGAAGCTCAAACTGGAATCAAGATTACTGGGAGAAGTATCAATAACCTCAAATTTGCAAAGGACACCACCCTTATGGAAGAAAGTAAAGACAAACTTAAGAACCTCTTGATGAAGGTGAAAGAGGAGAGTGAAAAAGCTGACTTTTTTACTCAAAATTTAAAAAAAAAAAAAAACCCTAAACTAAACTAAAATCATGGTATTTGGTCCCATCTCTTCACAGCAAATAGATAGGAAAAAAGATGAAACAGTGACAGATTTCATTTTCTTGGACTCCAGAATCACTGTGGATAGTGACTGCAGCCACAGAATTAAAAGATGCTTGCTCCTTGGAAGAAAAGCTATGACAAACCTGGACAACTTATTAAAACCCAGAGACATTACTTTCCAGACAAAGGTCCATATAGTCAAAGCTATATTTTTTTTCCAGTGGTCATGTATGGATGTGAGAGTAGGATCCCCAAAGAAAGCTGAGTGCTGAAGAATTGATTTTGAATTGTGGTGTTGGAGAAGACTCTTGAGAGTCTCTTGGACTGCAAGATCAAACCAGTCAATCCTAAAGGAAAACAACCATGAACATTCATTGGAAGGACTGATGCTGAAGCTGGTGCTTCAATACTTTAGCCATTAGATACAAAGAGTCAGCTCCTTGGAAAAGACTCTGATGCTGGGACAGATTGAAGTCAGGAGGACTAGTGGATGACAGATGATGAGATGATTGAATGGCATCACTGACTCAATGGACATGAATTAGAACAAGCTTTGGGAAATAGTGAAGGACAGGGAAGTCTGGTGTGCTGAAGTTCATGGTGTTACAAGGAGTCTGACACTACTGAGCAACTGAACAGCAACTGCAAGACCTGTCTTTAACAAGTTGCTCTAATATTGAGTCTTATTTCATACTTGGAGTGGAGGTTAAGAAGATCTCATGCTGATAATGTAACAAATAAGCTTGATTTTTAAAGTGAGTAGTGCTTTCTGGGAGATGAAAGCATAGTGAATACTGAGGATATAGAATAAATGGTTTAAGCAACCACAGTAGCTGTAGAAACCACCTTCAGTTGAATTGCTCAGTCGTGTCCAACTCTTCGGGACCCCATGGACTGCAGCATGCCAGGCTTCCCTGTTCTTCACCAACTCCTGGAGTTTGATCAAACTCGTGTCCATTGAGTCGGTGATGCCATCCAACCATCTCATCCTCTGTCATCCCCTTCTCCTCCTGCCTTCAATCTTTCCCAGCATCAGGATCTTTTTCCAAGGAGTCAGTTCTTTGCATTAGTTGCCCAGAGTATTGGAATTTCAGCTTCAGCATCAGCCCTTCCAATGAATAGTCAAGACTGATTTCCTTTAGGATGGACTGGTTTACTCTCCTTGCAGTACAAGGGACTCTCAAGAGTCTTCTCCAACATCACCGTTCAAAAGCATCAATTTTTATTTTTCTAAGAAGGCACCTTAGCCAAGTCAAAGTTTAAGAACCAAAATTAAGGTATGGGCCAGTTTTGTAGAATTTTGTGAGAAAATAATTGATGAACCCCCCAAAAAGAAGATAGCATGTGCTTTATTTATGTACTATTAGGAGGTTTTCTTGACAATTAGGGCAGAAAAATAACCCATAAAAGGAGTTATGAAACATGTAGTAGTTATGGTGATAAAATTTTCAAAACAATCAAAAGTAAAAAAGCAGGTATTTTTGTTGTTGTTGTTCTGTACTTAGTGTTTCTAATGATATAAAATACTACATCACACATATAAAACTCAGCAAAGACAAAATGAAACTCATTATTCCTTCCTTCTGAAATTTTCTTCTTTCTTGTTACTTAAATAAATTATACCAAAATATCTAACCTTGCGTTTCTATTTTACCTAACTCAAGTCCAGTTGCTTACTGCTCAAAAAGTATTTTGGGAAGACCCAGAGTGATCGGGTAAAGAGGGAGGTGGGAGAGGGGATTGGGATGGGGAATGCATGTAAATCCATGGCTGATTCATGTCAATGTGTGGCAAAAACCACTATAATATTGTAAAGTAATTAGCCTCCAACTAATAAAAATAAATGAAAAAAAAAAAAAAGTAATACTCAAGATAGAGGCAAATACCAGGAGAAAGGAAAGTTGCTTTTAATCAGAATGTTGGCAATCTGGGAAGATGGTGGACTCAGTGTCCCCCAGAAATCAATTTCAAAGATTTTTTCTCAGTCATGAAAGTTGTTAAAGGGAAAAAGGAAAGCAATCTCAGTTAATCACAGAGATGGGGGATCAGAGCTGTCACCATTCTGAACTACTGGTAGGCTTGTAGACTCCTTGTGATTTTCCTCTAGACATTATCTTGTTCACATGTTTTGTTCAGGAGATTACTGAAGGGGAAGCTAGGGAGGAGATCTGTTCATCTGC
Source organism: Cervus elaphus (assembly GCF_910594005.1). Lineage (NCBI taxonomy): Eukaryota > Metazoa > Chordata > Mammalia > Artiodactyla > Cervidae > Cervus > Cervus elaphus. The sequence goes on along the minus strand of NC_057842.1, from coordinate 6,029,776 downwards.
TAGTTACTTATTCTTCATTTCTACTTTTTTGACCTACACCAAAAACCAACAGTTTAGGCAAAGTATAGGGTGATTAAGAGATCTGAACACTATGCTAGAGCCAGAGATGGTAAAACATGGAGGTGCCTGGTTAAAAGTGAAGAGTATAGCTTTTCTTCAGTTGACCAGAAAAGGGGTTCCTTCTGAGGGAGGTTTCCTGAAAAAAGCTGCATACATGGTTTTACTAAAATTTTCTTGCCACCCCTCTTTTCTCTTACAATTATCTACTAAGTCCAATTATGCCATCTACTCCATTTTCCCAACACAATCTTAAATTTTAATACTCACTACTTTGGTGTGGTTCTGATTTTTATAATCACTTTTCTAAAGCATTAGATAATCTTATTTGTTTCAATTTTCCCAACCTGGATTCACTCTCAATGGTGACCAGACAAATTTTATCATGACATTATTAACTAACCCTTCAATAATTCTTCATACTGCACAGTTGAGGACAGAGATATTTTAGTATTACACATCCGGATACAACCCACATCCACTCCATGTACTTGATATATCAGACACATGGAGAAATATCTATTTTATATGCAAGATATCAATTTTGCATATATATTTTTTCAAAATGCAAAGTTTAAGATGATAAATTTGCATGAAATTGACCAAAACTATGTCTACAGATCATATTATTTTCAGATCTATGATTTTTCAAATCCCTCAATATTCTCAGCAAATATTTTACATCACCTACACATGTTAGGGGCTTACCAGGTGGCACTAGTGGTAAAGAACCTGCCTGCCATTGCATGTAGACATAAGAGACACCAGTATGATCTCTGGTCAGGAAGATCCCTTGGAGGAGGGCATGGCAAACCATTCCAGTATCTTGTCTGGAGAATCCCATAGACAGAGGAGCCTGGTGGGCTATGGTCCATAGGGTTGCAAAGAGTCCAACATGGCTGAAGTGACTTAGCATGCATGCACGTACATATACTAGCTTCCATTCCACATGACTGAGTATGTATCCTATTTCCATAATATTTCTATTCATGATGATATGATAACATTACTCTGTGGTCTGTAAAGACTCAGACCTTGGTTGTTACTACCAAGTATCACTCTACTTTTCTCATGATCATCTAGGAATAAACTTTTAAATCATTTTTTTGTTTGTTTGTTTGCTTTCTTAGATAATAAAGAAGAGTCATGTTTCCCTCATACATGAGCAAAAATTTACATTATTTAATTAATCTCTCCAAAGATGATAATTCTCCAGCTTTCACAGGAACATGTCAAATAGCCCACACTTGTAGGTTCATGCTATCTTACAGAGGGATCACATACTCCTGAGGTTTTCTTTGAAACTCCATGGCTTCAGGAAACCATGAACAAAGCGTTCATCTACATGTAAGAGTGTAACCCCCCACCCCATCTCTCCTACTTTATATACAGTGTGCTGCAATTTTTCATAGACATGGCTATAGCATGCTTTAAAATAAGAAGAAATCGACATATAGAAAAGTAAGACTACTTCCTCCAAATAAAATAATTAAGTAAAGACTTTAAATTTATATATATATATATATATATATTTATATATATTTGTATAGGTATACAAATATATTTATCTATACAAATAAAGCAAGATAATTCAAGAAAAGCCTCTACTTCTGCTTCATTGACTCTGCTAAAGGCTTTGACTATGTGTATCCCAACAAGCGGTGGACAATACTTAAAGAAATGGGAATACCAGGCTACCTTACCTGCCTCCTGCAAAACCTGTATGCGTGTCAGAAAGCAACAGTTAGAACCGGACATGAAACAATTAGCCGGTTCCAAATTGGGAAAGAGTACATCAAGGCGGTATATTGTCACCCTGCTTATTTAACTTTTATGCAGAGTACATCATGTAAAATGCTGGGCTGGATGAAGCACAAGCTGGAATCAAGATTGCCAGGAGAAATACCAAAATCTCATATACAGATGACACCACCCTTATTGCAGAAAGTGAAGTGGACCTAAAGAGCCTCTTGATGAAAGGGAAAGAGGAGCGTGAAAAAGCTGGCTTAAAACTCAACATTCAAAAAAAGAAGATCATGGCATCTGGTCCCATCAGTTCATGGCAAATAGATGGGGAAACAATGAGAACAATGACAGACTTTATCTTCTTGGCTTCAAAATCACTGCAGATGGTAACCACACCCATGAAATTAAAAGAAACTTGCTCCTTGGAAGAAAAGCTATGACCAAACTAGACAGCATATTGAAAAGCAGAGACATTACTTTGTCAGCAAAGATCTGTGTAGTCAAAGCTATGGTTTTTCCAGTAGTCATGTATAGATGTGAGAGTTGGACTCTAACGAAAGTTGACTGCTGAAGAACTGATGCTTTTGAACTTTGGTATTAGAGGAGACCCTTGAGAGTCCCTTGGACTGCAAGGAGATCAAACCAGTCTATTCTAATGGAAATCAGTCTTGAATATTCATTGGAAGGAAGCTGAAACTCCAATACTTTGGCCGCCTGATGCAAAGAACTGAGTCATTGGAAAAGACCCTGGTGCTGGGAAATATTGACGGTAAGAGAAGGGGATGACAGAAGATGAAATGGTTGGATGACATCATTGATTCGATGAACATGAGTTTGAGCAAGTTCCTGGAGTTGGTGATGGACAGGGAAACCTGGTGTGCTGCAGTCCATGGGGTAGCAAAGAGTCACACAAGACTGAGAGACTGAACTGAACTATACACATTTATATATAAATATAAATATATATGTTCTTAAGTTTCCCACCAAACACACTGGCAAAAAATATTTAAGTAAATAGTTAATAAAAGGAAACCAAAGTATTCTTTAAATAAATAAAATATAGGTAGATTTCCATAGAGACAAAAAAAAGTGTATGTGTATACTTTATGATATCATACCACCATAATCTAGACCTTTTTAAAAGTATAATTATTACTCAAAAAGTTTTTCGAGTTTTCTTAATTAACTAAAATACAAGATCATGAGAATATGATTGACAGAAACAGTGAGCAAGCTATGTTTCAGTACACAGAAAGCTGATTTCTGACAAATAAACTGTTGTTAAAACTTCTTGACCTTGATTTTAGTAAGTATTGTCTTTCATAAAATGCATGCAAATCTACATGCACATTAAATTATATAATTATTCAAATTATTTGTTTCTAAACAGCGATTAAAAGGAAACATTTTATTTCAAAGTGTGCTATGCATATGTTCTAACCAAAATGCAGTGCAAATACTGAATTCTGTTTTCCTGTAGACATGGTTTCTTATGTTTATATTCTAATTTTGGCTTTTATCACATTTGCATCTTTCACAAACTATTATTTATGCTATCAAATGTATCACTGAGTTGAGTAATATATGTGTTTTAAGAAGAGATATTGTTTTAACCCACAGATTAACAAAGAAAATTTTGTATAATTCTAAAATTCTTAAAGAGAAAAGATGTCTTTATTGGCTGCATGATTCATGATTTTATATTTACAAGTAAACAAACATTTTCCATAACAGTTTTAATCAACCCAGACCTCTGAGGAGAGATCATAATATTATACAAAGTGGGGTTGCAACTTGCATTTTAGGAGAATAAGAAAATAATAGAATACAAAGAAGTGAGTTGGTGAGAAATAAACTGGTTCTGGGTACTATAGAAATGTATATGCAAAACTGAAGATGTTGGTTTAACAGGTTTTTCTTTTTGTTTATTTCACGATGAGATGCATTCTTATTTTTTTACAATTATTCTATATCAGTGTTTAGGACAGATGAGAAAAAACAGAAATAGGCAAAAGTGTTAGTAGTGAAATAAATTGTGGACATAATGATTTAAAGTTTGCAATAAATAAAAGTTATTTATGAAAGATGTCTGACAGATATTCCATGGCAAAGTATTAATGATTAGTGCCCCATGAATACAGCAAACAAAGAAGAAACTACATAGAGCCTAAAATTTGAAGGACACATTAGAAGACATTTTCTAAAGCAATTATTTCAACCAAGCATAAGTTCATTTTATGCAACATTCAAAAAGATTTATTGTCCATTTTTACTTCAAAATAGCATTGGGGATTTAAAACTGTAAACTTTGCAATTATTTGAAAAACTGCAATATTTTGAAATTCTTTAAAAATTGCAATTCTTTGAAAAAATGACCTAATTGCCACATAAATTATTGTATTTATAATTTTGTAGAACACAAACCCATTCCTTAATTCTTACAAATGACAATTCTGTTGAGAAACACTAAATTTAGAGTAACGAATAACAACCTAACTTAAAAAAAAAAATGCTTCTTAAAATATCTGGGCATTCAAATCTTTAGATGCTTATCAAATCCCTGCCATGACTGGGAGTTTGTCAGATAGTCCTAAGTTTACCATTTGTGTGCATTTCTTTGTCAGTTTTAAATAACTATCATCTCATTATTGTTGCTGTTGTTCAGTCACTAAGTCATGTCCCACTCTCCCATTCCTTGCAATACCATGGACTGCAGCACACCAGAGCCCTCTCTCCTCCACTATCTCCTGGAATTTGCTCAAATTCATGTCCATTGAGTTGGTGATGCTATGTAACCATCTCATCCTCTGATGTCCCCTTCTCCTTTTGCCCTCCATTTGTCCCAGCATCATGGTCCATGCATCAGCTCTTCTCATCAGGTGGCCAAGGTATTGGAGCTTCAGCTTCAGCATCAGTCCTTCCCATGAACATTCAGGTTTAATTTCCTTTAGGATTGACTGGTTTGATCACCAGGACTCTCAAGAGTCTTCTCCAACACCACAGCCTTCTTTATGTCCCAACTCTCATATCTATCCAAGACTACTGGGCAAATCATAGTTTTAATCATATGGACTTTTGTCAGGAAAATGATTTCTCATTTTGCCAACATAATGTGATTGACTTGTTTTGGATATTAAAGTTCATTGATCAGGCAGTAATATTTTAATCAAAAAGGGCAATGAAAGAGCAGGCATGCCTTCAGGTCCAGAACAGTGAAAGAGGAATGAGGTAAGCTCACTTGCGTGGTAGGTGAGACCAGCGGTTCTCAATTCTGGCTACACATTATCAGTTCACTTTAGTTGTTCAGTCCTGCCTGACTCTTTGACCCCATGGACTTCAGCACACCAGGCTTCCCTGTCCATCATCAATCAAGTGCTTTAATAAATACTGGTCATCTCACCAGATAATGCATTTTAGTACTAGAAGATGGGCCTTATGCACTTATTTATTTTAACTCATCTGATAATTCTAATATCTCACCATATTTGAGAACTCCTAGCTTAGTTAATCTCAATCTTCAGCATGTTATCAGAATCATCCAGTGGATTTGTTAAAACATCCATTACTTGACCTCAGTCCAAAGTTACCAATTCAGTAGATCTCAGATGAAGTCAAATGTTCTGCTTTTCTTGCAAGTTTCTAGATGGTGTTGATGCTATTTGTCCCAAACACCATACTATGAGAACCACTGTCATGTTGAAACAATAATAACATCATCTTCAACAACAAAACTGTGCTTAATTATTTTGTGTCTGTGTTTAAACAATACATATTTAAATACTTGTGTCACATCTAAAGTTGGAGTTCAAACAAAAATAATTTATAAATTGAATCATGTTAAGCAATATGTGTAAGCAATCATATCCTAACAAAACTACCTAGACTCATATAATTAATAGTATTTTTAAAAGGAAAATATATCATGGTAATCTGTAAGTAGAAAGATTTTTATAATCTTATGAAAATAAAATATTTTTAAGTACTGTCATAATTTGCAGGAAATCATAATTTTATACTTCACATACTAGCTCAGTTTTTCATTCATCTATGAGAAATCAGTTGAACTTGAGTTTAAATTTATCTTGCTAAACTTTCTGTAAAAACTTAATATTAAAGTTTTAAAAACATTTTGTATATTTATCTCATGCATCCAACCTGGGCTGGTGATCTGTTTCACCCTAGATAATATACATGTTTCGATGCTGTTCTCTCAAAACTTCCCACCCTCGCCTTCTCCCACAGAGTCCAAAAGTCTGTTCTGTACATCTGTGTCTCTTTTTCTGTTTTGCATATAGGGTTATCATTACCATCTTTCTAAATTTCATATATATGCATTAGTATACTGTATTGGTCTTTATCTTTCTGGCTTACTTCACTCTGTATAATGGGCTCCAGTTTCATCCACCTCATTAGAACTGATTCAAATGAATTGTTTTTAATGGCTGAGTAATATTCCATGGTGTATTTGTACCACAGCTTCCTTATCCAATCGTCTGCTAATGGGCATCTAGGTTGCTTCCATGTCCTGGCTATTATAAACAGTGTTGCGATGAACATTGGGGTGCATGTGTCTCTTTCAGATCTGGTTTCCTAGGTGTGTATGCCCAGAAGTGGGATAGCTGGGAAAAAAAAAAAAAAAACATTTTGTATGTTTATCTTATATTTTACACATAAATTAAGGCATTTAGGTGAATATAATTAAATAATATAAACTGTGCATATAAATTATTGGGTGTTATTTAAAGCTACATTCAAAAGTAGAAAAGACAATGATATCCTTAAATTTCTTTGGTTTAGAAAAAAAATGAAAATGAATCTTGTTTTGACTAATAGTCTTTCAATACAATATAAATCACTAATTGATTTTAGAGTATCTGTTGTCACTCCTTTAATTATCATTTAATGAACATAATGATAGTGCATAATACTGGATTGAAAGTGAACAATTTGCTTCAAGAGATACAATTAATATCTATAAAAATCACCTGACTTTTAAAGTCAAGCTACATATATTTTCTCAAAATCATTAAAGATATAGAAAATAATTGTATGTATTAAAATTTTTTATATCTAGTTACATAATTCTAATTGTATTGCAAGGTTTGAAGTTAGTTTTTTTTTTTTTCTACACATTGCATTGTCATTTACTCTTGCAAACACTATAAAATGTGATTATTTTTTTTTCTTTTTTTTTTCTTCTTTTTTCTTTTGAAAGAAACCATGTGTTATTTTAACAAGAAAATAATGTTTATCCAAATAATGATCCGTAGCATAATTTTAGATAAAATAATTACTTCTCTGGTAAATTGCTTCCAGTTCATAAGAGTTTCACAACACAATGTGTCTGGGAGGCCTAGAAGATTTATGTTAGACATGAGTTTAGAAAGAGAGAGAGAAAGAGCTCTGATGCTAATGAGTAACATGGAGTGTGTTCTGGGGACTGTGTCAGCCAAGGCTGTAAATGGAAAGCTAAATATAAATGCCAAGTGGGTAACTAGGGACTGCTATTATTTGTCAAATAAGGTTATTATCCAACCTGATACTTACACAAATAGAAAGGTCAAGATGAGCTGTGACTAAAAGCTACAAGGCAGACAATTTGATACAGGATAGTCTACTTTACAGGTGAGTCTTCTCACAACTAAAAGTTAGTTAATGAGGGAAGATCAAGTGGAACTCTATGAATAAATACTATTTTCTATACCAAGTAATTTACTGCTTAAGACTTAGCCATTCCTACCTTTCTTAATTGGTTTATGTAATAGGTTTGTGTAGACCAAACTCTCTGTAAAACTGGGTTTTAGGTTTTATGTGAAGTAATGAAAATCAATCAATCAATAGATGTCCTATTAAAATATTCAGAACAAGAAACTGAGTACTTTGAAAGGACCACTCTTCCTCAATCATTTTTTTTTTTTAGAAGCTAGATTTATATTGCCATTTATTTAGCACTCACTTTCTGAGTATATACCATAGTATCAGATACACAGTGATTTACAATTTCTATTTTCTTAACTCACTGGAAAGAAATGGAAACATTTTAAAAATATATGTTGTAACATCCACCAAACTTAACACAAAAGCTTATTTGCACAGTTCCTCAACTGTATAAGAACTCAGTTATTAAGTAACCCAACCAATGGATACTTGTCATTTCTTAAAAATTGATAAAAAAAAAAAAGATCACTTTTGGCATACAATTATATTTATAGACTTGTAAAAAATAAAATTTCACCTAGTATAACCATCTGTGATTCTTGAATACTGACTCCAGTACTTTGCTTACATTTATCTTCCTTAAACCTATGTGTTTCCCTTGATGAGTAATTCAATACTTTCCAAGGTACCACATTTCATCTTTGAATATTCATTTTGAAAACTCACTCATATTTGCAATGAATAACTAGGTTCTCCTAATTTCATCTTTTGATTCCACCTCTCTAATTACCTTCCTTGAGTGATTATAAAGAAGGTCAATTAACACACTTTCTCTTGTCAACCTTCAGCTGTTTTAAGATTTCTGTAATATACCCTGGGGATCTTTTATTTTATTTTATTTCTTTTCCTTGAGAATCTTTTAGAGGCAGTGCTAATAACTTGGTGGAAAAAAATAAGGTCAGCAGTGGATTTACAACTTTGCCCATGAGCAATCTGTGACTATTCGTTTGCAATTTCCTCACATCTCAAAGTAAAATAAAACCAAGGAAACTTTCTAGTCTTGGACTCTGGGATATTTTCTTTTCTCTTTTGACAACGACATAATTTTGTTGCCCTTTTGCCATCCTTTGCAGTTTTTGCAAACTCCTTTGATGCATCAACTATGTAATATTTGGTGCAAAATTCAAATGCAGCTGACCCTTGAACATGGCAGTCAGTACAGTGGAAAATCCAAGAATAGCATACAGTCAGCCTTCCTATATCAGGTTCTTCCAAATCCTTGATTCCACCATATGACTTTCACTGTTACCTTGGGTTGAATCCAACTGCAGATTGTGTGATTTCTGTGCTAAGTCATGCCCAACCTTTTGTACCCAATGGACTACAGGACACTAGATTTACCAGTTCTTCACTATCTCCCAGAGTCTGTACAAATTTGTGTCCACTAAGTGGGTGATGCCATCTAACCAACTCATCCTCTGCAATCCTCCTCTCCTTTTGCCTTCAATCTTTCCCAGCATAAGGGTCTTTTCCAAAGAGATGCTTATTTGTATCAGGAGGCCAAAGTTTTGGAGCTTTAGCTTCAGTATATTCAAGATTGATTTCCTTGATGATTAATTGGTTTAATCTTCTTGCAGAAAAACAGACTCGAAAATCTTCTCCAGTATCACAATTCAAAACCATCAGTTCTGTACATGGCTACTGGAAAAGCCATAGTTTTGACTATCTGGACATTTGTCAGCAAAGTGATCTCTTCTGCTTTTTAATACATTATCTAGGTTTGTCATAGCTTTCTTTCCAAGGAGCAAACATCTTTTAATTTCATGGCTGCAGTCACCATATGCAGTGATTTTGGAACCCAAGAAAAGAAACTCTGTCACCACTTACACATTTTCCCCTTCTACCTGCATGGAGTGATGGGATCAGAGGCCATGACCTTAGTTTTTTGAATGTTGAGTTTTAATTCAATTTTTCATTCTCCACTTTCACCCTCATCAGGAAGCTCTTTAGCTCCTCTTCACTTCCTGCCATTAGAATAGTATCATCTTCTTGTCTCACACTGTTAATATTTCTCTTGGCAATCTTGATTCCAGCTTATGATTCATTCAGTCTGACATTTCACAAGATGTCATGATCTTCCCTATTGGTGCAGACAGTAAAGAACCTGCATGCAATGCAGAAGATCCAGGTTTGATCCCCGGATCAGGACGATCCCCTGGAGAAGGGCATGGCAACCTACTCCAGTATTCTTGCCTAACTAATCCGATGGACATAGCAGCTTGGCAGGCCATCGTTCATGGGGTTGCAAAGAGTCTACACAACTGATTAACAATTTCACTTTCATTGTATATATGTTAAATAAACAGAGTGACAATATACAGCCTTGACATATTCCTTTCCCAATTTTGAACTTGTTAGATGTTCCAGTAAGGTTCTACTTGTTGCCTCTTGACACAGATACAGGCTTCTCAGAAGACAAGTAAGGTGGTCTGGTATTCTTATTCCCTTAAGAATTTTTCACAGTTTGTTGTGATCTGTACAGTCACAGACTTTAACATAGCTGATGAAGCAGAAGCAGATGTGTGTCTGGAATCCACTTGCTTTCTCCATGATAGAACAAATGTCAGCAATTTGATCTCTGGTTTCTTTGCTTTTTCTAAACCCAGACTGTACATCTGGAAGCTCTCAGTTCAAATATTGCTGAAGCCTAGCTTGAAGGATTTTGAGCATAATTTTACTAGCATATGAAATTAACACAATTGTAAGGTAATTTAAACTTTTTTGGCATTTCTTTTCTTTGGGATTGGAATGAAAAGTGAGTTTTTCCATTCTTGTGGCCACTGCTAAGTTTTCCTAATTTGCTGACATATTGAGTCCAGCATTTTAATGTCATTTCTTTTAGGATTTTAAATAGCTCAGCTGGAATTCCATCACCTCCACTAGTTTTGTTCATAGTAATGCTTCCTAAGGCACACTTGACTTCACACTCAAGGATGTCTGGCTCTAGGTGAGTGATCACAACATCGTGGTTTCCCCATCATTAAGACTTTTTCTGTACAGTTCTTTTCTGTATTATCGCCACCTCTTATTAATCTCTTCTGTTTCTGTTATTTCTTTACCACCTCTGTCCATTATCATGGACATATCCTTGCATCAAATGTTCCCTTGACATTTCTAATTTTCTTGAAGAGATTTCTGGCCTTTCCCATTATATTGTTTTCTTCTATTTCTTTGCACTGTTCATTTAAGGTCTTCGTATCGCTCATTGTTTTTCTCAAGAATGCCACATTCGCATGAATAAATCTTTTCTCCCTTGCCTTTCACTTATCTTCTTTCCTCAGCTCTTTCTGAGTCTTCTCAGACAACCACTTTGCCTTCTAGCATTTCTTTTTCCTTGAGGTGGTTTAGTTCTCCACTTCCTGTGCAATGTTATGAACCTCTGTCTGTCGTTCTTCAGGCACTCTTTCTACCAGATCTAATGCCTTGAATCTATTTGTAACCTGTTTAATCATAAGGGATTTGCTTTAGGTCATACTTGAATGGCCTGGTGGTTTTGCTTACTTTCTTCAATTTAAGCCTGAATTTTGCAATAAGGAGCTGATGACCTGAGCCAAAGTTAGCTCCAGGTATAGTTTTCTGCTGACTGTATAAACTTTAAATCTTTTCCAACTTTGGCTGCAAAGAATATAATTAATCTGACTGTGGTATTGACTGTCTGTTGATGTCCAAGTCTAGAGTCATCTCTTTTTTTGTTGGAAGAGAATATTTGCTATGGCCAGTGTGTTCTCTTGGCAAAACTCTTGTTACCCTTTTCTCTGCTATGTCTGAGGCCAAACTTACCTGCTATTCTAGGTCTCCCTTTATTTCCTACTTTGCATTCCAATCCCCCATCATGAAAATGATTTATTTATTTATTTATTTTTTGGTGTTAGTTCTAGAAGGCCTTGTAGGTTTTCCTAGAACTGGTGAACTTCAGCTTCTTCAGCGTTAGTGGTTGGGGCATAGACTTGGGTTACTGTGATATTGAATGGTTTGCTTTGGGAAAAAAAAAAAAAAAATGAGGTTATTCTGTCGTTTTTGAGATTGCACTCAGGTACTGCATTTTAGACTCTCATGAGGGCTATTCCATTTCTTTTAAGGGATTTTTGTCCACACTAGTAGATAAAATGGTCATCAATTAAATTTTCCAATTCTCTTCCATTTTAGTTTGATGATTCCTAAGATGTCAATGTTCATTCTTCCCATCTTCTGTTTGACCACGTCCAATTTACCTCAATTCAATGAACTTAACATTCTAGATGCCTATGCAATGTTGTTCTTACAGCATCATACAGTATCCACAACTATGTGTCATTTCCTCTTTGGCTCATCCTTTTCATTCTTTCTGGAGCTATTAGTAATTGCCCTCTGTTTTTCCCCAGTAGCATATTGAACACTTTCTGACCTGAGGGGCTACTCTTCCAATGTCATATCCCTTTGCCTTTTCCTACTGTTCGTGGGTTTCTTGCAGCAAGAATACTGGAGTGATTTGCCAATTAGTCCTCCAGTGGACCATGTTTGTCAATTCTCCTCTACAACCCATCGGTCTTGCGTGTACCTGCATGGCACTGCTCATAGCCTCATTGAGTTATGCAACCCCCTTCACTAAAACAACACTGTGATCCGTGAAGGTAGTATGCACTACTGAAAAAGAAAAAAAAAAAAAAATCACATGTACGGGAATCCTCATAGTTTAAAACTATTTTGTTCAAAGGTCAACTTTATAGCAATATGCAGCACTGATTCTACAATTTTATTCTTTCATCTCTTGAAAGTGTTATTTTAAACCTGCATTTGTCCTAACACACCCTATGCATAACTACATTTTTTTTGTTCTTCATTTGACTAACCTGTAACTTAATCAGAGTTTTTTAGTATTCCAGACTTAATAAAATGCTGAGTCATTATTCTTAAATTCATTTATAAAGCAAGAAGCAAAGGGAATATGAAACTGACCCATAACTGACTTCATAAATTCTGAAATCTTGTGGCATTAAATTTTAATATTTTTTAAAAAATCAATTAATTATTTTTGGTTTCACTGGATCTTTGTTGCTGTGTGTGGGCTTTCTCTAGTCATGGCAAGTGGGGGGCTACTCTCTGCTTGTTGGGCACAGGCTTTTCATTGTGGGGGATTCTCTTGTTGCAGAGCCTAGGCCTTAAGTGCAGACATTTCAGTAGTTGCAGGACACAGGCTTGTAGAATCTTCCCAGAGAGTACTGAACCCATGCCCTCTGCATTGGCATGAGATTTCTTAACCACTGTACCTCTGGGGAAGTTGGTGGCTCAGATGGTAGAGAATCTGCCTGCAATGCAGGAGACTTGGGTTGAATCCCTGGGTCAGGTAAACGCCCTAGAGAAGGAAATAATAATCCACTGCAGCATTCTTGCCTGGAGAATTCCATGGACAGAGAAGCCTTGAGGGCTACAGTCCATAGGGTTGCCAAGAGTCAGACATGACTGAGTCAGAAGTCTCCTATATCATTATTTGAGTCATATCTGGCGATATTAAATTTTTTCTCCATGAGATGACAAAGTTGCTTTTCCTTAGATGCCCTCCATATCAGATTCACTCTAAACAATTCCTTAATATTAATAAATTTAATAGTTACAATTAACTCTGAAGTATCTTCTCTATATACTGAAAGAGAAGATGTCATATTAAAAATTATTACATTTTTATGTAACTGAGAAATCCAGTAGATTGCCATGTATTTTGATAAGTACATCATCTTCCCTTGCCTGTCTTTACCTTTTGTCATTGGGCTTGAATCAATTTATATAACTTTTGTTCTTAAAATCTGTATCTTTTCTGTTTGTTTTTTTTAATCTTAATAAAATAGTTAATTGAAAATTATCTAAATATCTGATTAATAATACTTTAGAGATATTTTGACCTGTAAGATTATTTCATCCTTATAATAAAGACTGATTTTCTTTGAATAGGTATCTATTCATTCAATTCATTTAATAGGTCTATTATATTCCATGTTCATGCTTATAACCTCATATTTTATTGCTCATGGTCCTAGCAATTTCCTACCATTTATGTGAGTTGAATCTACTATATTCAGTTCTTTAATTGTCTATACCTGATATCTTCATCTTTTAAGCCATAACTGTACCTTTATCTCTTCCCTGGTGGTTCAGAGGTGAGCAATCCATCTGCCAATGCAGGAAATGTGGGTTTGACCCCTGGGTTGGGAAGATCTCCTGAAGAAAATGGCAACCGACTCCAGTATTTTTGCCTGGGCAATTCCATGGGCATAGGAGCCTGGTGGACTACAATCAAAGGAGTCTCAAAGGAGTGGGACACGACTTAGTGACTAAATAACAACCATTATCTCTACCTTTTCGGTACTTTATATTTTCTGTTGGCAAGTTTATATTCTTTAACATGCTACCTCTTTCCTTTTAATTATTTTCCTCTCTATTTGAAATATCTACACAGATATTTTCTAGACATTATAGAATATGGTTTCTAGCTATCTACCTAAGCACAGAATAATTCTCAATATATGATCTTAGTAACTGTTTCTATTTTATCTAGAAATGTAAACACATCTTTTCAGAAAATTATGCTTGATTATATATATACAAATATGTTTTTGATCAGTTCAAGGTATTTATTGTATAGTCATGATTTACTGAGACCTGCATCACATCATAATTCATAATTATATATTATTAAAAGGTGTTTGTATTTGTTGAATGCACCTACTTAACTGGTCCTTTATTTGAACTAAATAGTTTTGATTTCCTACTGGATCTATCCAACATTGAGATTAAAACTAACCTTGTAATTAACATAACTGATGGTGTTTAATAAATGTGGCTTCTGCTACTAATTGAACATATGAATAAACATATCTTATTTAATCTTCTTTATTGTTTTGTTGCAGATTTTAATTTTAGTTACTTTATGTTTGTGAGAGTTTGCCTTTAGCTCTTCCTCCACTTAGAAACTCACATGTAAATCCATGGCTGACTCATGTCAATGTATGGCAAAAACCACTACAATATTGTAAAGTAATTAGCCTCCAACTAATAAAAATAAATGAATAAAAAAGAGAGAGAAAGAGAAAAAGAAATTCTGAAAGAAAAACTGGACAGAGGAAGTGGAAATAATGTTCCATTATTATTCAGTTTAAGAGGTGAAATTGATTTTGATCAAAGCCTAAGCAAAACATTTTTTGTACTGTAAACACCATTTAGTCCAATTACTACATAATATAAAGCTGTTTTGAATTAGAAAAATACACATAGCTTCTTGTGATGTATTTTTATTTCATAAACCTGTAAAATTTGCTTTTAACTTTCATTAATGGTATTCTGGCCAAAAAGGTAAGCCCATTCACTACTAGCTCCCAGTGTCATTTAACCTCCACAGCTGGAAAGCATTCTGGCAGTGAAAGCTTACTAGGAGAGATGGGAGTTTAGTTTCAGCTTGACTAGTTCAAGCTGACTAAAATAATTTTATATCTTCATATATAAGTTATCATTTCTCATATTAGGGGAACAGAACCTCAGCCAGCTTCATCTTGCAGAAATTCTTTCTAAAACCCTGAGGCAATAGCAGTGACATCTCTAAAGTTATAAATATCTGTGTGATAACCCTTTTACTAAAAAAAAAAATACATTTACTGGCTTCATTATATCCCTTTTATTACTCTGAAGTGAAAGTGTTAGTCGCTCAGCTGTCTCCCACTCTTTGTGAGCCCACAGACTGTAACCCTCCATGTTCCTCTGCCCTTGGGATTTCTCAGGCATGAATACTAGAGTGGATAGACATTCCCTTCTCCAGGGGATTTTTCCAACTTAGGGATTGAACCCAGGTCTCCTGCATTGCATGCAGATTCTTTATCATCTGAGCCACCAGGGAAGCCCTTGATTCTGCTAAACAGAAGCAATCCTATCCAGTTATATATTCCTTATTAGTGCATTGGAAAAGGAAAACATTTTTATATTGTTCCTCTTTTTTATAATGTTTTAATCTCATTTTATTTGTATTTTACAAAGGAATGATGCCTCACAGAATCAATATGTAGGACATTTTGAGATGTGACAACATTAGCTGAGATTGGTGAGAATCCTATGTAAAAGTAGGCATGAAAAACAAAACCTAAACATATGCTTGTGTTAACATCACATTGAAACAATATGACACATTACAGGAAATTTTTATTTAAAAAAATGTGACTTATTTGACCTAACAGTTATCTTTCTTTAATCACTAAAAATGAATTTATTTCTAAATTAAGAAGCATTTTGCAAAGTTCTTACTAAAATACAAGCAATAGACCATAGGTTTCCAATAGATTTAAAATATTGAGAAAGTTGTGACCTTCTCTGTCTTTCACATGCGCTTATCCTCAGCATCTGGCATTGTATTTGCTGAATAAATTTTAGCCTGACTGAAGTAAACAGTGAGTATTAAGTAAATATTTGATGAATCAATGAATGAACTGAAGAATGAATAACTGCTGGGTTTTATATATGCTGAATATTAAATATATGAATTGGATTAGATAAAATGATCATAACTTGTACAGAATAGCTCCTTAGACAAAGTAACATATCATGGGGATTTGTAATTAATTGCTTTATACATATATCTTTATCAAATAAATACTGTCTTCAAAGAAACAATTCCCAAATGTTAAAATACATTAACTCTAAAATGACTTAAACTACTAGACAAATAAAAATATGAAATATTTGGATATACTTCCAGTTCCTGTTTTTATAACACAATCAAATTCCAAAACTCTTCTGGAAAGCTCAGTTTCACCAAGTTTATTGATTGGGTTTAGTTTAGCCATGTTTTGGTTCTTTAAAGAAGTTTTTCTTATATACTTAGAAATGCTTTATCAGCTGATGTCCCAGGTATCTGAGACAGACTGAGCACTGTAGCTTTTTTTTTTTTTTTTTTGCTGCTCAGGGTCATAGTTGCAGCATGTGGATCTAGTTCCCTGACCAGGACTGAATCTGGACCCTCTGCATTGGGAGTGTGGAGTCCTAGCCACTGGAAGTCCTAGCACTACAGTTTTTTTTCAGGAAAAAAAAAAAAGAGAAAAAAAAAAACTTATGGGACTATAGCCTCATAAGTTGGAAATATGAAATTTATAATAAAGCATTCAAAGAAAAATCAGGTGATTTGTGTCCTAAATTTATATTTCACAATCATCAACCTTGTGAACTTGGATAAAACATTTACCTTCTTATGAAAGTATTTTCTCATCTATTTAAATGAGAGTATAATATTACTTTGCATTTTATAAAATTGTCATGAAAATCATTGTTTCATTTAGCACTTATTTTTGAGCAGATGGCATGCGTTTGTTATGAATTTGCAATAATAGTAACAAAAATTCTATTACTACTGATGATAGTATGTGAATGCACAAAATGCTTTTTGTGGTGTATATTTTAATCCTATCAGCTAGAAATATATGTATCAGTGTCAACATTTTTTATATTCAGTAGCCAATACTCAATGAGTTTAAGAAAATGTCAGAAGTCAACAACGTATAGCTGTCAAACCCTAGATTTGAACTTGGGTGTCTGTGAGGATTTTAATCATTAAAACACAAACCCCTCAAGAAGTTTAGGCTCTAGTGTGGAGGCATAATTAAGTACATACAGGTAAATCATAGCATGGTCAGAAATGTGTTGACAGAGAAAGAAGTGCTGCCGGAACACCAAAGGCAGATGAATCTCTCTCTCTAGGGAAGAATTGCAAGGCTTCACTGAGGAGTTTTTATATGAGGTGATACTGAAGAGGTGACTTTTCACACAGGAAAAGGGAGTAAAAAGTTAGTAGTAGGAAGAAAAGGGAACACTGAAGTAGAAAGCCTATTCCTCAGCAGAGGGAATACTCACACACACCCAAATAGTGAAGTGCAAAAATGATTTGACAAGGTTGGGGTGTGACTAAAGAGTCGGGGCTTCAAATGTAGGAAGAAGTAAATTGTGAGATTCTTTGTATGGCACAGTTAATAGTGTTAAATCTATCAATTATCATTGGATGACCAAAATACATTTGTACAAAAGAATGGCTAGCTGTCATTCTTGGAAGAGAACAAATTAACAAAAGGTAGGACAGGAATGCCAACAGCTGAAGGGGAGAAGTAAAGGTTAGGACCAGGAAGAAATAGTGTGATTGGAGGAGTGAGTTAAATGCTGGAAACATCTTAAAATAATGTGAACCAAATATTGTGACCAGTGTGGGCGAAGAGGGAGACAAATTAGTTATATCAAGCTTTCAGCTATGATTTATTTGACTGAATTGCATTCCTATTTGGGCTTCTTAAGTTGAGATACTTATAAAAAATATGGATATATTCCATAGACAATTAAATTTTAATGCTTGTGACTTGAAGTCATGAGTATGAACTAGTATATATAACACATGAACTCTCTAGAAGGAACTAAAGCTTTTCCGGGGAATAGGTGTGTTACAGAGAGTCAATGAAGCAGACTGATAAAGGATCATCAGAGGAGGGGAGAGGGAAATTGAGGTGTGGGTGGTGGAATGAAGGTTGACTCACGGAATGTGAAAATGTGTAATACACAATGTTCCATATACTGAAGGTAGTATCCACATGTCAGGTCTGTTTATTTCTCTTCCTTGGTTCTTGTCTCATCACAAGTGATGAAAATTTGGAAGAATGATGTAGAACAACAGACCGGTTACAGCTCAGTTCAGCTCAAGCAGACAGATCATTTATTAATCAGACACTTCCAAAGGAGTCCCCTTCATCCTTTCTGTGGATTCTTCTTGGCTTCCCCCTTTTGCACACCCAGTCTCCTCCTTTTTGTTATGCCTGGTGCAAAGGAAGGTGTGTATTCACCACCAACCAATGAAAGGGAATGCAAGTGGGCATACGCTCAAGACCAACTGACAATTATGTTATGTAACAGTAGGCTGTGTGGTTTATGTCTTTCCATATGTCTTCCCATAATTCAGTCTGTTATAATTATATGTAGAATATTCATGAGCCCTTAAAGGGCTCCTAACTGCCTAAAGTTACTTGGAGAAGCCCCTATGGTTATTTTGTATTCACTGCGTGCCTAGGGCACATGTTCAGGATTGAAAAGACTCTGTGGTTATTTTGTTGCATCTGTGAGCTCTCCTGTGTGTGTCTGGAGTGGAGTTTAGAGATCAGCTTGCATCCCTTTCAGCCTGGCCTCACCTCATTTCTCAAGTATAACTTCTGACCTAATACTCATAATAAAGAAACATGTAGTTATTAGATAACAAAGGACTGGATGATATATTTGATAACAAAGGTCCAGATTGATATAGTTGGTGTTAGGGGTTGAACTGAGTCTAAACAAGATTAATACATTGAAATCTTAAGCTCCAGAACCTCAGAACATGAGTTTAGTTTGAGATGGATCTTTTCTGAGGTAGTCAAGTTAGAAATAGATCATCAGAATGAGCCCTAATCTAGTATTACTTATGTCCCTGTAGAAAAAGGAATTTGGACACAGAGACAGAATAAAGGAAATGTGGAAGAGATACAAATACAGCCAACTGAAAATCAACGTCCTTCCCTGAAGCACATCCTTCCTCTCACAGCGTAACAAGAAATGAACCTTGCCTAGCCTTCAGTGTTGCTTCTATCCTCCGTAACTGTTAGACAACTTAATTCCATTATTAAATCCATGCAGTTTGTGGTACTTTGCTATAGTCTCAGCATAGGAAATTAATATACTTAGTCTCAAAAGATCTCAAGATAAACCTACATTAATGTTGAGCTCTTTGTACTTTGAAACAATTGAATTAACCTCTTACATTTATATAACTAGTAATAAATTCCACAAAGATATTTAAATAATATGAACATATTTCCACTTTCATGTTATATGAATATTTTATTGATTACAATAAAACAGGCTACTGTAATAATATTTAATACAAGTGACATACACTGAGCTTAGTATTTATATAGATGTCTAATTATTATTTGTAATAACATAATAGGTTAAATATTACTGTTTGAGTTACAAGTGAGAAAATTGATACATAGAGAATCTGAATAGTTTGCCTATTCTTACATTGTTAGAATGTGTCATACTTAGCTCAGACCAAAACAATTCTAGAACTTAGATTTAAGAATCAGAGTTCTTATACATTTCACTGTCAATTATTCATTAAAAGTCATGCACACATTATGCAAGCATTTTCACATATCTAGATGTATATTATAATAATAAGGCACTAAATTTAACATTTTGCCTATATAATTAGTGGTCAATTCAGTGAGAAAGATCATCACATATGTGCTTGGCAAAATATACAGATTGAAGATGATTATATGATACCATAACAATTAAGAAACCATGTTGGCATATTTCAAAAGTTTAATTGCTTAATATTTAATTAAACAGATTAATAAAATTGTGAAAATTAACCTTAGTGCTTCAAGGAACTATGAAATTTTAAAATAAATAAATAAATAAAAAAAAAAACTATGAAATTGAGACCATATTTGTTATATGCAGTTCAACTGCCCTCAGGTTATTTTTAGATCATAACAAAATATATTATGTTAAGTTTAAATAATCTAATCCTTTATTATTAAGCAATTATACTTGATTCATAATACAGATGAGGATTTTTTTAAAAAATGCATTTTTACCAATCCAGATTATGACAAATTAAATATTAAAAAAGAAATTAATGTTTATTTATCCTTTACACTCTAAAAACATGTTCAATCACATACAGTTTATTTTTTAAGAATAAGAAATAAGCACAGAATATTGTATATGCAATCACAACTTGAGTTAATAATACAGAGATGAAAGAATGCTATTGAAGACTTGCTCTATACTAGGCCTTTTGCTATGTTTGGTATCTATAGAACATTTAAATCTTATACCTAATTTACAAAGATTAATGTTGCTATCCTAGGTTCACAAACCAGAAAACAGCAGCAGAGATCAGGTAATTGTCAAGGTTTGATTTTAAGTAGAAGAAAAGATCTTGGGGCCAAAAGATTCATGTTCTGAATTCATGCACTATAATAATTTGGAGTTATGATGTTCTGTCATAGACCCCCATTCTCCCATGATTTATCTTTTCATTTCTTGTTCGTTTCCATTCATTTAGTATGTTTTTATTTAACATTTCTTATCTGAAAGGTTTCCTGCTTTGCACAATTAAGAATATAAAATCTAACCTAATACATTTCTGATACACAAACACCTCATTGTATCTGTGGTGGGCTATAATATGTGTATGGAATGTTGCAACATATAGAAAAATATATTCAGAAAACCAAGAATGAAAATCTTGGGAGTTTTCCAGAAAACTGTGAAATTAGTGTAGCAAAATAATGGGGATAGCTGATTATTTGAATGCTGCACATAGGTAAGCAAAGACAAGCAATTAAAGATATATGTTGGATCTGGCAATAATAGAGACATTTGTAACTTAAAAAAAAAAATACGGTGGTGGTTTAGTTGCTAAGTCTTCTCCAACTCTTGCAACTCCATGGACTGGGGCCCACCAGGCACCTCTTTCCATAGAATTTTCCAGGCAAGAATACTGGAGTGGGTAGCTATTTCCTTCTCCAGGGGATCTTCCCAACCCAGGGATCAAAACCAGGTCTCCTGGAATGCA
This sequence comes from Cervus elaphus, assembly GCF_910594005.1. Lineage (NCBI taxonomy): Eukaryota > Metazoa > Chordata > Mammalia > Artiodactyla > Cervidae > Cervus > Cervus elaphus. Next base: position 6,008,643 of record NC_057842.1, on the reverse strand, counting down.
GATAGATTCTTTACTGCTGAGGCACCAGAGAAACCCCCCACATCCAAATAGTAGTTTCCAAAGAACATTGAGGAAAGAAGCCAAACTGAAGTTAATGAAGAAGTCAATGAGATGAGTGATTAAAAGCAATGGATGTATATGCTATCAAGATCTTCAAGAGTAAAAGGGGAGAGATATGAAGGTAATTGAAGTGGGATATGGGACCTAATGTCTGAGGAAAGTACTTTAGAGTGAGACAGTTACAAGCACATGTTCCCTTCACTCTTTCCTGGAAATTGCTACTGGATTAAGAAAATAGCAAGTTTATCTGTTTTTTTGTTTGTTTAAATGTATTTATTTATTTTAGTTGGAGGCTAATTACTTTATAATATTGTGGTGTTTTTTGCCACACATCAACATGAATCAGCCATGGGTGTGCATGTTCCACCAATTGTGTGCAAAAATGGAGGCTGTTGACTTTCTCTTGTGAGACCTGATTATTAAAAAAATAAAATAATAAGGGAAAGAAATATGCATGAATTAAGTTGCTCCATAAGACATAGAATAGATCCAGAGGTCAGCAAAGAGAGAAATTTCATTCATCTGGAAGGTGGGGCAAGGGGGAGAAGTACAGAATGTATACTGAAAATTTATACAGAATTAGTTCTTGAAGAGGGTAGATATGCATGCTTAGAGCTGAGGAAAGAAGCAGGAGCAAAAGTAGACGGGGCATGACAAGAATGGGCAATAGTTCAACATGACTACACCAAAACTTGCACACAGGGGTGTAGTGAGAAGAAGAAGAGAAAAGGCAGATGGAAGATACACTAATGCAAGGAACTGAATTTCTGGCTGAGGACTTTGAACTCACTCTGAACTCTGTTCTGGGAGTATGAAAGAACCAACCAGCAGCTTTAATCAAAGGAGCAGTAACGTTACCAAACTCAAGTTTGGCTGCTTGTTGCTCAAAAGCCAAAACATGAGAGACTGTTCTTGGTAGAAAAGAAAGTCGCCTTAATCAGAAAAACTGGCAATGTGGGAAGAAGCTGGACTCTTGTCCTGAGACCAGCTAAGAAGATTCTGTTTAGCCATGACAGTTTTCAAAGGAGAAAAAGGAAACCAATCTCAATTAGACATTAAGGTAAGACATCAGACTCTTCATCATCCACCCGCCCCTACACACCCGCCTCCCCCGCCCGCGCTGTGGACAGACCTGCTGAGTTCTCCTGATCTTCTTTGGATGCTATCTTGCCTGCATAGTCCACCTGCAAATTTGCTAAGCAGGAAGTTAGGGGTAAAGTGTTAGTTATTTTTTAACTAAATTGTTCATTGCCATTCCTTTTAATACAGGAAAGAAATCAACAGTATAGACAAGGCATTGTGGATATCAGTAAAACAAAAATCAGGAGTTAGGTGAACTGTTACCTAGTGATTCCATTTAGTATTATTAAAATCTATTGGGAAAAGAAATATTCAAGTAGGAAAGTGGCAAATGAGCTGCTTACAGTAAGATGGAGCTACCCTATCCTCTTGAATTTTCCTGGGCATATTGCAGTTATTCTAGCTGATTCTCTTGTTTTTAGAAAGTGGGGTTTGCATTATTCCATTTTAAGCACTCTGTTCAGAATCACACAGAAAGTGACGAATTCTTGTCCTGGCTGGCTTAAAACACAGTGATTGTTCATTCATACATTCCTTTCAGGTTGTAAAATTGCTAGGACTATCAATGCTTCTTCCATTGAAAGATAATTCAAATATTAAGTAGAGTAATTTTTTTTTAATTAGATAAATAAGAATGTTGAGAAGTAGATTAGATCATAATTTGAGATTATTCACAGGCACTCTGAGTTGCCAATAGTCTCTTATTGAACATCATAATTATATCAGAAAGACCCTGGCTAAGTTTGAGTGCAAGCTCAGCAACAGAGTCAGGCCAGAGTCTGGGTATGTCTGGTACTCCAGGGACTTTTCAGCTCTTGGGTCTACCTTTAGTGTTTGTCAACTTGAGCTTCTCTCACAACTCTGGCAACTACTTACTTACTACTGTCTCTGTTCATCAACTGAAAGACCAAATAAAATATCCTAGACTAACTTTTCTAATATTTGGTTCTAATACTCCCAGAATCCTAACAATTCAGTGAGGGCAAAAGCCGTGTATGCTTTACCCTGGGAATGCAGGGTAAAGATTTGAATATCTTGACCAGATCTCTTCCTGGTCTCATCAACCTACACTCTTTTTCATTCTTGCAGAATGCTTTCTTTCTTTATTTATATCCCTTCCACTGTTTAGAGTGCTGGGTGCTGTAGTTTTTATCCTAAAATACAAATTGATTTTTAGAAATAGTCTTAAGCTTTCACAACACTCATGGAGAGAATTAAAGATACTCACCTATAATAATGTCATGGAAATGTTGAAAAATTTAAAAACAGAATATTTGCATTTAAATTACAAATGTTAGAAGGAAAGTAAAACCCTTATATATTTCCATAAGTTTGAACAATTTGATCCAAATTCTGATTTTCCCCATCTATGACCTTTAGATTACAGGGGACATTGGTTTGTGTTAAAAAAAAAAAAAAAAAAACTTAATACACTGGTTATAAGCCAGGTCAAATATATTAAGCTTAAAGCTGCATTCCAGACAGTGAGACACACTAAAATAAATTGAATTTTATGACAAAATATTTTATAGGGCAGATCTTTTTATATTTTAAAATGTGACATTAATGAAGTCTCACTCCCAGTACTAACTCCTAGAACAGGAACAAGCTCACACTTATGTGGATGCACTGATAAGAGCTGTTCTTTCTTCTTCTGTTGGAGAGGAGATGGATTCTAACTGCAGCCTTTGGAACAATCATGCTCCTAACATCTGAGCAAAACCTCAATATCAGAATTTATATTTTTGTGTCTTAAATTAACAGTAAGCTCACTGCAATAGTCATAACTGGGTCTGCTTTGCAGTGAGGAAGAACTCTTGACCATGACTCACTGTGAGACTACAGTCTTTTGGGTGATTCTATGGAAGAAGATCAGGCTTCCCTGGTAGCTCATCTGGTAAAGAATCTGCCTGCAATACAGGAGACTCCAGTTCATTTCCTGGGTTGGGAAGATCCCCTGAAGAAGGGATAGACCACCCACTCCAGTGTTCTTGGGCTTTCCTGGTGGCTCAGATGGTAAAGAATCTGCCTTCATTGTAGGGGATCCAGATCCAATCCCCGGGTTAGGAAGATCCCCTGGAGGAGGGCATGGCAACCTACTCCTGTATATGGACAGAGGAGCCTGGCGGGCTATAGCCAGTGGGTCAAAAAGAGTTGGACATGACTGAATGACCAGCACAGAACATGGGAGAAGCCCAGCATAGAATAGTGTCACCATTTCCCCTGCTGCTGGGAGACGGTTAGTCATTTGAGCTGAACCCTGGGTTAATCACAAAATATTGATTGATCTTTACCAATGATGAATCAGAGTTTAGAAATATAAATGCTTTTCTTGTATGCATTTTTAGTTTAAAAACAAAGTTATGTCTCATAGTACATAGTCTTTTATTATTAAAGACTTAGTATATCTGAGTCATTTATATTTGAGTAATATCAGCTGTATCTCTCACAAGCATCCTATATTAATATATCTACTTTTTGTCAAAAAATATATCAACATGTGGCTTTGAGTAATATATACATTTGATAAATTAATTATGAAATATCAGCCTCATATTAAATGCTAGGAATAGCACATCTACTGACAACATATTATATAAATATTTGAAAGTATCATTATACTATGAAATAGATTTTCAATAAAATCCCCAAAAGGAAGCATAATTAGAGATCAAGTTCAACAACAATAACAACAGCAAAATAGTTTCTTGTTTATTTATTATTTGGATTCTGCACCCAATTCCATGTGCATGTGGGTTTTGCCCACACACCACCAATCTATTTCCTGGCACTAGCTATGTGTCTTAGAATATTTCACCAAGAAAAGGAGAAGGCTGCAAATAAGAGAGTTTATGTTATCAAACACAAGTTCACGTGTCCAACACAGAGTGAGGCCAAACAAACTGACGGCAGAGTTTGGAGCAAAAACAGGTTTATCACAGAACCAAGCAAGGAGGAAACATAGAAAGGTGTGTGACTTTCTTTTGACTGACTCATGGTGAGGTAATTGAGCTGTGCTCTAGGAATTTGTGCTCCTCATGAAGCTACAATCCTCCACCTAGGTGGGGGGCCTTAGTTCTTGTAGAAGATCTCAAATATATCATTATATATCTTTTTTGAGGAGGAACCAGGGTCCTGTGGGAAAGTTGCACTATTGTTTCTCCCCATTTTTTCTACCATTATTCACTTCTCTGATTGGCAACTGTTTGAATCTGTCCTTTGGTATTCAGGAACAGCTAGGAGGTTTAATGAAGCCTATTTCTTACAACAAGAAATGGGGGACTTGGAGAGGATTTGGACCTGGGAGGTCCCCATAGTGTCTCAGTTTCATTTCTTTGGTCTTAGAAATTGCAATTCTAGAGGCACAGATTTCAGTGACCAATCAAATGTGCTCCTAGGGAAGTAAAAATGGAGACTTTTTTTTTTTTTTCTTTTTCTTTTTTACAAAAAACAAGCAAAGACATTCCAGAGAAGTTACATAGGTTGTTTTGCATAACTAAGCATTCAAATATTTGGCTAATCCATACTGATACATCTGGCGAAGTTGTTAAAAAAATCAACAGAATAAATTTGAAGATTTAATTGCCTTTATTCAAGGATTCCTGAATTGGAAATATCCTGTGTGGCAAGTAGAAGAGTAGGTGATCTGAGGAGTGGTACAAAAAAGCAAAATTGTTATTGGAAGATTAGTGAGGTGAGGAAGGCATTGGCAGGAGGAAAGAAGGGGCTATTCTGGGTTAGGATGTCTTCTTTTCCAAGGGAAGTTGCTGCAAGCGTTCTATGATGCAGATGGCCTCTTTTTCCCTTCTCTGGGAGTGAGGAGAAAGCAGAGGACCATGTGGCAGTTTACCTCACCGGTGCTGACCAGAAAATTCCATGTTGGTTGACTAAGAGTACATTTCCTGTGAAGGTTCATGTTACTATTAGGCTCAGCACTAAAACTAGATTTGGTGTCATTGGACTTTAGCGTAAGTGACATTATTTGGGGACTGCTTTTTTGTTGTTGTTTTTTTTTTTTCCTTCTTCTTAACAAAGTTATTAAATTATAAAATTTGGATTTTTTTTTCTAATTATCTACTCAATTTTTTTTCTCTTCTTTTAAAGGTTTGTGAGTCTAATACTGTGGAAATTGAATAAATGAGTGTAGTTATGTTCCCTGTTTCAACAGAGCTGTCAGAAGTGTGTCAACAGCTGTGTTCATGCCCAGAAGGGAAGCTACTCTAAACAATGTGTTTCTATTAAGACAAATGGTATATAAAAATTGGCAGAAGATATTAAAATTCTTCACTACCAGGCTTGAAAGATAGTCCTGTATTTCCTACCAATATGTTTTTTTTTTTTCTGAAATCTCATCTGCATTTGTTTATTCTCTATTTATCTCTTTACCTCTATGAATCTTCCTAAAGCAAATACATCCTTACATAATTCTTTAATTGATAAATATTTATGTAATTAGCAAACAAATCTGTTTCTTTTCCAGAAAATTAAGAATTCACATATTAATAATGGCTGAAATCATGTAATTTTTCAGCTATAATACAATGAAATGTCAAAAATGGATAGAGTCATTTAACAATGAGCTGAACAATGAGAGAATAATTTACCAATAAGCTGCAGGAACTCAGAAACTGTTTATTACACATATCATTCATTAGTAAAATAATATATATTTTTGTTTACAGAATGTGGGCAAAATGCAGTGTAGAGTCAAGATTATGTTTATTTTCCAGTGCAGATACTTCTTAAAAGTATATCTTAATATATAATTTCCTATTTGAAATTTTGAGCAAATTTTGGGAGACAGTGAAGGACAGGGAAGCCTGGCATCCTGCAGTCCATGGGGTTGCAGAGTTGGACACAACTGAGTGACTGAACAACAACTTGAATTATTCTTAAATTCTGTCCTTGAAGTGGAAATTTGTGATTGTGGCTAAGAAGGCAGACTGACCTATCTATAACTAAAATGACTTTCATCATGTTTTCCTTCTTAATATTTGTCTCACTGGCATGAAACAGTTTGGTCTTAGGCATATTAAAAACCAGTAATAGACAATATTGTGTGTATTTATGGTTCTGTATTTTTATTATAAAAATGAACATCATTCATCTAAACTGGTTAATTTTTGTAGCCCATATTCATAACCTCTACCATTATAGAGGTTGAGATATAAGACCAAAATGGGTATGACAATCAGTGAATGGTAATCTCCAGAAGAGCAATTTTATTATTAACTATGCTTGACTAGGTTAGATCATTTATGTTAGGTAAATAAATCTTGACATTTATATGGATAATTCTGTGGTTTACTTCTCAAACTTCCTGTGAGACATGGGTCTGATTAAACTCTTATTGAGAGTGAGAACTGTAATACATTATTAATCAGCTCAGTGTAATTGTGAAGTTTTATGACTTAGGGATGAGGGGAAATTGGTTCCATGGTCAGTTTGAGAAATTATGAGAATATACCTTGTACTGTCAGTGCTGAGAGCTTGCCATTAGTCATGGTCTTCCCGCAGCCGTGGCCTGTGACAGCACTAATGATAGTCATTTTGTAGCGTGACCATGCATTAGAATACATTTAGAGGAGCATGAAATGTCAAATGCTAGAGAAGAGATGTTTTTCAGCAGTTCTTGACACACAAAAAAAGCCTTTTATTCCCAGAAGTTGAGCTTCTTAAAATTGTAAGACATGCATAGCAATCTCAAGATTAATAGGAAAATGTTGATTAAAAATTAATTAAATTTATTTTTTAAAGCACATATGTTTTGGCCAGTAAAACCATACTGGAAAAGCCAAAGAAAACAATGCAAGAGGCTGCTCTTTGAGAATTCTCTTTATGTGATATTTATACCAATAAACTAGTTTTATCCACTTTTTAACTGAACATAGGATAAAAACAAACATAAATCTGATGTTTGTTGAATGCTTTTTAAATAATCAAGGAATTTTAAGAGTTTAAAATAATAAGTAATATTTTGTGGATGAAACAAAATAATTATTATAAATTTACAATAAAATTATCAAATGGTGACTATGACTTAATGGCTAAAGGTGTGAACTTGTAAACAAGGCTGGAAAGAATGAAGACTCTGACTTGTCCCATTATTGCCTTGGATTATCTATCCTCATTAAGGCTATTTTTGTTACTTTTGAAGTAAAAGTGATAGAGCTTTTCCTAAAATTATTGCTTTAATGAGTCACTGAGATGTATACCATGACCATTTTGGTAACTGAGAGACAATAAGGCCATAAAATATCCCTGTTGTTATCATTTCAACTCAGTAATATTACTTAATAAAAAATCATTGACCATTTAAATAATTTTTATGGTGAAGCAAATACTGAAATCACTACCTTACACATTGCTATTTAAATGGAAGAATTTGGGAACCATAACAGTGAGACCAGCTTGTGGATGGGCTATGTCATTAGTAAGAACCTTTTAATCTGCTTTGACTGTAATGTAGATGATGTTTTTGATTGCCCTTTAAGCTCCACTCATCAGCTGGGTTTGTAAATGTATATGGAAGAGCTAGGTTGTTTATAAACTTCAAATAAAATCAGTGACACAAAGTTATCAGTGAATATAAAAAAAGAGCAAATGACACTAAATTTGATATTTTTTGAACTATTAGACATATCACCATTCATTCCGAGATGGCATATTTCATTTGTTGATTTATTAAAAGTTTAGTGACTTAGCTAATTTTTTTTTCTTTCTTATGTTTTAAAAATCAATAAATAGTGACAACAACAAATCTAGCATTTCTAATCTTGTAAAAAATAATTTCTTGAGGGTTCTTTATGTGTGTATATGGCTTAAATAACCAAGCAAAAATCATTGCTTCATACTCTTAAAATTATCTCTGATGCAACCCACAGATTCTTTGTCCATAATAAGCCAAACCTTCCTGAGGCAATGTCAAATTATCCTGTCCAGTTAATACCAAGTCCTTGGGATTAGCAGATGCAAACTATTATATATAGAATGGGTAAACTACAGGGTCCTACCATATATCATAGGAAACTATATTTAGTGTTCTGTGATAAGCCACAGTGGAAAAGAATATTAATGCATATATATATATATATATATATATATACACACATATATATATATGTGTGTGTGTGTGTTATATCAGAGGATGAGATGGTTGGATGGCATCATTGACTCAAGAGGCACAAATTTGAGCAAACTCTGGGAGACAGTGAAGGACAGAGAAGCCTCATTTGTTGCAGTTCATGGAGTCGCAGAGTTGGACACAACTAAGCGACTGAACAGCAACAATTTTAAATATAGATATAGATAGATAAATAGATAGATAGATAGATAGATAGATAGATAGATAGATAGATAGATAGATGATAGATCAGTTCAGTTCAGTTCAGTTCAGTTGTGTCCGAATCTTTGCAACCCCATGGACTGCAGCACGCTAAGCCTCCCTGCCCATCACCAACTCCAGGAGTTTACTCAAACTCATGTCCCTTGAGTCGGTGATGCCATCCAACCATCCCATCCTCTGTTGTCCCCTTCTCCTCCTACCTTCAATCTTTCCCAGCATCAGGGTCTTTTCAAATGAGTTAGTTCTTCACATCAGGTGGCCAAAATATTGGTGTTTCAGCTTCAGCATCAGTCATTCCAATAAACATTCAGGACTGATTTCCTTTAGGTTGGACTGGTTGGATCTCCTTGCAATGCAAGGGACTCTCAAGAGTCTTCTCCAACATCAAAGTTCAAAAGCATAAATTATTCAGTGCTCAGTTTTCTTTATAAATTAAAGTGATATAACTGAATCACTTTTTAGCAGAAATTAACGGAACATTGTAAATCAACCATACTTCAATAAAATACATTTAAACCAATAGCCAAGTCCTAGAAGATGTTATTTCAGCCACAAAAGAGAAGTTGTAAAAATTATGTACTTCGTATATTTGTATGGAGTTAGGGCTACGCAAATGGTGCTAGTGATAAAGAACCCACCTGCCAATGCAGGAGACATAAGAGGTTCTATTCTATCCAGGTTCTATTCTTGGGTCATAAAGATCCCCTGCAGAGGGGCATGGCAACCCACCCAGTATTCTTAACAGAAAAATCCCATGGAGAGAGAAACGTGGTGAGTTACTGCCCATGGGGTCACAAAGAGTCAGATATGACTGAAGTAACTTAGCAGCACCAGCAGTACTATTCATAAAAATATAATTGTATAGGCAACCTTTACTGATGAAATAAATATTCAGTTAAAAATTCGCATTAAGAATGACCTTGGCCAAACTCCAAAAGGTTAGGAAACCAACGTTGCTATTGTTCTTAGCTTTCCATTCACCATTCTGGATCACCCAGACCGTTTTGCATTTGGACAAGTTTTCTTTTCTTTTTTTCATTTATTTTTATTAGTTGAAGGCTAATTACTTAACAATATTGTAGTGGTTTTTGCCATACATTGACATGAATCAGCCATGGATTTACATGTGTTCCCCATCCCGATCCTCCCTCCCGCCTCCCTCTCCATCCCATCCCTCTGGGTCTTCCCAGTGCACCAGCCCCGAGCACTTGTCTCATGCAACCAACCTGGGCTGGTGATCTGTTTCACCCTTGATAGCATACTTGTTTCAATGCTATTCTCTCAGAATATCCCACCCTCGCCTTCTCCCACAGAGTCCAAAAGTCTGTTCTGTACATCTGTGTCTCTTTTTCTGTTTTGCATATAGGGTTATCATTACCATATTTTTAAATTTCATACATATGTGTTAGTATACTGTATTGGTCTTTATCTTTCTGGCTTACTTCACTCTGTATAATGGTCTCCAGTTTCATCTATCTCATTAGAACTGATTCAAATGAATTCTTTTTAATGGCTGAGTAATATTCCATGGTGTATATGTACCACAGCTTCCTTATCCATTCGTCTGCTGATGGGCATCTAGGTTGCTTCCATGTCCTGGCTATTATAAACACTGCTGCGATGAACATTGGGGTGCACATGTCTCTTTCAGATCTAGTTTCCTCAGTGTGTATGCCCAGAAGTGGGATTGCTGGGTCATATGGCAGGTCTATTTCCAGGTTTTTAAGGAATCTCCACACTGTTCTCCATAGTGGCTGTACTAGTTTGCATTCCCACCAGCAGTGTAAGAGGGTTCCCTTTTCTCCACACCCTCTCCAGCATTTATTGCTTGTAGACTTTCGGATAGCAGCCATCCTGACTGGTGTGTAATGGTACCTCTTTGTGGTTTTGATTTGCATTTCTCTGATAATGAGTGATGTTGAGCATCTTTTCATGTGTTTGTTAGCCATCTGTATGTCTTCTTTGGAGAAATGTCTGTTTACTTACTTGGCCCATTTTTTGATTGGGTCATTTATTTTTCTGGAATTGAGCTGCTTGTATATTTTTGAGATTAATCCTTTGTTGCTTCGTTTGCTATTTTTTCTTCCAATCTGAGGGCTGTGGTTTCACCTTGCTTATAGTTTCCTTTGTTGTGCAAAAGCTTTTAAGTTTCATTAGGTCCCATTTGTTTATTTTTACTTTTATTTCCAATATTCTGGGAGGTGGGTCATAGAGGATCCTGCTGTGATTTATGTAGGAGATTGTTTTGCCTATGTACTCCTCTAGGAGTTTTATAATTTCTGGTCTTACATTTATATCTTTAATCCATTTTTAGTTTATTTTTGTGTATGGTTTTAGAAGGTGTTCTAGTTCCATTCTTTTACAACTGGTTGACCAGTTTCCCCAGCACCACTTGTTAAAGAGGTTGTCTTTTTTCCCTTGTATATCCTTGCCTCCTTTGTGGAAGATAAGGTGTCCATAGGTTCAAGGATTTATCTCTGGGCTTTCTATTCTGTTCCATTGATCTGTATTTCTGTCTTTGTGGACATGTTTTCTAAGTTGCATCAATACTACACTGATAATCACTTGTAGTCCTGGCCTGATCTTCTGTCAGCCTGTGGAGGGCTCACTTCTCCCTTTGTTCTCGGACCCCTAAGGATTGGAACTATCAGTGAGGTGACCTTCTCACAAACTCTTCAGAGGGAATCTGGATGATGCTGTGACCATGGGGAACAGGTGGGTTACAGACAAGAGGTTCTCCACTGCAGTGCTCTCACACCCCTCCTTTTCTTTTAGATGTTTCCATTTCAAAACTCCTTTTCGTATTTCCATTCATTCTTAATTATAAGAATAAAAATAGACCAATATACAGAGACAAAATACAAGTCTACGATATATGTCCCTTTCTTTTTTCTCTGTTGTTTCAAATATGCCTTTTTACAACCATCAAAATGATACTATGGGTTACTAACGTTGCAGAATTATTTTTTGAGGAGGGTTGTGAAGAAGAAGAGGGAATAAGTAGAAATATAAGAGAAAAGTACAAGTAAACAAAGTAAATTGTTTTAGAATCAGTTCAGCTCAGTCACACAGTCATGTCTGACTCTTTGAAACCCCATGGACTGAAGCATGGCAGACCTCCATGTCCATCACCAACTCCCAGAGTTTACTCAAACTCATGTCCATCCAGTCGGTGATGCCATCCAACCATCTCATCCTCTGTCGTCCCCTTGTCCTCCCAACTTCAATCTTTCCCAGCATCAGGGTCTTTTCCAATGAGTCAGCTCTTCGCTTCAGGTGGCCAAAGTATTGGAGTAACAGTTTCAATATCAGTCCTTCCAATGAACACTCAGGACTAGTCTCCTTTAGGATGAACTGGTTGGGTCTCCTTGCAGTTCAAGGGACTCTCAAGAGTCTTCTAAAACACTACAGTTCAACAGCATCAATTCTTCTGCACTCAGCTTTCTTTATAGTTCAACTCTCACATCCATACATGACTACTAGTAAAAACATAGCCTTGACTAGATGGACCTTTGTCAGCAAATAATGTCTTTGCTTTTTAATATGCTATCTAGGTTGGTCATAACTTTCCTTCCAAGGAGTAAGTGTCTTGCAGTGACTTTGGAGCCCCCAAAAATAAAGTCTGCCACTGTTTCCACTGTTTCCCCATCTATATGCCATGAAGTGGTAGGACCGGATGCCATGATCTTAGTTTTCTTAATGTTGAGCTTTAAGCCAACTTTTTCAATGTCCTCTTTCACTTTCATCAAGAGCCACTTTAGTTCCTCTTCACTTTCTGCCATAAGGGTGGTGTCATCTGCATATCTGAGGTTATTAATATTTCTCCTGGCAATCTTGATTCCAGCTTGTACTTCCTCTAGTCCCGCATTTCTCATGATATACTCTGCATATAAATTAAATAAGCAGGGTGACAATATACAGCCTTGATGTACTCCTTTTATTCTTAATAATGTATTTTATTTTAATTCTTCATAGATTTCTATTCTCTATCTTTGCTGTGTGACAGAAATATAATTTGTCACATATACAATTCTTATATTTTAAAGAATTACAGTAAAATGTTAAAATGCAAATAATCAAGTTTAATATTACTTTATTTTGGTCTTCCTAGGTGGCTTAGTGCTAAGAATCTGCCTGCCAATGCAGGAGACAGCCTGCAATGCAGGAGATCTGGGTTCAGTTCCTGGGTTGGGAAGATTCAGTAGAGTAGGAAACAGCAACTTATTCCAGTATTCTTGCCTTGAAAATTTCATGGACAGAGGAGCCTGGTAGGCTACAGTCAATGGGATCACAAGGAGTCCAGACATGACTGAGAACACATGTGCCATAAGATTAATTAACCCAAAATACTCAAAATACTATTTTACATATATATCAATATTATACCATTATTAAAATTGTCTTCACTGTTTTCTAGTTAGTCGTTAAAATTGAATATGTATTTTGTATTTACAAGACACCTTAATTTGAATGCTGATTTTTCATTGGAGTTGTTTGATCTGTATTCACTTTTAGTAAAATTTAAGTTAAGAATTATAGATTTACATACTTCAGGTTGTCAAAATATATTAAAAGTTGTGGGTAACTAAAATTGAGGAATTTTAAATTGTGTTGTTGTTCAGTTGCTAAGTTGTGCCCAACTGCTTGCCACATAATGGAATGTGGTGTGTGAGGCTCCTCTGTGCTCCATATCTCCTGGGGTTAGCTCAAAATAATATCCATTGAGTGGGTGATGCCATGTAGCTATCTCATTCTCTGTTGCTCTCTTCTTCTGCCCACATTTTTTTCTAGTATCAGAGTCCTTTCCAATGAGTAGTCTCTTGGCATCAGGTGGTCAAAGTTTTAGAACTTCAGCTTCAGCATCAGTCCTTCCAATGAATATTCAGAATTTATTTCCTTTATGATTGAATGGTTTTATCTCCTTGCTGTTCAAGGGACTCTCAAGAGTCTTCTCCAGCACCACAGTTCAAAAGCATCAATTCTTTGGTGCTTGGCCTTCCTTATGGACCCTACTCTCACATCCATACATGATGACTGGAAAAACCATAGCTTTGACTATAAGGACTTTTGTTGTCAAAGTTATCTCTCTGTTTTTTAATACACTGTCTAGGTTTGTCAAAGCTTTCCTTACAAGGAGCAAGCATATTTTAATTTCATGGCTCCAATCACCATCTTCAGTGATTTTGGAGCCCAATGGGGGAAAAAGTGACTATCTGTGTTTCCTTTTCTCCCCCTTCCTTTTATTTTCCATGGAAAGATGGGACTGGATGCTATGATTTTAGTTTTTGAATGCTGAGTTTTAAGCCAGCTTTTTCACTCTCCTCTTTAGTTCTTTAGACTCTTTAGTTCTTCACTTTCCGCCATTAGAGTGATATCATCTGCATATCTGAGGCTTTCAATATTACTCACAGCAATTTTTATTTCAGCTTGCCATTCATCCAATCTGGCATTTTCTGTGACATACTCTGCATAGAAGTTAAATACGCAGGATGAAAATATACAGCCTTGCTATACTTCTTTCTGAATTTTGGACTTGTCAGTTTTTCCATGTCTAGTTCTAACTATTGCTTCTAGACCTGCACACAGATTTCTCAGGAGACAGATGAGGTGGTCTGGTATTGATATCCTTTAAGAATTTTCCACAGGTTTTTGTGATCCACACATTCAAAGGTTTTAGCATAGTCAATGAAAATGAAGCACACATTTTTCTGGAACCCCCTTGCTTTCTCCATGATCCAGCAAATATTGGCAATTTGATCTCTGTTTCCTCTGCCTCTTAAACACACAGCTTGTACATCTGGAAATTCTCAGTTCCTGTACTGCTGAAGTCAAGCTTGAAAGATTTTGAGCATAACCTTACTATTATGTAACATGAGCACAATTTTACAGTAGTTTGAACATTCTGTGATATTATTCTTCTTTGAGGCTAGAAAGAAAACTGACCTTTTCCAGTCCTGTGGCCAATGCTGAATTTTCCGCATTTACTGATCTATTGAATGCAAAACTTTAAGAGCATCATCTTTTAGTATTTTAAACAACTCAGCTAGAATTCCATCACCTCAACTAGCTTTGCTGATAATAATGCTTCCTATGGTCCACTTGACTTCCCTCAGCAAAATGTCTGGCTATAGAATGACTGACAAGTCCATTGTGATTATCTTTAGGTAATTATCTTTTTCTTATAGTTATTTTGTGTATTCCTGCCACCTCTTCTTAATCTTTTTTGCTTCTTTTAGTTCCTTATAATTTCTGTCCTTTATCATGCCCATCTTTGCATGAAATGTTCCCTTGATATCTCCAATTTTCTTGAAAGTGAAAGTGAAGTCGCTCAGTCGTGTCTGACTCTTTGTGACCCCGTGGACTGTAGCCCACCAGGCTCCTCTGTCCATGGGATTCTCCAGGCAAGAACGCTGGAGTGGGTTGCCATTCCCTTCTCCAGGGGATCTTCCCAACCCAGGGATTGAACCCAGGCCTCCCGCATTACAGGCAGATGCTTTAACCTCTGAGCCACCAGGGAAGCCCAATTTTCTTGAACTGATCTCTAAATTTTCCCATTCTATTGCTTTTCTCTATTTCTTTCATCCTTCATTTAAGAAGGTCTTCTTATCTCTCCTTGCTATTCTCAAGAACGCTGCATTCACTTGGATTAATCTTTCCCTTTACCCCTTGCCTTTGCTTCTCTTTTTTCCTCAGCTGTTTGTAAAGCCTCCTCAGACAACCACTGTACCTTCTTACATTTTTTTTTTTTTTCTTGAAGTGGTTTTGGCGTCTGTCTCTTGTAAAATGTTAGGAACTTCTGTCAATAGTTCTTCAGGTACTCTTTTTACCAGATCTAATTCCTTGAATTTATTTGTCACTTCCACTGTCTAATCATAAAGAATTTGATTTAGGTCATATCTGAATGGCCTAGTGCCTTTGCTTACTTTCTTCAATTTAATCCTAAATTTTACAATAAGAAGTTGATGGTCTGAGCCACAGTATGCTGCAGGTCTTGTTTTACTGATGGTATAGAGGTTCACCATCTTTGGCTGCAAAGAACACAATCAATCTGATTTTGGTATTGTCCTTCTGGTGATGTGTAAATGTAGAGTTGTCTCTTATTGTTGGAAAAGGGTGCTTGCTATGACCAACATGTTCTCTTGACAAAACTCTATCAGTCTTTGCCCTGCTTTGTTTTGTATTCCAAGGCCAAACTTGCCTGTTATTCTGTACATCTTTTGTCTTCCTGGTTTTGCATTGCACTCTAATCCCCTATGGTGAAAAGAATATCTCTTTCATGGGTGTTAGTTCTAGAAGGTATTGTAGGTCTTCATAGAACTGGTCAGCTTCCTCTTCTTTGTAATTAGTAGTTGAGGCATAGACAGATTACTGTGATGATGTTGAATGATTTGCCTTGGAAATGAAATGAGTGCATTCAGTCATTTTTGAGACTACACTCAAGTACCGAATTTTGAACTCTTTTGTTGACTGTGAGAGCTACTCCATTTCTTCTAAGGGATTCTTGTCCACAGTAATCGATATAATGGCCATCTGAATTAAATTCACCTATTCCTGTCCATTTTACTTTGCTGATTCCTAAAGATTTTGAAGTTCACTCTTGCCATCTCCTGCTTGACCATGTCCAATTTACCTTGATGCATGTCCTAAAATTCTTGGTTCTTTACAGCATCAGACTTTACTTTCACCACCAGACACATACATAGCTGAGCCCATTTCTAGTTTGGCCTAGCCACTTCATCAGTGAAGGCAATGGCACCCCACTCCAGTACCCTTGCCTGGAAAATCCCATGGATGGAGGAGCCTGGTAGGCTGCAGTCCATGGGGTCACTCGGAGTTGGACACTACTGAGCGACTTCACTTTCACTTTCATGAATTGGAGAAGGAGATGGCAACCCACCCCAGTGTTCTTGCCTGGAGAATCCCAGGGACGGGGGAGCCTAGTGGTCTGCCGTCTATGGGGTCGCACAGAATCGGACACAACTGAAGCGACTTAGCAGCAGCAGCAGCAACTTCATTGTTTCTGGATCTATTAATTGCCCTCTACTCTTCCCAGTAGCATATTGGACACCTTCCAACCTGGGGTGCTCATCTTCCAGCATCATTTATTTGTTTGCCTTTTCGTACTGTCCACGGGGTTCTCCAGGCAAGACTATTGGAGTGGGTTGTCATTTACTTCACCGGTGGATCATGCTTTGTCCGAACTCTCCACTATAACAAGGGCATGATCCATGAATGGGAGTTTTAAAATGTATGTTAACTTAAATTAATTAAAAATTAAAAGACCCTTTCTTACTCCTCTACTCACATATGTAATAGTCACTGGCAGCATGAGGCTAGTGGTTACCATATTTAACATCACTTTCATGAATATTTCTATTAAACAAAGTACATTTGTCACAAAAAGTCCAAATCCTTGATTTCAGATCTATTTAACACACTACCCTCTGGCTACTCTAAGATATCAAATTCAGTGATTTTCTTTGCAAACATTTTTACTTACAAGAGCAAAAATACATGCAATTGCCTCTTTGCTTCTTTATGTGTGTTTGTGTGCTGTCATGTTTGACTCTTTGTGACCCCACAGACTATAGCCTGCCAGGCTCCTCTGTCCATGGGATTTCCCAGGCAAGAATATTGGAGTGGGTTGCCATTTCCTACAGCAGGGGAATTTCCTGGCCCAGGGATTGAACCCCAGTCTCCTGCATAGCAGGTAGATTCTTTACTGCTGTTCAGTTCAGTTCAGTCACTCAGTTGTGTCCGACTCTTCGCGACCCCATGGACTGCAGCATGCTAGGCCTCCCTCACCATCACCAACTCTCAGAGCTTACGCAAACTCATGTCCACTGAGTCGGTGACACCATCCAACCATATCATCCTCTGTCGTCCCCTTCTCCTCTCACTTTCAATTTTTTCCAGCATCAGGGTCTTTTCAAATGAGTCAGTTGTTCACATCAGGTGGCCAATATATTGGAGTTTCAGCCTCAGCATCAATCCTTCCAATGACTCTTCAGGATTGATCTCCTTTAGGATAGACTGGTTAGATCTCCTTGCTGTCCAAGGGACTCTTCAATAGTCTTCTCCAATGCAGAGTCAATTGAAATAACCAAGCCCTCTTGGTTATTTACAATCTATATAGATAGATATAATATATATATTACCCCACTTTACATGCATTAAGCAAACAATATTATTATTGTTTTGGGTTTCAATCACTCCACACTTGGAACTTTAATATCCTCAGTGGCTGAACTCAAGTTAAATATCACATATTAGTCACATTCCTTGGACCTCCAGTTTGTTTCATGGCACAATTTTAAAACTATTTTCTTTTCTGGCAATCTTGCTTTCTTTCTGCATCTCCTATCTTGTTGTATTCTATAACTTTCTCAACAAATGAGCTGTAGGAAAAATGTGTTAAATTAAGAAAGATGACCTAACAAGTAAATCTTTATTAATATATATTCTAATATTTCTATCCAGTTACTATTCTCACTTTTTGAATTTGTTTTCAAATAAATGATAAAATGATAGCTTGGAATGCAATTCCAAATTTAACCACAATCATCAAGTGCATGCTGAAAAAATAAATATGTGGGATTTCTAGAATGCTTAAGGCTGTTTAAATTTCAAAAATTAAATTAAGTCATCCTGAAAAAAAAAAATAAATAAGTCATCCTCTTCAGTAGCATAGTGCATTTAACAACTTCTGGGCTTCACAAAATAGAAAAGAGATAGTCAATTATGGTCAGTAATGCCACTTTCCCAATCATCACAAATTAACAGAAGTGCCTTGTTTACAGGAAGTCTGATGGCATAATGTTGTGATAGTTTTTCATCTGTGAATATTAAGCATTTCTTATTTACTTGTGAGGGAAAGTACAATTGGAATCATTTGAGGGAGCAACCTATTTATTGTTTTTTAGAGATATTAAAATTATTTCAAAATATTAAAAAATTATTTTGAGGTTGCTCTCTTGTAAACATAAAGTGACACATTTTCAAACTTTCTGTAAACACTTTAAGGTGAAATTAAGGAATTAAACATATCTGCCATGATTGTCGTGACTTTTAAGGGAAAAATGTGCTAATAAAAATTGTTATCCATGTAGCATTAATTTAGAAAAGAATACAGCCCTACCTAAGAAAAAGTTTTGTTCAATAAGCCATTCCCCTAATAGAATGTCAGTGCTACTTTTTATTTCAATTAAACTTTGAGTTTGAAAAGTCAATAAGAAAATTAAGCTGCAATTCTCTTTGAAATTTTCAAAAAAAAATCATGTTATACACCTAATTGTCAATTTAACTGAGAATTTTTTCCATGGACTTATACTAGCTACACTTACATTTTTCTCCTTATATTATGTGTTTTATTATAAACCTAGAACAATGTCTTCTGTGCGTGGTTAATTTGGCTGGTTAAATCAAACTACTAATGCAACCAATGGCACTGATTTGAATATTTTACCTCCTCTTGGTTTCTCTTTCTTTAAGGCTGACAGACTAAGATCTCAATTGAAGTAGTTATCTTGAAAATGCATTCTATGACTATAAATATGGACCTTAGTGAAAGTGGCATTTTGCAGAACCTATGACCACACCTGTAGGTTTGTTCACATTGAGACCCAAGGCTACTGGATCTTAGTGTTAGCGGTACCTGGGATGCTGCAGGGAAGTGTGAGACTCTGCTCCATGCTTGTCATCATTTGCATTAATCAATGAGTATGTGTGACCTGTATCCTCCCTGATCATGGTAGATGGTTTCATCTGTCCATCTACCCCAGTTTAGTGTAGCTTATATGACTATCCTTCCTTCTAAGACTCTTGTTTCCTGACTCCTACTTCCAGTTCACTTTACTGCCTGGTTTGGAGCTGAGCCCCAAACAGTAATCTGAATACCTGAGAATTGAATCTTGGATGGGGAGACCCATTTCTGGTAGTAAGTTTCAATGAACACCTGTTCATTCAGATGCGGCCAATAGCTATCTCTCCTCCATACCTATCCCACTGATTTCCAAGTTCCTGTTTCCACAAGTGCAACAGCACACCTCCTAGCCAGGACACCCTGAAAAGGAGAATACTGGCAGATTAGCAATTCACTCTAACAGTGGAGAGGCTAAGTCCCACAAAATCTGGATTCAGACAAACTAAACCTGAACCACAACTTCATTGCTCTCTAGGTATGTAATTCTGAGGGAGGAAACAGATGGGGAGACAGTGGAAACAGTGTCAGACTTAATTTTTATGGGCTCCAAAATCACTGCAGATGGTGACTGCAGCCATGAAATTAAAAGATGCTTACTCCTTGGAAGGAAAGTTATGACCAACCTAGATAGCATATTAAAAAGCAGAGACATTACTTTGCCAACAAGGTCCGTCTCATCAAGGCTATGGTTTTTCCAGTGGTCATGTATGGATGTGAGAGTTGGACTGTGAGGAAAGCTGAGTGCTGAAAAATTGATGCCTTTGAACTGTGGTGTTGGAGAAGACTGTTGAGAGTCCCTTGGACTGCAAAGAGATCCAACGAGTCCATCCTGAAGGAGATAAGTCCTGGGTGTTCATTGGAAGGACTGAGGCTGAAGCTGAAACTCCAATACTTTGGCCACCTCATGCGAAGAGTTGACTCATTGGAACAGACCCTGATGCTGGGAGGGATTGGGGGCAGGAAGAGAAGGGGACGACAGAAGATGAGATGGCTGGATGGCATCACTGACTCGATGGGCATGAGTTTGAGTAAACTCCGGGAGTCTGTGATGGGCAGGGAGACCTGGCGTGCTGCGATTCATGGGGTCACAAAGAGTCGGACACGACTGAGTGACTGAACTAAACTGAACTGAAGTTAATTCTCTGAGTCTTAATTTCCCATCTCCAAAATAGATATGCACACACCTAGTTAGATGTACAAATAGAGAATATCTATGAAACAATTAGAGTGATATGTTACACACTGTAAAGATTCAATTCATTGTAGACAATATTAGTTACTATTGTCTGTAAAATAAAACCCTTTTCTATGCGGAAAAAAGTGATTGGACTTTTCTTCTGAAGTGAGTTATAAGTTTGTATGAAAGAAGTTCTATGTAAGTTTATATGTAAGATCAGAAGTGTTTCATTCTATTTTACCTGTTCTGTATAGGTTTTTATGTTTTCAATCACAAAGATAGTATTTTAAAATTCTGAGACTTAATGATGACTTAATACTAACAAATTAGCCATATTATATTACGGGTATACTAGCAAGACCTAATAATATATCATTTAGCAGTATATGAGACCTGTGCATACTCAGTGATTGTAGGAGTAAGTTACTTGATTATAGTGAAATATATGTAATTTTGACTCAGATGTTCCTTTTGTCATCATTACTCAATCCATCTGTAAGAAAAAAGTAAAATAGTACTTTATAATTTGGTGTTTTAAAAATATAACAGAAATATAATATAGTGGTACATATACACCATGGAATTTTACTCAGCCGTCAAAAAGAATTCATTTGAATCAGTCCTAATGAGATGGATGAAACTGGAGCCCCTTATACAGAGTGAAGTAAGCCAGAAAGATAAAGAACATTACAGCATACTAACACATATATATGGAATTTAGAAAGATGGTAACGATAACCCTATATGCAAAACAGAAAAAGAGACACAGAAATACAGAACAGACTTTTGAACTCTGTGGGAGAAGGTGAGGGTGGGATGTTTCAAAAGAACAGCATGTATACTATCTATGGTGAAACAGATCACCAGCCCAGGTGGGATGCATGAGACAAGTGCTCCGGCCTGGTGCACTGGGAAGACCCAGAGGAATCGGGTGGAGAGGGAGATGGGAGGGGGGATCGGGATGGGGAATAAGTGTAAATCTATGGCTGATTCATATCAATGTATGACAAAACCCACTGAAATGTTGTGAAGTAATTAGCCTCCAACTAATAAAAAAATTAAAAAAAAATAATAATTGAGTTCATTTCCCCCTAATTTTACATAGCAAGAAAAAAACGGGGTTCTTAAAACACCACCACAAAAATACCATGTATTTCTGAATTTGTTCCAAAGTTTTATAGACATTTTTCTTTTGAGAATTTATATAAATCACAGTTATGATCTATTATCCCTACCGTTAAAGCTGTCTAGCAAAAATAAAATGTGGTGTTATCAACTTCTTACAGTTAAATTATGTAGTTGTCACTTGGTCTGTAAAGTAACTTTGTTTCCTCAAATCCAAAGTGATTTACTGTTTTAATGTTTGATTTTCTTCTCTGTCAGATAAAAACTGCAGTAGACATTGATGAATGTGCTTCCAAACCCTGTAAAAATTGAAGTGTGGGATTTCACTATAGTTTCCTGCCAGATAAATAATCAGACATTCATATATTTTAGGCCTATCAAATGAATTTTCATTTCAAATGGAATTTCAATTCTCTAGAGGTTAGATGTGAGGTTAACAGTTCTCCCAGAATTGATATGATTCTTATTATGAATATTAGACTCTAGAAGACTCAGATTCTACCTCCCCATGTGGTTTTATAAGCATACATCATAGATACACAGCAACTAAGGTTCTCAGCAGGTATAATCACAAGAAAATTTGAATTAAAACAAATACACAATAACATCCAGAAAATGTACTGTATACATCTAAGAGTATAATCTTCTGAGTTCATTTAAACAGTAATTAAGTTGAATTTCCTCAGATATTATTAATACAATCTTCCCTATTTTTCTCATACAAATTATTTTAGTAAATTTGACTTTAAAAAACACACAAAATTATTAACTAATGTTAACAGTATTGAATTACTTAAAATATGGTTAAGATGTATAGACAGAACCCATCATCCAAACAATATTTACTGCTTTAAAAATGTGATGTTTTTTCTTAATTTCATGTTAAGCTGATGGTGATACTAAAACTATTTTAACGCACTAGAATGCATGTAGACAGTGTCTTGCTAAATCATGCAATTGTTGAACTGTAGAAGTAGGTAGATTATTAAATCCTTGGTTTTCAACAAATGTACCCAAACTCCTGGTGGGATACAAAGATAGTATAAGAGAGACAAAAAGGTTTAAAGCAGTGTCTAGGAGCTCATGTTTGCCACTTATAATCCCTCTGACAGATATACTGAACATAACAAGATGATTGGGTAAAAACCCACAACATGAAATTAAAATTATATACATTTTTTAGGCAGCAATTTTTAGTATAATTATGCACAGGGACTATTTGTTATCATGTGATTTTAATATCACTTCAACCTGTTCCTCCATAAAGAAATTGCTGAAACTCTTAGCCCAAGTGTCTTAGTTATTAGAGTAATTTTGTCTGAATATTTTTGTTTTGTTTTGTTTTCATATCCCTGAGGCCCCACCAGTATATTTGGTAAGCACACATTTGTCTACTTGGTCATATTTTTCTTTTGAAATTAAAGTGTATCTTTACCTGTTCTGGAAGTCAATCATATTCTTAAAAACTTGTCCCTTAAAAACTCTACAAAAAAAACAAAAAAACTCTACAGTAGCTAGTTAGTTCCCCAAACCACCTCTCTCTCTCTCTCTCCATTGTTAGTTCCTCTTTTCTGACCATCTGACACTCTGTTTGCTGTTGCCACACTGCTTTTCTCCCATTTTGAGTCCACCACCTCATCACCACTTAGGAGTGATACAATCTCTGCTCCTGGTGGGAATTAAACACTCTTGGTTGAAATGTAACCTGAGAATGGAAATCAAAATACAAGCAATATATTGGTAAAACTGCTAAACATTTTCTTTTTAGTAGCCACTAAAAGATGTTTGTATTTAAAAACAGTTTACCCCCTAGTTCCTCCAAGGTCTCACTGAAGCCCTGAGCGGAAGACACCACCCCCCCCCCCACTGCATTATTGTGAACCCCTCTCTCACTACAAAATTAGCACTCTCCTGTCTTTTACAAAATCATGTGCTTACTTTTTTATTTCACAATTTTATCATTCAATTGTGCATTTTTAGATTCCATTGCTTAGTTGTGTTCATTTATAAAAAGTACTTTTAAATGCCTGGCAACATTCAACTTCTCCATTGCTTCCTTCTGGAGTTACCAATTCAAATTCAACATTGAATCTTATACTTAACATCTGCTTTGTAATATCTGCATGTCCTTTCTTTCATATTAATATCCTATTCTCAAGAACACAAGGGATAAAAAAAAAATAACCAGGACTTCTCCATATTACTAGTTTACTTTACCCCACAATATAGACATAAAGGAGAAGGAAATGGCAATCGACTCCAGTATTCTCTTGCCTGGAGAATCCCATGAACAAAGGAGCCTGTCAGGCTAAAGTCCATGTGGTAGCAAACAGTTGGACATGACTGAGTATGCATGAGTAGAGTGTAGACATAAAATAGCAGAAGAAAAATATGAATAAAATATCCATGATAAATTCAATTGTGGATAATATTTTAATTTTTGTTCATGAGCTCTCATTATTCTCCTCTAATTTTCTGTATAATATCTTTATATCCTGGACCTATTGACAGTTCATACAATGCACATTCATTCTTATCCTTTATTTATATTATTCTTAAAAATAAATATATTTATCATTCTTGCCACCTATCATTATGTTGAGATTATGGTGGCATAAAACAGAGTCTGGGAGATTCCTCACAAAGAGTTCTGGAAATAATAATCCTTTCATTACTGTGTATTCATAATCATAGGTCTGGGCCTTTTATACAGGAAAGCATATTTTGCTTGGTATAAAATATTCTCCCATTTTTTCTCTTTCATTAATACTGGAAATTTTCTGAAGTGTTTACATATTAAATTTATGTCTGCAATAATGCTGCTGTTGAAAAAAATAAGCCTGATTTTAATTTAATTTTCTTTCCACTATAGATCACTTTCTGCTCTTTTATTTCTACATGCCCCCAAAGTATTTTTACCCTTCAGTTCAGTTCAGTTCAGTTGCTCAGTTGTGTGCAAATCTTTGCGACCCCATGAACCGCAGCACGCCAGGCCTCCCTGTCCATCAACAAGTCCCGGAATCTACCCAAACCCGTGTCCGTTGAGTTGATGATGCCATCCAGCCATCTCATCCTCCGTGGTCCCCTTCTCCTCCTGCCCCCAATCTTTCCCAGCATCAGGGTCTTTTCCAATGAGTTAACTCTTCGCATGAGGTGGCCAAAGTATTGGAGTTTCAGCTTCAGCATCAGTCCTTCCAATGAACACCCAGGACTGATCTCCTTAAAGATGCTCTGGTTGGATCTCCTTGCAGTTTAAGGAACTCTCAGGAGTCTTCTCCAACACCACAGTTCAAAAGCATCAATTCTTCAGCGCTCAGCCTTCTTTATAGTCCAAATCTCACATCCATACATGACCACTGGAAAAACCACAGCCTTGACTAGACAGACCTTTGTTGGCAAAGCAATGTCTCTGCTTTTTAATATGCTGTCTAGGTTGGTCATAACTTTCCTTCTAAGGAGTAGGCGTCTTTTAATGTCATGGCTGTGATCACCATCTGCAGTGATTTTGGAGCCCAGAAAAATAAAATCAGCCACTGTTTCCACTGTTTCCCCATTTATCTGCAATGAAGTGATGGGACCAGATGCCATGATCTTAGTTTTCTGAATGTTGAGCTTTAAGCCAATTTTTTAACTTTCCTCTTTCACTTTCATCAAGAGGCTCTTTAGTTCTTCATTTTTTGCCATAAATGTGGTGTCATCTGCATATCTGATGTTATTGATATTTCTCCCGGCAATCTTGATTCCAGCTTGTGCTTCCTCCAGCCCAGCGTTTCTCGTGATGTACTCTGCATATAAGTTAAAAAAGCAGGGTGACAATATACAGCCTTGACATACTCCTTTTTCTATTTGGAACCAGTCTAATTTTACTACAAAACGTGGTCCAGTGGAGAAGATGCAAATCACTTCAGAATTTTTGCTGAGAGAATGCCATGAACAGTGTGAAAAAGAAAAGAGATATAACACTGAATGATGAACGTCCCAGGTCAGTAGGTGTCTGGTATGCTACTGCAGAAGATCAGAGAAATAGCTCCAGAAAGAATGAAGAGACTGAGCCAAAGCTGAGAGGATGCCCTAATTTGAATGGGTCTAGTGGTGAAAGTAAAGTCTGATGCCATAAAGAACAATACTGCATAGGAACCTGAAATTTTAGGTCCATGAATGAAAGTAAGTTGGAAGTAGACAAACAGGAGATGGCCAGAGTAACACTGGCATTTTAGGAATCAGTTCAGTTCAGTTCAGTTGTATCTGACTCTTTGCAGCCCCATGAACTGCAGCAGGCCAGGCCTCTCTGTCCATCACCAACTCCAAATGGATGAGAATGTGTGAATTTAACTCAAATGACCATTTTAGCTACTACTGTGGGCAAAAATCCCTTGGAAGAAATCGAGTAGTCCACATAGTTAACAGAAGAGTCTGAAATGCAGTACTTGTGTGCAATCTCAAAAAAAAAAAAAAAAAGAAGAAGAAGAATGAACTCAGTTCATTTGCAAAGGAAAATATTTAATATCACAGTAACCCAAGTCTATGCCCCAACCACTAATGTTGAAGAAGATGAAGTCGAATGGTTCTGTGAAGACCTAAAAGACTTTATAGAGCTAACATAAAAACAAACAAACAAACAACAAAAAAAGATATCCTTCTCATCATAGGGTACTGGGATGCAAACGTAGGAAGTCAAGAGATACCTGGAACAACAGGCAAGTGTGACCTTCGATTAAAAAATGAAGCAAGACAAAGGCTAAGAGAGTTTTTTTGTTTGTTTGTTTTTTAAGAGAACACACTGGTTATAGCAAACACCCTCTTCCAGCAAAATAAGAGACAACTCTACACATGGATGTAAACAGGTGGTCAAGACCAAAATAAGATTGATTAAATTATTTGCAGCCAAAAGGAGAAAAGGAGAGCTATACCCATCTGAATGCAGAGCTCCAAAAAAAGCAAGGAGAGATAACAAAGGCTTCTCAAGTGAACAATGCAAAGATAAATAAATAGAAAGCAATAAAATGGGAAAGACTAGAGATCTATTAAAAAAAAAAAAAAAAAAGACACCAAAGAAATATTTCATGCAAAGATAGCCACAATAAAGGACAGAAACAGTATGGACATAACAGAAGAAAATATTAAGAAGAGGTGGCAAGAATACACAGAAAAACTGTATGCAAAAGTCTTAATGACCTGTATAACCACTGTGGTGTTATCACTCACCTAGAACCAAACAATCTGGAGTGTGAAGTCAAGAAGGCTTTTGGAAGCATTACTAGGAACAAAGCTAGAGGAGGTGATGGGATTCTAGCTGAACTATTTCAAATCTTTTAAAATGATGCTGCTAAAGTGCTGCACTCAATAGGCCAGCAAATTTGGAAAACACAACAGTGGCCAACAGGACAGGAAAAGGTCAGTTTTAATTCCAATCCCAAAGAAAGGCAATGCCAAAAAAGGTTCAAACTACCGAACCACTGATCTCATTCCACATTTTAGCAAGTTAATACTTCAAATCCTTCAAGCTAGACTTCAGTGGTAGGTTAACCAAGAACTTCCAGATATCCAAGCTGGATTTAGAAAAAGCAGAGAAACAAGACATAAAATTGCCAACATCTGTTGGATCATAGAAAATGCAAGGGGGTTCCAAAAAAAAACATCTACTTCTGTTTCATTGACTATGCTAAAGCATTTGACTGTGTAAATCACAACAAACTGTGGAAAATTCTTAAATAGATGGGAATACCAGGGCATCTTCCTGCCACCTGAGAAACCTGCATGTGGATCAAGATGCAAAAGTTAGAACAAGACATGGAAAAATGGACTGGTTCAAATTTGTGAAAGGAATATGCCAAGGCTATATATTGTCACCCTGCTTATTTAACTTATATGGAGAGTACATCATGTGAAATCCTGGGCTGGAAGCTCAAGCTAGAATCAAGATTGCCAGGATAAATATCAAGAATCTCAGATATGCAAATGACCCCACCCTAAGTGCAGAAAGTGAAGAGGAACTAAAGAGCCTCTTGATAAAAGTGAAAGGGGAGAGAGGAAAAGCTGGCTTAAAGCTCTACAATCAAAGAATGAACATCATGGCCTCCAGTCTCATCCCTTCATGTCAAAAAGATGGGGAAAAAATGGAAGCAGTGATAGATTTTATTTTCTTGTGTTCCAAACTCACTGTGAATGGTGACTGCAGTCATTAAATTAAAAGACACTTACTCCTTGGAAGAAAAACTATGACAAATTTAAATAGAGTATTAAAAAGCAGAGACATTACTTTGCTGCATAAGTCCTTATAACCAAAAGTATGGTTTTTCCAGTAGTTATGTATAGAAGTGAGAGTTGGATCATAAAGAAGGTTGAGCACTGAAAAATTGATGCTTTCAAATTTTGGTACTGGAAAAGACGCTTGAGGGGGTCCTGGGACAGTAAGGAGATCAAACTAGTCAATCCTAAAAGAAATCACTCTTTAATATTCCCTGGAAGGGCTGATGCTGAAGCTGAAGCTCCAATACTTGGGTCACCTAATGCGAAGAAACGACTCATTGGAAAAGACCCAGATTCTGTACAAGATTGAGGTCAAGAGCACAAGTGGGTAACAGAGAATGAGATGATCGGGTGGCATAAGCCACTCAATGGACACAGGTTTGAGCAGACTCTGGGGGGTAGTGACCGCCAGGAAATCCTGGTGTGTTGCAGTCCATGGGATCACAAAGAGTTGGACACTACAGAGAGACTGAACAGCAACCACAATTTTACTAGATTGACTGTTTTGTCTGTATAGTCTGTGATCTTTCCGTGTAGTTTCAGAATATTTTATTTTTCAGTAAATTTTTCTTGCAGTTTTTTATGTCTGTTTTCCTTGATTTTGTTTTATATTTCAGAGAATGTTTAATTTATATACACTCTGCTTTGCCTTTTTTTCAATACTTGCATATTTCTCTCAGATTATTTGTATCTCTTTCTTAATTTTTTTCATTTAATTTTTCAATATTCTAGTTACTCTAAGTAGTTATTTTCTATGTTCATTCTTTGTTTTATTCTTTTTGGAAATTCACTATTTTACTGTTTCTTTCCAGAATCATGTGATCTCATAATTGTGTTTTTATTTGTGTTCTTTTTTCATTCTTTCCTTATATGCTTTCTTCATGTTTTGAGTTTATTCTGAAATAATACATCACAAATTTGATCTGATTTTTTGCTTTTATTATTTTAGGATTTTCTGTTGCCTATAAGAAAATATCATGTTTTATTCCTTTTCTTTTAATAAATTTATATTGGTATTAACCTTGATACTTTCTGCTGCTAGTGTTCATGTGTTAATACTTTTTAAATATTCTGAAAAAGAAGTAATTTTTTTTCAGAGTACTTTGGTCTCTTCCTAGGATTCTCTCTTTACCTTTGTTTATAATTCTATTATATGGTTTCTTGCCCCTGAGATGTATTAGATCTGTCCCTCTCCCCTAAGTTTATCTTTTTTAATTTTCCTTCTTTCACATTTATTGTCCTTATCTTGCTAGATTTCTACTTCAATTGGAACAATTTCTCCCAGGGTGAGGGGTCCAGGCAGGATGGAAGTTGCAATAAAACTCTAAGTTTTGAGAGTTTATGTGATTATAATTCTCTGAAGACATTTTGACATTTGTACTCACTCTTTCTAGGAGTAGATAAACACTTTAAGTCCACTTTTGCTTTCAAATTGTTTTTGGGCTTTCCAGTGGATATGTAGTTATATGTGATTCTCTTCTTTTAAAGTCCATGGGATATTTTATTACTTTCTTTGATTACCACTTGTGAAGATTCACATGACATATAGGTCATCAACCTTTAGATTTCTTTTGGACAATTGTTGATGGAGGTTGATGGTGTCATGTGTGTTTTATGTGTAATCATGAGGATATTATATCACCAAATTTTGTTGTAAAAATTTTGAAGCTTGTCAATATTCAAGATATGAGTAAAAATGGGAAGCTATGTAAGGAGACAGATAAGACAAAAGAGAAAACCAGTGAAAACTCTAACATAGAGAAGAGTTCATTTAAAAGCGGAGACAAATCTATACTAAGAAATGCAATGTCAAGATTATGTAAAATTAGGACTCAAAGATGACAAATGGAGTTTATCTCTAATAAGGAAATGTTGGGGAAGAGCAATTTCTGTAGAGACAGAGGATATTTGTTGCGTGACTGAAATTGATTGAGGAAATGGATGAGGTAATGGATGTAGATAAATCTTTTAATTAGGTTGACAGAAAAGAGTGAGAGAAGAAAAAATCAGAGACGATGTATAGTGGAGATTTTCTGTATTGTTTTTCTTTCTTTCCATGTACATATTTTAAAATGCTGACAAGGAAAATTGATAAAAAACAGAAATTTGTATATTCAAGAGATGAGGGAGACATCTTGACTTTGGTAGCATTCTCCTCGTACTCTCTGTGTGGTATAAAGTCAGGTTTTCTCTTTAAAGAGTGTAATGTTAGCAAAATTATCAAAATGTTAGCAAGATTACGGGAATATAGAGAAATTTTATAGTGTCGTGTTGTATTTAAGAATTGTTCATCAATAACATCAGAATTTTACAGACCCCAGAATTGATTAGCAGAGTTTAGCATCAGCAAAAGAAATTATCACATTAATTCAAAGCAATGTTTGCCTATATATATATATATATATATATATATATATATATATATATATATATATATTTAATCATAGTAAAGTACACATAAAAATTAGTAACAACTTATGACACTTGATATATACTGACAAGGCTCCTAGAAGCCAGCAATAGCTGCCCTGCAGTATCTGACAATTCTAGAAATCGCCACCTGGCCTTAGGCTAAAGGGATCAAAATCTAGGTCCACCCAGAACCTGTGCATTGGCACATTGATACACACTTGGGAGCTCTGATCAAAGTTTACTTGTGAATGTTACTAAAAAATTCAGCAAAATAATTTAAATATTTGCAAAATAGTAGTTTTTTGGAATAAAAGAAAAAAGTACAAAGGCCTGGGGGCCAGAGTATAAGTGTTGAGAATAAGCAACAAGGATAGGTGATAGACATCACATCGTCAACTGAGTAACATTGTATCAACAGAACACATCTGTGTTTATCAGTTAAGAGATGGAACAGTGTGATGTTAAAGAAAACATCCATGTCTTAGCCATGAGAGTATTTAATGTGAACGGAATGTAAGCTAATTGGGAAACAGAATGTTAAGAAAATGAGGTATACACTGATTGGGTAGTGATCCAAATGGAGTTGGCATCATCCAAGATAAGAGAATTGGTATTGAAAGAAGATTTCTCATGTAATCAATTCTTCAGTACAATAGGAATGGTTTCTAGTAGCATGAGAGAAGTTAGCAATAGGGTGTACAAGATGGTGTTACTAATTACCATTAAGTTTAACAATTCAATGGCTTTTACATAAATTAGACTAACAGCCAGGAAATAGCAACCTGATTGAGGATTTTAACTCTACCTTCATACAGGTAACTTGCTCAGTCAGTTCAGTTAAGTCCCTTAGTCATGTCTAACTCTTTGCAAAACCATGGACTGCAGCACACCAGGCCTCTATGTCCATCACCAACTCCCAGAGTTTACTCAAACTCATGTTCATTCATTCAGTGACGCCATCCAACCGTTTCATTCTCTGTTGTCCCATTCTCTTCTCACCTTCAATCTTTCCCAGCAACAGGTGGCCAAAGTATTGGATTTCAGCTTAAACATCAGTCCTTCCAATGAATACTCAGGACTGATTGCCTTTAGGATGGACTGGGTGGATCTGCTTGCAGTCCAAGGGACTCTCAAGAGGCTTCTCCAGCACCACAGTTCAAAGACATCAATTCTTCATCACTCAGATTTCTTTGTAGTCCAACTCTCACATCCATACATAACTATTGGAAAAACCATAGCCTTGACTAGATGGACCTTTGTTGGCAATGTAATGTCTCTGCTTTTTAATATGCTGTCTAGGTTGGCCATAAATTTCCTTCCGAGGAGTTAAGTGTCTTTCAATTTCATGGCTGCAATCACTATCTGCAGTGATTTTGGAGCCCATAAACAATAGAGTCTACCAATGTTTCCCCATCTATTTGGCAAGAAATGATAGGGCCAGATGCCATCATCTTTGTTTTCTGAATGTTGAGGTTTAAGTCAAAGTTTCACTCTCCTCTTTCACTTTGATCAGGTGGGTCTTTAGATCTTCTTAACTTTCTGCAATAAGGGTGGTGTCATCTGCATATCTGAGGTTATTGATATTTCTCCCGGCAATCTTGATTCCAGCTTGTGCTTTATCCAGCCCCGCGTTTCTCATTATGTACTCCGCATATAAGTTAAATAAGTGGGGTGAGAGTATACAGCCTTGATGTACTCCTTTTCCTTTTTGGAAACAGGCTGTTGTTCCATGTCCACTTCTAACTGTTGCTTCCCAACCTGCATACAGATTTCTAAAGAGGCAGGTCAGGTGGTCTGGTATACCCATCTCTTGAAGAATTTTCCAGTTTATTGTGATCCACATAGTCAAAGGCTTTAGCATAGTCAATAAAGCAGAAATATATGTGTTGTTGTTGTTTATTTTTTATTTTTCTGGAACTCTCTTGCTTTTTCGATGATCCAGCAGATGTTGGCAATTTGATCTCTTGTTCCTTTGCCTTTTCTAAAACAAGCTTGAACATCTGGAAGCTCACGTTTCACATATTGCTGAAGCCTAGCTTGGAGAATTTTAAGCATTACTTTACTAGTGTGTAAGATGAGTGCAATTGTGCAGTAGTTTGTGCATTGTTTGGCAATGCCTTTCTTTGGGATTGGAATGAAAACTGGCCTTTTCCAGTTCTGTGGCCACTGTTGAGTTATCCAAATTTGCTGGCATATTGAGTGCAGCACTTTCACAGCATTGTCTTCCAGGATTTGAAATAGCTCAACTGGAAGCCCATCACCTCCAATAGCTTTGTTTGTAGTGATGCTTCCTAAGGTCCACTTGACTTGACATTCCAGGATGTCTGGCTCTAGGTGAGTGATCACACCATCATGATTATCTGTGTCATGAAGATCTTTTTTGTATAGTTCTGTGCATTCTTGCCACCTTTTCTTAATATTTTCTGCTTCTGTTCAATTCAGTTCTGTTCAGTCACTCAGTCGTGTCTGACTCTTTGCTACCCCAAGAATTGCAGCATGCCAGGCCTCCCTGTCCATCAAAAACTCCCGGAGTTTACTCAAACTCATGCCCATTGAGTCGGTGATGCCATTCATCCATTTCATCCTCTGTCATCCCCTTCTCCTCCTGCCCCCAATCCCTCCCACCATCAGGGTCTTTTCCAACGAGTCAACGTTTCACATGAGGTGGCCAAAGTATTGGAGTTTCAGCTTCAGCATCAGTCCTTCCAATGAACACCCAGGACTTATCTCCTTCAGGATGGGTTGGTTGGATCTCTTTGCAGTCCAAGGGACTCTCAAGAGTCTTCTCCAATACCACAGTTCAAAAGCATCAATTTTTCAGCGCTCAGCTTTCTTCACAGTCCAACTCTTACATCCATACATGACCACTGGAAAAGCCATAGTCTTGACTAGACAGACCTTTGTTGGCAAAGTAATGTCTCTGCTTTTTAATATGCTATGTAGGTTGGTCATAAGTTTCTTCCCAAGGAGTAAGCGTCTTTTAATTTCCTGGCTGCAGTCACCATCTGCAGTGATTTTGGAGCCCCCCAAAATAAATTCTGACTCTGTTTCCACTGTCTCCCCATCTATTTCTCATGAGGTGATGGGACCGGATGCCATGATCTTAGTTTTCTGAATGTTCAGCTTTAAGCCAACTTTTTCACTCTCCTTTTTCACTTTCATCAAGAGGCTTTTTAGTTCCTCTTCATTTTCTGCCATAAAGGTGGTGTCATCTGCATATCTGATGTTATTGATATTTCTCCCGGCAGTCTTGATTCAAGGTTGTGTTTCTTCCAGCCCAGCATCTCATGATGTACTCTACATATAAGTTAAATAAGCATGGTAACAATATACAGCCTTGACATACTCCTTTTCCTATTTGGAACCAGTCTGTTGTTCCATGTCCAGTTCTAACTGTTGCTTCCAAACCTGCATACAGGTTTCTCAAGATGTAGGTCAGGTGGTCTGGTATTCCCATCTCCTTCAGAATTTTCCACAGTTTATTATGATCCACACAGTCGAAGGCTTTGGTGTAGTCAATAAAGCAGAAATAGATGTTTTTCTGGAACGCTCTTCCTTTTTTGATGATCCAGAAGATATTGGCAATTTGATCTCTGGTTCCTCTGCCTTTTCTAACACCAGCTTGAACATCTGGAAGTTCACAGTTCACGTATTGCTGAAGCCTGGCTTGGAGAATTTTGAGCACTACCTTACTAGCATGTGAGATATGTGCAATTGTGTGGTAGTCTGAGCATTCCTGGGGATTGCCTTTCTTAGTGATTGGAATGAAAACTGACATTTTCCAGTCCTGTGGCCAAGCGCACCGGCTGTGACAGACCGTGCAAAAGCGCACCGGCTGCAACTGACCACGCAGAAGCATGGCTGTGAGGCGCTACCCCTCGTCCAAAGTCAGGGGTAGCGACCAAGAGCACCAGGCTGCGACAGCGCAGGAGCGGCAGCCTAGAGGAGCTTCCCCACACCAGAGGTCAGGGGGGGCAGCTGAGAGGAACTACCCCACCCTGGAGGTCAGGGGCCCTGCCCTAGAGGAGCTACCCCACCTCCAAGGAGCAGCTGCTGCGTGGGTACAGGAGGGCCGAGAGGAGCTACTCCACGTTCATGGTCAGGAGGGACAGCTGTGAGAAGATACCCCTCGTCCAAGGTAAGGAGCAGAGGCTGCGCTTTGCTGGAGCAGCCGTGAAGAGACACCCCACGTCCAAGGTAAGAGTAACCCAAGTAAGATG
Organism: Cervus elaphus; assembly: GCF_910594005.1. Classification (NCBI taxonomy): domain Eukaryota; kingdom Metazoa; phylum Chordata; class Mammalia; order Artiodactyla; family Cervidae; genus Cervus; species Cervus elaphus. Next base: position 5,974,273 of record NC_057842.1, on the reverse strand, counting down.
GTAGGTATTGTGAGAGGGCATCAGAGGGCAGACACACTAAAACCGTAATCACAGAAAACTAGCCAATCTAATCACAGGACCACAGTCTTGTCTAACTCAATGAAATTAAGACATGCCTTGTGGGGCCACCCAAGGCAGTCAGGTCATGGTGGAGAGGTCTGACAGAATGTGGTCCATTGGAGAAGGGAATGGCAAACCACTTCAGGATTTTGCCTTGAGAATCCCATGAACAGTATGAAAGGACAAAAAGATAGGACACTGAAAGAGAAACTCCCCAGGTCAGTAGGTGCCCAGTATGCTCCTGGAGATCAGTGGAGAAATAACTCCGGAAAGAATGAAGGGATGGAGCCAAAGCAAAAACAATACCCAGTTGTAGATGGGACTGGTGATAGAAGCAAGGTCCAATGCTGTAAAGAGCAATATTGCATAGCAACCTGGAATGTTAGGTCCATGAATCAAGGCAAATTGGCAGTGGTGAAACAGGAGATGGCAAGAGTGAATGTCGACATTCTAGGAATCAGTGAACTAAAATGGACTGGAATGGGCGAATTTAACTCAGATGACCATTATACCTACTACTGTGGGCAGGAATCCCTTAGAAGAAATGGAGTAGCCATCACAGTCAGCAAAAGAGTCTGAAATGCAGTACTTGCATGCAATCTCAAAAATGACAGAATGATCTCTGTTTGTTTCCAAGGCAAACCATTCAATATCACGGTAATCCAAGTCTATGCCCTGACCAGTAATGCTGAAAAAGCTGAAGTTGAATGGTTCTATGAAGTCCTACCAGGCCTTTTAGAACTAATACCCAAAAAAGATGTCCTTTTCATTATAGGGGGCTGGAATGCAAAAGTAAGAAGTCAAGAAACACCTGGAGTAACAGGCAGATTTGACCTTGAAGTACAGAATGAAGCAGGGCAAAGGCTAATAGAGTTTTGCCAAGAGAACACACTGGTCATAGCAAACACCCTCTTCCAACAACACAAGAGAAGACTCTACACATGGACGTCACCAGATGGTCAACACCGATATCAGATTGATTATATTCTTTGTAGCCAAAGATGGAGAAGCTCTATACAGACAGCAAAAACAAGACCAGGAGCTGACTATGGCTCAGATCCTGAACTCCTTATTGCCAAAATCATACTTAAACTGCTTCTGTTAGGTCCATACTATTTCTGTTCTTTATTGAGCCCATCTTTGCATGGGCCTTGAAATGTTCCCTTGGTATCTCTAATTTTCATGAGGAGATCTGTAATTTTTCCCATTATATTGTTTTCCTCTGTTTCTTTGCACTGATCACTGAGGAAGGCTTTCTTACCTCCCCTTGCTATTCTTTGGACCTCTGCATTCAAATGGGTATATCTTTCCTTTTCTCCTTTGCTTTTCACTTCTCTTATTACTGCTATTTGTAAGGCTTCCTCAGACAGCCATTTTGCTTTTTTGCATTTCTTTTTCTTGGGGATCGTCTTGATCCCTGTCTTCTGTACAGTGTCATGAACCTCTAGCCATAATTCATCAGGCACTCTCTCTATCAGATATAGTCCCTTAAATATATTTCTCACTTTCACTGTATAATCATAAGAGATTTTATTTAGGTCATACCTGAATGGTCTAGTGGTTTCCCCTACTTTCTTCAATTTAACTCTGAATTTGGCAATAAGGATTTCATGATCTGAGCCACAGTCAGCTCCCAGTCTTGCTTTTGCTGACTGTATAGAGCTTTTCTGTCTTTGACTGCAAAGAATATAATCAAGTTGATTTTTGTGCTGAACTTCTGGTGATGTCCATGTGTGGAGTCTTCTCTTTTGTTGTTGGAATAGAGTGTTTGCTATGATCAGTATGTTCTCTTGGCAAAACTCTTATTAGCTTTTGCCCTGCTTCATTCTGTACCCCAAGGTCAAATTTGCCTTTTACTCCAGGTGTTTCTTGGCTTCCTACTTTTGCATTCCAGTCCCCAAAATGAAAAGGACATCTTTTTTGGGTATTAGTTCTAAAAGGCCTGGTAGGACTTCTTAGAACCATTCAACTTCAGCTTTTTCAGCATTACTGGTCAGGGCATAGACTTGGATTACCGTGATATTGAATGGTTTGCCTTGGAAACAAACAGAGATCATTCTGTCATTTTTGAGATTGCATGCAAGTACTGCATTTCAGACTCTTTTGCTGACTGTGATGGCTACTCCATTTCTTCTAAGGGATTCCTGCCCACAGTAGTAGGTATAATGGTCATCTGAGTTAAATTCGCCCATTCCAGTCCATTTTAGTTCACTGATTCCTAGAATGTCGACATTCACTCTTGCCATCTCCTGTTTCACCACTGCCAATTTGCCTTGATTCATGGACCTAACATTCCAGGTTCCTATGCATTATGGCTCTTTACAGCATTGGACCTTGCTTCTATCACCAGTCCCATCCACAACTGGGTATTGTTTTTGCTTTGGCTCCATCCCTTCATTCTTTCTGGAGTTATTTCTCCACTGATCTCCAGGAGTATATTGGGCACCTACCGACCTGGGGAGTTTCTCTTTCAGTGTCCTATCTTTTTGTCCTTTCATACTGTTCATGGGATTCTCAAGGCAAAATCCTGAAGTGGTTTGCCATTCCCTTCTCCAGTGGACCACATTTTGTCAGAACTCTCCACCATGACCCATCATCCTGGGTTGCCCTACAGGGCATGACTCATAGTTTCACTGATTTAGACAGGGCTGTGGTCCATGTGATTGGATTGATTAGTTCTCTGTGATTGCAGTTTCAGTCTGTCTTATGGAAGCTTTATGATGGGAGATATTGACTGAGGGGGAAACTGGGTCTTTAATCCAATTTTCTGCTCATGGGTGGAGCTGTGTTCCATCCCTGGTATTTACCTGGGGCCAAATTACAGTGGAGGTTACGAAGACAGTGGTGACCTTTTTCAAAGATCCCATGCATGTCCTGCTACACTCAGGACCCCCAACCCTGCAGCAGGCCACCACTGACCCATGCTTCCACTGGAGACTCCTGGACACTCACAAGCAGGTCTTTATCAGTCTCTTGTGGAGTCACTGCTCCTTTCTCCTGGGTCCTGGTTTGTGCCCTCCAATAGTCTATTTCCCAGTCCTTTGTAACTCTATGGTGGGGTCAACTTCCTAGCCTGTGGTAGAATGGAGAGAAGAGTATACTTTACTGAATCTGTGATTGCGTTATTAGTTGTCTCTGTACTAATTCCATGATAAATAACACAAGATATCAAAATCATCAAAGACAAGTAGCTCCATCAAATTTGAAAAATAGGTAAAACACCATATCTTTGAGAGAAGAGAGTATTCTCTCTGCAATGGAACTCTTCCAGCGTTAGTCTCTCCATGTGTTTGGATATGTCTCCCACCATAGTGGATAGACCTGAGGAATGCTGCAGCAGTGCTAATCCTCAGTCCTCTTAGTAATCCATTTTTCTTGTTAACTCTTTATATGAGAAGTTCCCTGTCCAGATTGCTAATGTTGTTACTGTTTACTCTCTGGACTATGACTAATTCATCCAGAATATCAGTCATTTATTTCTGGTTACGAAGTACCTCACACATTTTAGCACACTTCTTGCTTTTCTTGATCTTTTATCGTTTCTATGCCAGGGAATGCCCCAAAATCAGTGTTGTGTTTATCAATCTATAGTTCATTTAGTAATCTATGCCTCTGTGCTTAGTCTGAGTGAGTAAGTGTCTGTCTGACACTTTGCAACTCGGTGGATTGTAGACCTCCAGGCTACTCTGTCCATGGCGTTCTCCAGACAATAATACTAAAGTGAGTTGCCATGCCCTCCTCCTGGGGACCTTCTCAACCCAGGTATCGAACCCAGGTCTCCCGCATTGCAGATGGATTCTTTACTGTCTGAGCTAGAAGTGAAACCCAAGAATACTGGAGTGGGTTACCTATCCCTTCTCCAGGGGATCTTCCCAACCCAATAATTGAACCAGAGTCTCCCACATTGCAGGCAGATTCTTTACCAGCTGAGCTATCAGGGAAGTCCCTAGTAATCTGTAACATCTTAGATTTCATTAGATATCATGATATTTTCTTACTTTAATCTCTGTTCTAGATACCTATTGTTCAGAGACTGTAGTTTTGTATATACAGATATTCAGAAGTAATATCTTATTCTTGGTTTAGAAATATATATAAATTATTTGTTGGAGGACTTTTCCTTAGTCCTCCTGAGAAGATTAATCTAAGGAAATTGCCTTAGAAATTTAAATATCAAACTAAATTCTTTATGCATATAACTATTTGTCCTTTTTTGGTTATACTCAACTTTTTCTCATTGGCTGTCTTCTTTTTTCCCCTTTCTTCACTCTAATATAACAGACATAGATCATCAGGACTAGTTATAGTGGAACTGGGTGTCTTAATTTTTGGAAAATGCATGGCCATTTTCTTCCTAACAAGGCCATTTTCGTATACTACTTAAAAGTAGAATTAAGAAATAGATCACTAACTTTCTGTTCTATGTCCTTTCAAGAATAATAATTCTACGTGTTAACTAAATTTGACTTCTCGTATTTAATGATCAATCCCTTGCTGCTCCACCGTGGTTAAAATACATTGAACAGCCCGTCTTCCCAATGGTTGCATGCACAGTATCTCATTAGCATCCTCTCAGTGTTCTGTGCAGCTCTTTGTGAATAAATAAATACTTTTACTGCAGTGAGATTAGTGTATGATTACCAAGTGTCTACAAAGAATTGGGCTGATTTGAAAGCATAAAATCCAACCAATTTAGATAGTTTCCCTGATGAATTCAAGCTTGAGTCAGTTTGTGCTCAGACTTTTGAATGTGTTGTAATTCTGACTAAAAACTGAAACAGGATTATTTCTGTAAATCTAATATCTCCTTTCTGAAGTGCTCTGTGATATAAAGTCTACTGTACCATGAAATAGGTCTGTTGTGATTTTCCTTTCAACTCTGATGGCATGCCTAATAAACTCCTACTTCATTATATAGAGAAAAATAAGATTCATTTCTTAGACTGAGCATTATAGGAAAATGAGTTTCCATATTGTTTTTCCATCTGACAGACTGTTAGGAAATCTGCAAGTGTGTAATCACAAAGGGTAATTTTGTTATTATCAATTGCTCATGACCTGAAAATAGGCTACAAATTGCTAAAAGTATAATAAGGGATAATTTCTAACACTTATATGGCTCACAGTTTTAAGAAATCCACACCAACTTGGTGTAATTTCACCAACTTCATTTCATTTCTCATGATCTTTATGTTTGGACACTGAACAATATTAACATTTAATTAAGAAATGCATTATTTAATTAACTACCCATTAATTATAAGGATCCTCTGAGGGATCAAGGATTAAAAAATACATAAATAAAACTTGGTATTGACTCATTCTAACATTCCATGGTTTTTAAAATGCCAACATCAACAATATCCTTATGTTTTCTGGTTGTTATTGAATTAATTAAGCTGAGAAATTATAGCAAAAAATAAAGATCATTAACCCCTGGGTGAGGAGGATCCCCTGGAGAAGGAAATGACAATCCACTTCAGTATTCCTACCTGAAAAATTCCGTAGGCAGAGGAGCCTACCAGGCTATGCAATAGTCCATGGAGTTGCAAAAAGCCAGACACAATTGAGGGACTGAGCACACAGACAGTCAACAAGCTTACTTTGTAGCAATGTCATTAAATTGTATCTATTTTTAAATATCCCAAAGATCAAATGCAGCTGATGGTCTTGTTCTTTATGCAAAGGCCATGGTGGAGGGGAGGTGGAGATAGGAAGAGTGGGGATTGAAAGCTAATACCTGTGACTCATTGTCTTCTGCACATCATCAAAAATATGTATTTTCAAAGCCAATTTTCAGTTGCAGAAGTTTCCTAGAAATATGTGACAACACTGTAAAGAGAATGTGATAAATCTGATTTTGTGTATTTTTATTTAAAACTATGTACTTTCTCAGGTAATTATTATATATTTTATTCCTCAGATATTATATATACTTGCACATATAATATGATAGGATATAGACTTTAAGATATATAATTTTCTAAACAAAAATGTTTAATAACCATAAAACAATCAGAAGTTTATAATTTGGGAAGCAAATATCTTGAGTTAACAAAATTTATCACAATTTTGAGTGGATTTTTAATTAATAAGAGAGCCCCTCTGTTGGTCTAACTGTGTTATTCCAAATTTTTCATACATATCCATTAGCTTCCACCTACTTTATAAACATACACTTCCCATCATGTTATTAGACACTTACAGGTTCAGTAGGTCTAGACTTTCAGTTAAGGAAAAAAATACAGCTAGGATTAGGAGGAAATGGCAACCCACTATGGTACTCTCACCTGGAAAATCCCATGGCTAGAGGAGCCTAGACAGCTGCAGTTCATGGGATCACAACAAGTCAGACACAACTAAGTGACTTTCACTGCAAACCTAGTATTTCCTAGGGATTTGTTCACATAGGAAATTAAGTGTCAAGCCACCATGCTGCTTCCATGCCTTGTATCTGAACTTTGTGCTGAAGTCTGTATGTGGACACTAAGGTGAAGCAGGGGCCTTTCTGTCTAATCTCACTAGGCAGGGTCATCCTACCACCCAGCTGTTTTGTCCAAGATCTTAAGTACTTACTTCTCAGTTTTTAGTTCAAGACTTGAGTACACGTTCTTTCCAATTTATCTCCATAGAATCTATAACTGTCTCAGACTCTACCTGTAATACTGTGGAAGGAATAGAGGGAAAGTATATTTCTGATATTACAGATACACAGACCTTAAATATAGATACACAGACCTTAAACCTGTTGGGTCTGTCCATGTTTGAAGAAATAGCATTCTTCTTCCATGTCTGAGTTTGAACCAATGTGTAGTAATAGCACATCCATCAAACAGAGAACCAAAATATTTTTTTAATTTTTTTTTGAGAACCAAAATATTAAACTGATTAATGATAGCATCTAGAAGAGTATAGCTAGTATAGGATCTACAGGGCTTATCAGTCTGCAGGTTAGAATACTTAGGTTCTTACCTGCCAGTGCTGTTGGAAACAATAATATATGCTCTTGTCAACTGGACTTCAGAAAGATTAGCTCCACTTAAACTGAGAACTTTGAACCAAAAGCTATTTCCTATCACCCAAGTAATTCATTGCACCTATTTTTGGGGAAAAGTAACAGAAGGGGTAAGGAGGCCAAGGGTTTTGTTGTTGTTCTTGTTTAGGGTAAGGTTCCTCTAAATGGAAACTAGGAACAGAAGACATTTCTGTCAAGTGTAAATTTCTATCTGACTTGAACCCATCATTGGTGGAAGTGTTGATTTCTTCCCAGGCTCTTTGGATCAGGCTTCTTGGCAACAAGTTTGATTTTTGGCTATAAATGAACAAGCTATAATTCTGACTTGATTTGAAATTAAAGGACTTTCCTCCAATTTTCCTTGTTAGACTATGCTTCAGTACTTACAGAAATAGTGCTGAGTCCCTTAATTTTTTTTCTTTTCTACTTAAGAAGAAATTTAAAACACCAGGCTGTACAGTTAAGTATTTGTTTATAATAAATTTAGTTTTTTTAAACATTCTTACCATATCCAAAGCCAAATACACCTAAAAGGAATTTAATTAGAATCAATTCAGTAAGATAAACAGGATCTTTAGCCTCCTGACTGATAATGACTAGATTAATAAGCAACTTTTTCTGAGGATTAAAGGTCATTTATGTATAATTTCAGAAAAATAAATTCTAAAATAGATTAAGTTCTTTTCTTTCTAAAATTCTCCTTCTTAAAATATATTATCATGCAGTTTTACTTCTATGTAATTTTTATATACTAATATACTCTGCATTCCAGGAATTCATTAAGTCACTTAACATTTGTAATGTAGTCTAATTTTGTACCAAATACTGTTTTGTTGTTACAGAAGCAGTGGTAGGACAAGGTTCTCACTCTTAATAGCCAATTTTCTACTGTGAGAAATAACAAATAAAAATAAGAAATATACAAGGACTCATATGCATGTATGTTTCTCTGTGTGTATATACATTAATAAGTTCCCTACAGCAAAATAAAACAGGGTGATATGAGAGAGTAACCAGAAAGCTAAGATAAGCTACTTCAAGGAGTCTCCATTTACACTAAAGTCTAAGTAAGTAAGAGTCATCCCAGTGATAACATTCCAGGTTGAGAGGGCTGCTGGTACAGAACCCTCAGGTTAGAGTGAGTTCAGTGTGTTAGGGAACTGAAGATGCCCAGTGTATCTGGAAACTAATTAAGCAAGAAAGTTGTGATGTGGGTTGCTATCTGATGGGTTGTCAGGGGTCGTATCATATACACCAAAGAGGCTGGATTTTATTTGGAGTACTGCAAGAAGTTGGCATACTGATTTATATATTGTAATCATATTAGATTTTCAAAAATCACTCTAGATGTGATGTGCATGGCAGTATAGTGAGTGTTGGCACAAGGAAACCAGTTAAAATATTATTCTCATTTGGGAGGGAAATAGTTATGACAGACTTGAATGTTAGTAATTGAGATAGTGATAAACAGACACATCTGGGCTACTTTTATGGGTAAAGTAGCCAGAACCTGCTGCTAAATTCAATGAAGGTAAGGAAAAATAAATTACTGTTAAGTTTTTTTAATTTATCATCATAAATAAGGGAAAATAAAGGTGGGGCTGCTCAGAGTGTTTTGGCTTGTTCATGTTACATTTGTGATGCCTACTAGATATTCCGGTGGTATTACCATTGTATTAAGTTAGTCGTTCAGTCCTGGAGTCCAGTCAGGAGTGGAAATTTCAACTCCAGGGTCATGGTATGGTTAATGTTTTCTTCACGTTGATTGATGGTTTCAGTTATGTGATCTGGAAATAGTAGGTGAAAAAATAGATGCATGAATAAGTAAAAGATGACAGCAACAACCAATGAGCAGAGATGATTGGGAAGGATTTCAGGATCTGGGCAAACCACACAAAAAATAAATAAACACTATGAAGGAACTGAAGAGATAGAGTAAAGAAAGTGCACACTGTTTGATATACTGTGTGTGAAACAGGAATGTGATTTGCCTCGTGGCCCCTGGATCATCCCTCCTTTATAGTTTCTGTAAAGAAAATCCTAGCACAATCTGCGCAAGCCCAGACGAAGCAAGAAGTTGAAGAAATCTGGCTGAAGAAACTATTATCAAGAAACAGATAAAAAAAAGCTAGCTAAACATTGGGAAAAAAAAAAAGAAACCGTGTGAGTTTGAGTCAGAACTGAAATACAGACCTAACATATATTAGGAAGACAAAATGTTTATTAGAAATAAGCATCTAAAAATTGTTTTAAAATAACATGTAGAACACGTGATTATTTGTATTCTCGAAATTCAAAACCTAGAAGGCTGCAAGATTGTTATTTTATTGAATGCATTCAAACTGGTTATGCTTAATAATTTAGTTGTCAAACAAGAAAAGATTTTACTATGGCTCACTGAATCAAATTAGAAATTTCATTTAAATTCCATCTACATTTTGGCAATGAAAGCTCTAAAATGGTATACTTGCACACCTTAAATACAGACTATTGTTGTCAAATCATGTGGAACATAATCAGAAATTGAAAAAAGTCAATCATAAATTATGTTTCTGACAAACTGAATGATATTCATTATATCACTTGGAATTTTAGCATTGTATTAATGATTTGTCCTAAATGGAATTGGGAATGATTATCTGTCCTTAAGAGATATGATATCCTTGCCATTTAGTGCATTCAGTCACTGTTACTTTTCCTTTCATTTAACAAATATTTTTTAAGCATCAGTATGTGTTAGTAGCTTTTCCAAGTGCCAGAGATACCAGAATGGATAATTACTTTTTTTTTTCTTTCATAAACCTAAATTTTAAAGCAAACAGCAGATGCATAAGCACCTGCTTGCAGAGAAAGGTGTAAATGGTATAGAAACTGGCAATAATTGTCTGTATCTGGAAAGAGCAGGCTGAAGCTTCCCAGGATGCCTTTTGATCAAGATTTTAAAAAGAAGCCATACACGACTGCAGACACTTACAAAGTCATTGTTTCTTGGAGCAGAGGATGAATGGGAAAAGGAGCAGGTTGAGAGAGATATTGCCAGAAAGGTAGACCAGACACATATTCTGCTGTATGAAGGACTTTTTACTTTAACCTCTAAGTCTGTACTTCTCGGATAGAGCTATATACTCTGGGGATTTATTTAAGGTCTCTTGTGGAGGCACCAGTCAGCAGTAGCTTGCTGCAGGGACAGGAGCTCTAGCTGTAGTAGACCTGGTCATGCAGCAGGTGGCAAAAGCCCTCGTGGAGGAGGTAGGCATTAGCCCCACCATACAGCAGGCGAGCAGACAATCCACAAACTGCAGAACAATTATACCAAAGAAATTCTCACACTGTTAAGAAAGTTCCATGATCCACAACAGATTTCCCAATCTCAGGATCAGGCAAAGGGACTGAGAACCCCCAGAGAATTTGACTTTGGAGCACAGTGAGACTTGATTACAGACTTCGACAGTACTGGGGAAACAAACTCTTGGAGGGCAAAAACAAATGGGAGGGCATTTCAAAAGGGAGGGGGTATATGCATACCTATGGCTGATTCATGTTGAGGTTTGACAGATATCAAAGAAAAGATCGAGAAACTTTATACAGTCAGCAAAGTCAAGACCTGGAACTGACTGAGGCTCAGATCATGAACTTCTTACTGCAAAATTCAGACTTAATTTGAAGAAAGTAGGGAAAACCACTAGACCATTCAAATATGACATAAATCAAATGCCTTATGATTATACAGTGGAAGTGTTAAACAGATTCAAGGGATTTGATCTGAGAGACAGAGTGCCCAAAAAACTAATATCGGCCATTTGTTACATTGTATAAGAGGTAGTGATAAAGACCATCCCCAAGAAAAAGAAATGAAAAAATACAAAATAGTTGTCTGAAGATGCCTTACAAATAGCTGAGAAAAGAAGAGAAGCTAAAGGCAGAAGATAAAAGGAAAGATATACCCATCTGAATGGAGAGTTCCAAAGAATAGCAGTGAGAGATAAGAAAGCCTTCCTCAGTGATCAAGGTAAAAAAAAAAAAAAAAAAAAATAGAGGAGAAAACTAGAATGGGAAAGACTAGAGATCTCTTCAAGAAAATTAGAGATACCAAGGGAATATTGCATGCAAAGATCGGCACGATAAAGGACAGAAACTCTATGGACATAACAGAAGCAGAAGATACTAAAAAGAGGTGGCAAGAATACACAGAACTATTTTTTAAAAAAATCTTAATGACCCAAATAACCACCATGGTGTGATCACTCACCTAGAGCCAGACACCATGGAATGCAAAGTCAAATGGGACTTAGGAAGCATTACTATGAACAAAGTTGGTTGAGATGATGGAATTTCAGTTGAGTCATTTCAAATCCTTAAAGATGATGTTGATAAAGTGTTCCACTCAATATGCCAGCAAATTTGGAAGTCACAGCAGTGGCCACAGGCCTGGAAAAGGTCAGTTTTCATTCAAATCCCAAAGAAAGGCAATGTCAAAGAGTATTCAAACCACTGCGCAATTTCACTCTTCTCACACACTAGCAAAGTAATGCTCAAAATTCTCCAAGCAAGGCTTCAACAGTATGTGAACTGTGAACTTCCAGATAGTCACAATGAATTTAGAAAAGGCAGAAGAATCAGTGATCAAATTGCCAGCATCTGTTGAATCATAGAAAAAGCAAGAGAGTTACAGAAAAAACAAAAAGCCTTTACCTCCACTTTATTGGTGACACTAAAGCCTTTAACTGTGTGGATCAAAACTGTGAAAATTCTTAAAGAGATGGGAAAACAAGACAACCTGTCCTGCCTCCTGAGAAATCAGTATGAAGGTCAAGAAGCAACCATCAGAACCAGACATGGAACAATGGGCTGGTTCCAAACTGGGAAAGGCGTATGTCAGGCTGTATATTGTCACCCTGCTTATTTATCTTATATGCAGAATACATAATGAGAAACGCTGGTCTGGATGAAGCACACGTTGGAATCAAGATTGCTGGGAGAAATATCAATAATCTCAAAAATCCAAATGACACCACCTTTATGGCAGAAAGTGAAGAGGGACTTAAGAACCTTTTGATGAAGGTGATAGAGAAGAGAGAAAAAGCTGCACTAAAACTCAACATTCAAAATCCTAAGATCATGGCATCCAGTCCCATCAATTCAGTTCAGTCTCTCAGTCGTGTCTGACTCTTTGCGACCCCATGAACTTCAGCATGCCAGGCCTCCCTGTCCATCACCAACTCCCGGAGTCCACCCAAACACATGTCCATTAAATCAGTGATGCCATCCAACCATCTTATCTTCTGCCGTCCCCTTCTCCTCTTGCCCTCAATCTTTCCCAGCATCATGGTCTTTTCAAATGAGTCAGCTCTTTGCATCAGGTGGCCAGAGTATAGGAGCTTCAGCTTCAACATCAGTCCTTCCAAAAAACATCCAGGACTGATCTCCTTTAAGATGGACTGGTTGGATCTCCTTGCAGTCCAAGGGACACTCAAGAGTCTTCTCCAACACCACAGTTCAAAAGCATCAATTCTTCAGCACTCAGCTTTCTTTATAGTCCAACTCTCACATCCATACATGACCACTGGAAAAACCATAGTCTTGACTAGACAGACCTTTGTTGACAAAGTGATGTTTCTGCTTTTTAATATGCTGTCTAGATTGGTCATAATTTTCCTTCCAAGGAGTAAGAGTCTTTTAATTTCATGGCTTCATCACCATCTGCAGTGATTTTGGAGTCCAGAAAAATAAAGTCAGCTACTGTTTTCACTGTTTCTCCATCTATTTGCCCCCATCTATTTACCCCATCTATCATGGCAAATTGATGGGGGAAACAATGGAAACAGAGACAGACAGAAAATAAACAGGACTTTATTTTCTTGGGCTCCTAAATCACTGCAGATGGTGATGACAGCCATAAAATTAAAAGACACTTGCTCTTTGAAGAAAAGCTATGATCAAACTAGAGAGTGTATTAAAAAGCAGAGACATTACTCTGGACAAAGGTCATCTAATCAAAGCTATGATTTTTCCAGTAGTCCTGTATGGATGTGAGAGTTGGACCATAAGGAAAGCTGAGCACCAAAGAATTGATGCTTTTGAACTGTGGTGCAAGAAGATCATACCAATCAATCCTAAAGGAAATTAGTCCTGAATATTCATTGGAAGGGCTGATGCTGAAGCTGAAGCTTCAATATTTTGGGCACCTGATGCGAAGAACTGATTCGTTGAAAAATACCCTGATGCTGGGAAAGATTGAAGGCAGGAGGAGAAGGGGATGACAGAAGATGAGATGGTTGGATGGCATCACCGACTTGATGGATATGGGTTTGAGCAATGTCTGGGTATTGGTGATGGACAGGGAAGCTGGTGTGCTTCAGTCCATGGGGTTGCAAAGGACGACTGAACTTATACTGGCTAGTTAACATCATAAAAGTAACTGAAGTTCAATCTTTGACTTTCAAGTTTCCCTACAGATTGATATGCAGTGTACAAAGTCCATGGGACTCTTCAGGCAAGGTTACTGGAGTGGGTTGTCATTTCCTTCTCTTCCCTACCCAGAGATCAAACCCATGTCTCCTGTATTGGCAGGCAGATTCTATGCCAGTATATTTTTTTCCTTATTTAATTTTTGTTGGTGAAAAGCAACTGTACTTCAATACAAATTAATTAAATATATATGTATATATAATTTAATTAAATATATAAATATATACTTATATATATTTATATAATAATAAATATAATAAATAAATATATATTTATAAACATATAAATAAACATATATAAATATATATATATTAATATATATATATATATATATATATATATATATATGTATTCTTACCAATTCTTCAGTTCAGGGCAGCTTCTTAAGGACCCGAATGATGCCCTTTGTGATGAACTCACCAGAGAGGATAGGGTCCTGCCTCTGGATCTCTGGTGAACAGAAGCTTAAGTGCGGCAGACACCTTGATCCAAGTTGTTTAACCACCTCCTGTCTTGAAGATTAAGAAAGTTTACTTTTGTTTTGGGTAAGACAAATTAGAAACACGGATAGCCTGTGATCACAGGTCCTAGTTTTATAAACTCTTTCATCCTTTGTTACAGTGGAACAAAGTCAAGCTCACACTGAATTCTGGCCTCTTTCCCTTAATACAATAACCTTAAATAATGCCTGTCTTGCTCTTTACCTTTAGTGAAACTTTTGTTTGACAATATACTCCTCAATTTCTAGTAAATTACATCACCTTACCCAGGATACTTATGCAAGCTTAATTGTTTGCTGATACATGCAACTTTTAGATTTTAGTGAAAGCCACATACCACCTCCTCTAGGATATATTAGTTAGTGTATACTAAACTATATATAATTCCCATAATCAATTTCTAAATGTCATTAAGAAGAATGTACTAAATTCTATAGGATCTAGTGGTTTCCCTTACATTCTTCAATTTAAGTGTGAATTTGGAAATAAGGAGTTCGTGATCTGAGTCACAGTCAGCTCTCAGTCTTTTTTTTTTGCTGACTGTATAGAGCTTCTCCATCTTTGGCTGCAAAGAATATAATCAATCTGATTTTGCTGCTGACAATCTGGTGATGTCCATCTGTAGAGTCTTCTCCTGTGTTGTTGGAAGAGGGTGTTTGCTATGACCAATGCATTCTCTTGGCAAAAGTCTATTAGCTTTTGCCCTGTTTCATTCCATACTCCAAGGTCAAATTTGCCTGTTACTCCAGGGATTTCTTGGCTTCCTACTTTTGCATTCCAGTACCCTATAATGAAAATGACATCTTTTTTGGGTATCAGTTCTAAAAGGTCTTGTAGGTTTTCATAGAACCATTCAACTTCAGCTTTTTCAGCATTACTGGTCAGGGCATAGACTTGGATTACCGTGATATTGAATGATTTGCCTTGGAAACGAACAGAGATCATTCTGTAATTTTTGAGACTACATCCAAATACTGCATTTCAGACTCTTTTGTAGAGTATGATGGCTACTCCATTTCTGCTAAGAGATTTGTGCCTACAGTAGTAGATATAATGATCATCTGAGTTAAATTCACCCATTTCAGTCCATCTTAGTTCGTTGATTTCTAGAATATTGACGTTCACTCTTACCATCTCCTGTTTGACCACTTCCAATTTACCTTGATTCATGGACCTAACATTCCAGGTTCCTATGCAATATTGCTCTTTACAGCATCAGACTTTACTTCCATCACCAGTCACATCCACAATTGGGCGCTGTTTTTGCTTTGGCTCCATCCCTTCATTCTCTCTGGAGTTATTTTTCAACTGATCTCCAGTAGGATATTGGGCACCTACTGACCTGGGGAGTTCATCTTTCAGTGTCCTATCTTTTTTGCCTTTTCATACTGTTCATGGGGTTCTCAAGGCAAGAATACTGAGGTGGTGTGCCATTCCCTTCTCCAGTGGACCGTATTCTGTCAGACCTCTCCACTATAACCAGTCCATCTTGGCCCCTCACAGCATGGATTAGTTTCATTGAGTTAGAAAAGCTGTGGTCCATGTGATCAGAATGGCCAGTTGTCTGTGATTGTGGTTTCACTCTGTCTGCCCTCTGATGCCCTCTCTCAGGGCCTAACATCTTACTTGGGTTTCTTTTACCTTGAACATGGGGTATCTCTTTCGCGGCTGCTCCAGCAAAGCACAGCAGCTGCTCCTTACCTTGGACGTGGGGTAGCTCCTCTCGGTCTCTGCCACTGACCTTGGACGTGGGGTAGCTCCTATTGGCCACTCCTGCACTGTCTTGCATCCGTAGCTCCTGTGAAATGGTATGGACCCAACAGAAGCAGAAGATATTAAGAAGAGGTGGCAAGAATACACAGAAGAACTATACAATAAAAGATCTTCATGACCAAGATAATCATGATGGTGTGATCACTCACCTAGAGCCAGATATTCTGGAATGTGAAGTCAAGTGGGACTTAGGAAGTATCACTCTGAACAAAGCTAGTAGAGGTGATAGAATTCCAGTTGAGCTATTTCAAATCCTAAAAGATGATGCTGTGAAGATTCTGCACTCAATATGCTAAGAAATTTGGAAAACTTAGCAGTGGCCACAGAACTGGAAAATATCAGTTTTCATCCCAATCCTAAACAAAGGTAATGCCAAAGAATGCTCAAACCACCACACAATTTCACTCATCTCACATGCTAGTAAATAATGCTCAAAATTCTTCAAGCTAGGCTTCAACAATACATGAATTTCAAGATGTTCAAGCCAGTTTTAGAAAAGGCGGAGGAACCAGAGATTGAATTGCCAAGATTCGCTGGTAATCGAAAAAAGAAGAGAGTTCCAGAAAAACATCTAATTCTGCTTTATTGACTATGCCAAAGCATTAGACTGTGTGGATCACTGTAAACTGTGGAAAATTCTGAAAGAGATGGGAATACCAGACCACCTGACCTGCCTCTTGAGAAACCTGAATGCAGGTCAGGAAGCAACAGTTAGAAGTGAACATGGAACAACAGACTGTTTCCAAACAGGAAAAAGAATATGTCAAGGCTGTATATTGTCACCCTGCTTATTTAACTTATATGCAGAGTACATCATGAGAAATGCTGGGCTGTATGAAGCACAAACTGGAATCAAAATTACTGGGAGAAATATCAATAACCTCAGATATACAGATGGCACCACCCTTATGGAAGAAACTGAAGAAGAACTAAAGAGCCTCTTGATGAAAGTGAAAAAGGAGAGTGAAAAAGTTGGCTTAAAGCTTAACATTCAGTAAACTAAGATCATGGCATCCAGTCCCATCACTTCATGGCATATAGATTGGGAGACAGTGGAAACAGTGTCAGACTTTATTTTTTGGGGCTCCAAAATCTCTGCAGATTGTGATTACAGCCATGAAATTAAAAATGCTTATTCCTTGCAAGCAAAGTTTTGACCGACCTAGACAGCATATTAAAAAGCTTCAACATTACTTTGTCAACAAAGGTCCGTCTAGTCAAGGCTGTGGTTTTTCCAGTAATCATGTATGGATTTGAGAGTTGGACTATAAATAAAGCTGAGCACAGAAGAATTGATGCTTTTGAACTGTGGTGTTGGAGAAGACTCTTGAAAATCTCTTGGACTGCAAAGAGTTCCAACCAGTCCATCCTAAAGAAGATCAGTCCTGGGTGTTCATTGGAAGGACTGATACTGAATCTGAAACTCCAATATGTTTGCCATCTAATGTGAAGAATTGACTCATTTGAAAAGACCCTGATGTTGGGAAAGATTGAGGGCAGGAGAAGAAGGGGATGACAGAGTATGAAATGGTAAGATGGCATCACCGACTCAATGGACATGAGTTTGGTTAAACTCCGGGAGTTGTTGATGAACAGGGAGGCCTGGCATGCTGCAATTCATAGGGTTGCAAAGAGTCGGGCATGACTGAGCAACTGAACTGAGCTTTACTTGTTTGAACTTTAATAGGCATAACAACATTATATTGATGGAAACTTAAGAAACAAGTATATGAAACTTATCCTGTGTCATCTGCAAGATGGTCTTGGAAAAGTCACTCATGTCCTCTCTATGAGGACTTTCTAGTAACATTTCTTCCTGACTTTAGTATCAAGAGCAATTGTTCTTTCTCTTGAGTCAATAAAGCTTTGTTATGTAATGAATACTGCAATGCTTTTTCCTCTGTATTGCCTGCTAGTAATATTAGGATCAAGTTAGTGAATCAACTACAATCTTAGTGATCTGGCATTTTTAGCCATAGTCTTGAATTCATGTTTATTTACAAACCCACTATAATTTTTCCTTCTTTCTTTGAATTTAAGACTAAGTTCTTGTATTTTATATCATTAGTTCTCAGTCTTCTCCAGGAGGCCTGACTTGTATGCACAAATGAGTGGGTGGATTGTCAAATGGATTAACAATTTCTTTGCAGTGATTATAGGAAACCAGGGCTGTTTTGCTTTAGGACTCCTGAATCAGTTTTGTTTTTTTTTTTTTTTTTTTTGGGAAGATTCTTGATAAGGTTTGTGTGCTTCCCTGGTGGCTTAGATGGTAAAGCGTCTGCCTGCAATGCAGGAGACCCGGGTTTGATCCCTGGGTCAAGATGATCCCATGGCGAAGGAAACGGCATTCCACTCCAGTACTCTTGCTTGGAAAATTCCGTGGACAGAAGAGCCTGATAGCCCATGGCGTCACAAAGAGTCAGACATGACTAAGTGACTTAACTTTCTTTCTTTCTTTGATAAGGTTCCTTCAATAAGATTTTAGGGACCCAAAATCCTTGGCAGGAGACATAACAACAGGCAGCATTCTGATAGGAAAATACAGAACAGGAGATGAGGGTAAAGCCACATGCCATTTGATAATCAAATTAATTATCCTATAGGCACTAATAATTAGAAATAGGTGGGGTGAGACTATGAAGTGAGAGAGCCCTTTAAAATGAATACAGTAAAAAGAACAAATGTATCTGACAGAAGATTCCTTGAATTTAGGTTACAGCATGTCATTTACCAGGTGATGAGCACAAATAGGTTTTATAACCTCTATTTACCCAAATCTCACACATTTAAGTGAATATGAGAACAGGCCCTGCTATGGGGATTACAGAAGTGTGTAGATGTCAAGATAGTAAGTGGTGGTAATTGGGATCCAACTGGTCTGATCTGGAGATAGATGCATAAACCACATACTACAATAAGTAATGTTAAAGAAATGTAAGCATTTTTTTTTCCCCTGAAAAGCCCTTGTATTTAAAATAATAATAAGAGAGATGCAAAGAAGCTCAAAACAATTTTTCTTTCTTTTTTTTTTTTTTCATGTATTTTTATGAGTTGGAGGCTAATTACTTTACAATATTGTAGTGGGTTTTGTCATACACTGACATGAATCAGCCATGGATTTACATGTATTCCCCATCCCGATCCCCCCTCCCACCTCCCTTTCTACCCAATCCCTCTGGGTATTCCCAGTGCATCAGGCCAAAACAATTTTTCATAAAGAAAACAATGGATGGAGAGGGAGGCAGGAGGGGGGATCGAGATGGGGAACACATGTAAATCCATGGCTGATTCATGTCAATGTATGGCAAAAACCACTACAATATTGTAAAGTAATTAGCCTCCAATGAATAAAAATAAATGGAAAAAAAGTCCAAATTAAAAATAAAACAAACAAACAAACAAAACACCAATCTTTTTATTTTCCCCATAAAATGGAAGCCATGTTCTGTTTTGCATGTAAGCCATTGTAGTCATAACTTCATGGAATACAAATACCACCTTCAGACACTCAAACAGTTCAGTGCCTTTTTTTTTTTTTCTGCAAGAAATTAATAAGGATATTTCATAATCCATCAGCTATTAATTCATCTTAAAAGAGTTCCTTACATTTATTTCTTTTATGTTAAATCCACATTCCTGTTTCTATATCATTCTTTATTTTGTAGAAAACCTCAACTATCTTATTCAAGTATCATTAAATTAGAGATACTGATTATAAATTAACTAAAATATGCTGAAATAGATTTATTTGTGTGTACTCAGTCACAATGGACTCTTTTGAATTAAGTATAAAATCTGTTTTGTATAATTGAATAATTCTTAGAGTTATATGAATCAAGGGTGAATATATCACAGAAAACTTTAGATAAAGCACAATAAAAATTTGATATTTAAAAGTAACTTTGACTTTGGTTTTTTGATTGTAAAATTGAGAACCATAAATCATAGTTTACCTAATGATAATCCCATATGTGTGTGCTCAGTGGCTTCAGCCATATCTGATTCTTTGTGGCCCATGGACTTTAGCTTGCCAGGCTCCTCTCTCCATGGGATTTTCCCAACAATAGTATTGGCATGGGTTGTCATGCCTTCCTCCAAGGGATCTTCCCAATCCAGAGAATGAACCCATATCTTCTGTGTCTCCTGCATTGTTGGTGGATTCTTTACTGCTGAGCCACCAGGGAAGCCCCAATGATACTCACAAACTAGTTATTATGTTTTTTAATTAATTTCACACTAATAGTGTATATTCATCCCTTTAAATTCAAGTATCTCATAATATATGAGGTATTACATAAAATTTTATTGAAATGTTATAGTATTTTAAAACCAACAACAACCAAAAAAAAAAAAAAATGGCAAATGAAATCAAAAGAACATACAGAAAAAAGCAACCAATTCTCAGAACAGTTCTCACCTTCAAGCCTGTTAAAGATATTTTAAATAGTTTCTTATGACCAACCTAGATAGCATATTAAAAAGCAGAGACATTACTTTGCCAACAAAGGCCCATCTAGTCAAGGCTATGGTTTTTCCAGTGGTCATGTATGGATGTGAGAGTTGGACAGTGAAGAAAGCTGAGCACTGAAAAAATTGATGCTTTTGAACTGCGGTGTTGGAGAAGACTCTTGAGAGCCCCTTGGACTGCAAGGAGATCCAACCAGTCCATCCTAAAGGAGATCAGTTCTGGGTGTTCATTGGAAGGACTGATGTTGAAGCCGAATCTCCAGTACTTTGGCCACCTCATGCGAAGTGTTGACTCATTGGAAAAGACCCTGATGTGACTGAACTGAACTGAAGTGATTTTATTTCTTAAGTTACCAACTTTTTTTGCTCATATAAATTTTATTTTTCCTCTTAAGTTTTATGATTTAATTATAGGTTTTATTGGTTCTTCATCATCTGTATGAATCTTCTCATTAATTCCCTGATTCACCTTTCCTCTCCAATTTTCTCTCAGAAAATATTATTTTTAGTTCTTACATTGACAAGATCAAATAATATTTTCAGCTTCTATTTGTTAACCAAATTCAGATAGCTTATCTTGACTTCTATTAAAATTGAGGATATTGTGATCCTACTCTTATTTTCCAAGTAAACGTATTAACTCCAAAATTTTGTTGCACTGTCATTATTTAAATACATTTATATATTTAAACCATTTGTGCTTGCCTAAAAGATAAAAGTTGAGGAGGAGCTAAGATAGCAGAGAAATAAGATGGGGATACCACTTTCTCCCCTACAAATTCATCGAAAGAATATTTGAATGCTGAGCAAACTTCACAAAATAACTTCTGACCGCTATCAGAAGATATCAGGCGCCCAGAAAAGCAGCCCATCGTCTTCAAAAGGAGAACAAAGGAAGAACTGAGCAATCCCAGAGAAGAGCTAGCTGGCTGCGGACTGGCGCATCCCCCGCCAGAGGCAGGAGGTGGGGGGAGGGGAAAGGGGTGAACTCGGCCCCAGAGACGGCATCCCCTACCAAACTGCAAACAGGCTTCCAGTTTCTAACCAAAGACTTCCTGAGATTCTGGGTGGTTGACATCCGCTGGGAGGGTCGCGGCTAGAGACCAGCTCCCGAGAACAGACACAAGGCGCACCGGACCGGAGTGGGAGGAAACTAAGGCTGAGACCGCGGAGGGGATAAGGCGTTCTGCACCTGGGAAGAGTGCGCTCGTCAAGCTCCTGGCTGCCTGAGCTGTTCGGGCAGGGAAGGCACGAAACATGAGCCCAACCGAGTCCACACTTTTGTGGAGAACCCAAAAACTGGAACCGCACACAACGCAGGGCCCGCTCCCTACAGAGCAGCCTGGAGCCTGAGCAGTGTAGACGGGGAAAGCAGACACCCATGAGTGGGGGCAAACCCAGTGTGGCTGGAACACTGCGTGTGCTCCCCACATAGGCCAGTGACATTTGTCTGCAGCGCCCCTCCCTCCCCACAGCACGACTGAACAAGTGAACCTAAACAAGAGAACACCTCCGCCTGCGTGTGTCAGGGCGGAAATTAGACACTGAAGAGACCAGCAAACAGAAGCCAAATAAACAAAGGGAACCACTTCAGAAGTCACCAGTGCAACAGATTAATACCGACCACACCAGAAGGGGACTGTAGATATTGAGAAGTGTAAGCTGGAACAAAGAGCTATCTGAAACTGAACCGAACCCACACTGACCACAACAGCTCCAGAGAAATTCCTAGATATATTTTTACTTTTGTTTGTTTGTTTGTTTAATTTTTTTTCTTTTCTTTTTTTATTTTTTTCTTTTATTTTCTTTTAAAATTCCCTATTACTCCTCTATTACTCCTTAACTTGCATTTTCATTTTCATATATTTTTACTATATTTTAATTAACTTTTTTCTTTTTTTCTCTTATTTTCTTTTAAAGTCCTCTATTACTCCTCTATTACTCCTTAATTTTCATTTTCATTTCATTATAACCTTGCAAAAAAAAAGGACCTATTTTTAAGTGGAAATTCATACATATTTAACTTTTTTGTGTTTTTGTTTGTTTGTTTTTAATATTATATTTTTAAGAGTCTAACCTCTACTCTAGATTTTTAGTCTTTGTTTTTCAGTATTTGATATCAATTTTGGACATTTAAGAATCCAATATTCAGTACCCATTTTTACTCAAGAGTATGTTGATTATTCTATCCCACTTTTGACTCTCCGTTTTCTCCCTCAGATCACCTATATTTCCCCTCTCCCCCTTCTCTTCTCAATCCAATTCTATGCATCTCTGTGGGTGTCTGGGCTATGGAGAACATGTAGGGAACAGAGTACTGCATAGATCTGTCTCTCCTCTTGAGTCCCGCTTTTTCTCCTCCTCTTCATCTCTATCTACCTCCTCCCTCTCCTCTTCTTCATGTAACTCTGTGATCCTCTCTGGGTGTCCCTCACTGTGGAGAATATTTTCACCATTAACCTAGAAGTTTTATTATCAGTGCTGTATAGTTGGAGAAGTCCTGAGACTACTGGAAGAATAAGACTGAAATCCAGAGGCAGGAGACTTAAGCCCAAAACCTGAGAACGTCAGACAACTACTGACTACAGGGAACATTAAGTAATAAGAGATCATCCCAAAGCCTCCATACCTACACTGAAACCAACCACCACCCAAGAGCCAATGAGTTCCAGAGCAAGACATACCACACAAATTCTCCAGCAACGCAGGAACATAGCACTGAGTGTCAACATACAGGTAGCCCAAAATCACACCTAACACATAGACCCATCTCAAAACTCACTACTGGACACTCCATTGCACTCCAGAGAGAAGAAATCCAGTTCCACACACCAGAACACCAACACAAGCTTCCCTAACCAGGAAACCTTGACAAGCCAATTGTCCAACCCCACCTACTGGGAGAAACCTCCACAATAAAAAGGAACCACAGACCACCAGAATACAGAAAGGGCACTCCAAACACAGCAATCTAAACAAGATGAAAAGGCAGAGAAATACCCAGCAGGTAAAGGAACATGAAAAATGCCCACCAAGTCAAACAAAAGAGGAGGAGATAGGGAATCTACCTGAAAAAGAATTTAGAATAATGATAATAAAAATGATCCAAAATCTTGAAAACAAAATGGAGTTACAGATAAATAGCCTGGAGACAAAGATTGAGAAGATGCAAGAAATGTTTAATAAGGACCTAGAAGAAATAAAAAAGAGTCAATTAAAAATGAATAATGCAATAAATGAGATCAAAACACTCTGGAGGGAACCAACAGTAGAATAACAGAGACAGAAGATAGGATAAGTGAGGTAGAAGATATAATGCTAGAAATTAATGAAGCAGAGAGGAAAAAAGAAAAAAAAGAATCAAAAGAAATGAGGACAACCTCAGGGACCTCTGGGACAATGTGAAATGCCCCAACATTCGAATCATAGGAAACCCAGAAGAAGAAGACAAAAAGAAAGGCCATGAGAAAATACTCGATGAGATAATAGCTGAAAATGTCCCTAAAATGGGGAAGGAAATAGTTACACAGGTCCAAGAAACCCAGAGAGTCCCAAACAGGATAAACCCAAGGCAAAACACCCCTAGACTCATATTAATCAAATTAACAAAGATCAAACACAAAGAACAGATATTAAAAGCAGCAAGAGAGAAACAACAAACAACACACAAAGGGATTCCCATAAGGATAACAGCTGATCTATCAATAGAAACCCTCCAGGCCAGAAGGGAATGGCAGGACATACTTAAAGTAATGAAAGAGAATAACCTACAACCTAGATTAATGTACCCAGCAAGGGTTTCATTCAGCTATGAAGGAGAATTCAAAAGCTTTACAGACAAGCAAAAGCTGAGAGAATTCAGCACCACCAAACCAGCTCTTCAACAAATGCTAAAGGATCTTCTCTAGACAGGAAACACAGAAAGGTTGTATAAACGTGAACCCAAAACAACAAAGTAAATGGCAACGGGACCACACCTATCAATAATTACTCTAAATGTAAATGGGTTGAATGCCCCAACCAAAAGACAAAGATTGGCTGAATGGATACAAAAACAAGACCCCTATCTACATATGCTGTCTACAAGAGACCCACCTCAAAGCAAGAGACACATACAGACTGAAAGTGAAGGGCTGGAAAAAAATATTTCACACAAACGGAGACCAAAAGAAAGCAGGAGTCACAATACTCATATCAGATAAAATAGACTTTCAAATAAAGGCTGTGAAAAGAGACAAAGAAGGACACTACATAATGATCAAATGATCAATCCAAGAAGAAGATATAACAATTATAAATATATATACACCCAACATAGGAGCACTGCAATATGTAAGGCAAATGCTAACGAGTATGAAAGGGGAAATTAACAGTAACACAATAATAGTGGGAGAGTTTAATACCCCACCTACAACTTTGGATAGATCAACTAAACAGAAAATTAACAAGGAAACACAAACTTTAAATGACACAATGGACCAGCTAGACCTAATTGATATCTATAGGACATTTCACCCCAAAACAATCAATTTCACCTTTTTCTCAAGTGCACACGGAACCTTCTCCAGAATAGATCACATCCTGGGCCATAAATCTAGCCTTGGGAAATTCAAAAAAACTGAAATCATTCCAGTCATCTTTTCTGACCACAATGCAGTGAGATTAGATCTCAATTACAGGAAAGAAAAAAAAAATTAAAAATTCAAATATATGGAGGCCAAATAACATGCTTCTGAATAACCAACAAATCATAGAAGAAATAAAAAAAGCAATCAAAATATGCATAGAAACGAATGAAAATGAAAACACAACAACCCAAAACCTATGGGACACTGTAAAAACAGTGCTAAAGGGAAGGTTCATAGCATTACAGGCTTACCTCAAGAAACAAGAAAAAAGCCAAATAAATAACCTAACTCTACATCTAAAGCGACTAGAGAAGGAATAAATGAAGAACCCCAGGGTAAGTAGAAGGAAAGAAATCTTAAAAATTAGGGCAGAAATAAATGCAAAAGAAACTAAAGAGAACATAGCAAAAATCAACAAAGCTACAATCTGGTTTTTTGAAAAAATAAACAAAATTGACAAACCATTAGCAAGACTCACTAAGAAACAAAGGAAGAAGAACCAAATTAACAAAATTAGAAATGAAAATGGAGAGATCACAACAGACAACATTGAAATATAAAGGATCATAAGAGACTACTACCAGCAGCTCTATGCCAATAAAATGGACAACTTGGAAGAAACTGACAAATTCTTAGAAAATATAACTTTCCTAAACTAAACCAGGAAAAATAGAATATCTTAACAGACCCTTCACAAGCGAGGAAATCGAAACTGTAATCAGAAATTTTCCGGCAAAAAAAACTCAGGACCAGATGGCTTCACAGCTGAATTCTACCAAAATTTAGAGAAGAGCTAACACCTATCTTACACAAACTCTTCCAGAAAATTGTTGAAGAAGGCAAAGTTCCAAACTCATTCTATGAGGCCACCATCACCCTAACTCTAAAACCAGACAAAGATGCCACACACACAAAAAGGAAAACTACAGGCCAATATCACTGATGAACACAGATGCAAAAATCCTTGATAAAATTCTAGCAAACAGACTCTAAAAACATATTTAAAAGATCATACATAATGACCAAGTGGGCTTTATCACAGGAGTGCAAGGATTCTTTAATATCTGCAAATCAAGCAATGCAATAGACCACATTAACAAATTGAAAGAAAAAAAAAAACCATATGATTATCTCAATAGATGCAGAGAAAGCCTTTGACAGAAATCAACATCCACTTATGATTAAAACTCTCCAGAAAGCAGGAATAGAAGGAACATACTTCAACATAATAAAAGCTATATATACAAACTCACAGCAAGCATTACCCTCAATGGTGAAATAGTGAAAGCATTTCCTCTAAAATCAGGAACAAGACAAGGGTGCCCACTCTCACCACTATTATTCAACATAGTTTTGGAAGTGCTGGCCACACCAATCAGAGCAGAAAAAGAAATAAAAGGAATCTAGATAGGAAAAGAAGTCAAACTCTCACTGTTTGCTGATGACATGATCCTCTATGTAGAAAACCCTAAAGACTCTACCAGAAAATTACTAGAGCTAATCAATGAATATAGTAATGTTGCAGGATATAAAATTAACACACAGAAATCCCTTGCATTCCTATACACTAACAATGAGAACACAGAGAAATTAAGGAAACAATACCATTCACCATTGCAACAAAAAGAATAAAATACATAGGAGTATATCTACCTAAAGAATCAAAAAACATACACAGAAAATTATAAAACACTGATGAAAGAAATCAAAGAGGACACAAACAGATGGAGAAATATACCATGTTCATAGATTGGAAGAATCAGTATTGTGAAAATGTCTATACTATCCGAAGCAATCTATACATTCAATGTAATCCCTATCAAACTACCAACGGTATTCTTCACAGAACTAGAACAAATAATTTCACAATTTGTATGGAAATACAAAAAACCTTGAATAGTCAAAGCAATCTTGAGAAAGAAGAATGGAACTGGAGGAATCAACCTGCCTGACTTCAGACTATACTACAAAGCCACAGTCATCGAGACAGTATGGTACTGGCACAAAGACAGAAATATAGATCAATGGAACAAAATAGAAAGCCCAGAGAAAAATCCACGTATCTATGGACATCTTATCTTCGACAAAGGAGGCAAGGATATACAATGGAAAAAAGAAAATCTCTTTAAGAAGTGGTGCTGGGAAAACTGGTCAACCACTTGTAAAAGAATGAAACTAGATCACTTTATAACACCATACACAAAAATAAACTCTAAATGGATTAAAGATCTGAACGTAAGACCAGAAACTATAAAACTCCTAGAGAAGAACATAGGCAAAACACTCTCAGACATAAATCACAGCAGGATCCTCTATGACCCACCTCCCAGAATATTGGAAATAAAAGCAAAAATAAACAAATAGGACCTAATGACACTTAAAACTTTTGCACAACAAGGGAAACTATAAGCAAGGTGAAAAGACAGATTGGGAGAAAATAATAGCAAACAAAGCAACAAAGGATTGATCTCAAAAATATACAAGCAACTCCTGCAGCTAAATTCCAGAAAAATAAATGATCCAATCAAAAAATGGGCCAAAGAACTAAAAAGACATTTCTCCAAAGAAGACATACAGATGGCTAACAAACACATGAAAAGATGCTCAACATCACTCATTATCAGAGAAATGCAAATCAAAACCACAATGAGGTACCATTACATGCCAGTCAGGATGGCTGCTATCCAAAAGTCTACAAGCAATAAATGCTGGAGAGGGTGTGGAGAAAAGGGAACCCTCTTACACTGTGAGTGGGAATGCAAACTAGTACAGCCACTATGGAGAACAGTGTGGAGATTTCTTAAAAACCTGGAAATAGAACTGCCATATGACCCAGTAATCCCACTTCTGGGCATACACACTGAGGAAACCAGATCTGAAAGAGACACATGCACCCTAATGTTCATCGCAACAGTGTTTATAATAGCCAGGACATGGAAGCAACCTAGATGCCCATCAGCAGACGAATGGATAAGGAAGCTGTGGTACATATACACCATGGAATATTACTCAGCCATTAAAAAGAATTCATTTGAATCAGTCCTAATGAGATGGATGAAACTGGAGCCCATTATACAGAGTGAAGAAAGCCAGAAAGATAAAGACCAATACAGTATACTAACACATATATATGGAATTTAGAAAGATGGTAACGATAACCCTATATGCAAAACAGAAAAAGAGACACAGATGTACAGAACAGACTTTTGGACTCTGTGGGAGAAGGCGAGGGTGGGATGTTTTGAGAGAACAGCATTGAAACATGTATATTATCAAGTGTGAAACAGATCGCCAGCCCAGGTTGGATGCATGAGACAAGTGCTCGGGGCTGATGCACTGGGAAGACCCAGAGGGATGGGGAATACATGTAAATCCATAGCTGATTCATGTCAATGTATGGCAAAAACCGCTATGATACTGTAAAGTAATTAGCCTCCAACCAATAAAAATAAATGGGGAAAAAAAAAAAGCTGGAAAAAAAATTAAATTTGAAAACAAATCACCAAGATTTACTTTATTATGACTATGTAAATACTCTTCACTGAAGAAATGATGCTGGAATTGCATTTATTTTTTGAAGTTTTCTATGTTATTCCAAGTTTATTTGAAGGATAGCATTTCTAGATTTGAGATCCACATAATTTTTTTGTTTTTTTTTACAGTCAATCAGCTGTTCAAACAGATCAAAGTTTTGTTTATTTATGTGATCATTTTTTTGTCCATTTTTTGATGTCTGCTCAAATTTCTCATTGACTTCTTCCTTTGTATTTAAAGAAGAAATCAATTTATTTTTAAGTTTTACACAGTATAGCTTCAGTTTTATATATGGAATGGAGGCAAAAACTATCCTTGAGAAAAATATTTCTTCAGCACTCACTGATTTCATATTCTAATTTAGAAAATGATGCTTTGCACTGATTATCATGCTATATCTTGTCACTGAATTCTGAAATTAAATATTTTCATATATTATCTCTCTCTCTCTCTTTTTTTTTGTATCAACCTAATTTATATGGATTACATCTTAAAGTAACTTCCTGCCAATAATTCAGAGGCAGGGATGTTTTTATTATTTTCATTAATCAAAGTGTTTTTTTTTTCACTAGAAACATTTAAACTGTTTTTGTTGTGAAATTATCGATATATTTCAATATATTGAAATAATATATGTATATAATATATATTATATATTTAATATATATGTATAAATTATATATATAATTTCGATACATATATTCAATTCAAATATATTTCAAATGTATATATATATATATATATATTAGGCTTCTGTATAACTACTCAGGTCTCTTATAAACTGTAGCATATTTCTTCCATTGATTATCTGATTGAACTTATTTTTATCCATTTCTCCTGTCTCCCTGTACTTCCTCTGAATGATGGCCTACTTGTATTGGTTTTAGATGTGACTTCATTTTTCTCTCAGGTTTTCCTTAACTGTTTTTTGCAGTATAATTTCTTTACTCTTATAAGATATTTTATTTCCACATTAATATCTAATCATTTCTTTGTGTATCATCTTATTCTTATTTTGCTTGTATAAAGTTTTTCCATATTTTCATGAGAAAAATGACTGCATTTTTTGTAAAAAAAATTCCCAAATGCTCTTTGAATTTCCCCAGGAATATAAAAGAGTTCTTGACTTGGTTCTAGGACTCATTTGTGAAAATCACTCTCCATTATCTTCTCAGCTCTGTCTCTGCTTCCTCATTCACTCACTCATGTTAGTTTTCATAACTTTGAAATATCATTCTACACAAAACAATCAATCTCTTGCTCTTGAAGTTTCTTTTTTCTGTTTATATGAGATCAAATGATTGGAATCAAAATGTCATGATTTTTGTTTTAGTTAGAGAAAAATTTATAATTTTTTCTAAATATATATAGTACATATTTATATATATGCATACAAAACTTTTTCTAATACACTTGATAAATTCTTAAGAAAGAACATCAGTAAAAGAAAGAAGATAACCTGGTTTAATCTCTTCAGCTGTTTAATATTGTGTGGTGTCACATCTCCCAGCTCGATCCGGCTACCTTTCATCTTCCCCGCCTGCTGAGGCCGTTGTTACCGCCGATATCAACGCCGTTGTCGTCGCCGCCCTGAGCTCTCCGCGCCCTCAGCTCGGGCCACTCAACCCCACAAGCCGGCCTCCACACAATATTAAACAGCTGAAGAGATTAAACCAGGTCATCTTTCCAGTCAGCTACAATGACAAGTTTTACAAGGATGTGCTGGAGGTTGGCGAACTAGCAAAACTTGCCTATTTCAATGATATCGCAGTGGGTGCCGTGTGCTGTAGGGTGGATCATTCGCAGAATCAGAAGAGACTTTACATCATGACACTAGGATGTCTGGCACCATACCGAAGGCTAGGAATTGGAACTAAAATGTTAAATCATGTCTTAAACATCTGTGAAAAAGATGGCACTTTTGACAACATCTATCTGCATGTCCAGATCAGCAATGAGTCTGCAATTGACTTCTACAGAAAGTTTGGCTTTGAGATTATTGAGACAAAGAAGAACTACTATAAGAGGATAGAGCCCGCCGATGCTCATGTGCTGCAGAAAAGCCTCAAAGTCCCTTCTGGCCAGAACGCAGATGTGCAAAAGACAGACAACTGAACAAACTACAGATGCACTTTCTTGCACTTGCTTGTCGCCAAATAAAAGAGAGGCCCATTGATTCCCCTCCCCCCTTTCTTTTAAAACTTTCCCCCTTTCTTGTTCTTACTTTTCCTCCTTTCAAAACTTGCTTCCCTTTCCTCTAAAAGTGTTAAACTTTTAAGGACTTATTAATCATGTTTGGATTGTTTTAGTTTTTTTATTTTTGTGAGGTGGTTTGATTGTAGGAAGGAGAAGGTATAGATCGGTTTAGTTTCACAGTTAAGGTATATATGGTCCCAAAAATCTTGAGTGTCAGTTTCCATTTTTTTTTTTAATGTCCTGCTTTCACATTGAAAGGCAGAGCCTACAAAATATTGTATATTTCAAAGGACAAAAAGGAGCAGCAGCAACATCTTGTTCTCTAACTCTTAGACAAGTTTAGTGTGTTTGTGGTACTTTGGGTTTTTAAAAGATTTTGTGGGATACTAATCCCTATACATTGCCTTCAATCCACCTTTTGTCCTTCTGAGTATTATCTCAGGAGTTGGGCCATTGTTATCCTTGTAAGAAATACTAAGCTTATTTTGTTCTGTTAAGCAATATTCCTTCCTTCCTTGCTGGTGGCTGAAGGTGGGTGGGACAGTTTGAATTGGTAGTATTAGACTTTGGTCTCAGTATGTGAGTTAAACTGCTTTTTGCTAATGAGTGGGCTGTTGGTTAGCAGGTTTGTTTTTCCTGCTGTTGATTGTTAACTAGTGGCATTATCTTTTAGCATATGGGCTGGTGAGATTATTTTTTTTTTTTAATATCCCAGCTAGAGATACAGCCTTTAACTGACCTAAAGAGGTTTGTTGTGATCTGCTTTTTTTCTCCTGTTGTTTTTCTTCAGTAAACCCACAGTAGTTGGTCAGACCTTAAATATGGAGTTGATGTCCTTTATAGGTCAGTGCCCTTAAATAAACCTGAAGTAGGTATTGTCTCCTGGACATACAAAAAAATACCTAAACAGAAGCTTAGATGGATTTGTGGCACAATAAATGCATTTAATGTCAGCTAACGCAGACTGTTAGAAGTGTGGCCACTGAGCATTTGATTTTAGAGGAAAGAATATCTAGACAGTATTTTTGAGAATAAGATAGCTGTGCTATTGCTTATCTGTTGGAGAACATCCCAGATTTGCTTACATTCTGTGCCTGTGATACTGAGTTTAAGGATTTGGGGGAGGGGGAATTATTAAACACATTGCTTCTGTTGTTGGGAAAAGTAGAAGTCTAGAAGTGTTAATAATGCGAATGTCACTGTGACCTCCTATACTGACAGGACTGGTTTACGCCAGATCATTTTCTGGCACTTAGGGAGTGGCTTTGACAGGTCAGTAACTTTCTGTAAGATAGAAGACCTCTAAAATTTTCAGGTTTTCCTCCATAATCCCATCTCCAATATTCAAAATTTTCTACATTGCCAATACCAGTGGCCTAAGAAATGTTTTCATTAGACTTAAAACGATGCACAGAGCTTGAATTTTCTGTCATTTGACTTTAAAAAGAAGGTTGATTCATAAAAAAAAAAAAAAGAAAAAAAAAAAAGAAAGAAGATATGGAAAAATTGAAGAGCAATAACTAAATTAAATGGGGGCACTATGTTTGAAATAGAAAAAATGAAACAAGCAAGATAAAGTAAGAGTTCATCATACAGGTAAGTTGTTTTTAAACATGACTGTTCATTGGAAACATATCTAGAATTCTGGAGGGAAAAAAAAAAAAAAAAACAATACCTGAACATTTATATTTTTTAAGAAACCTCAAGATAATTTTTATATGAATCTGGATTTTTAAAAAATGACTGTAGCTTTTTCTATTAGATACTAGTTTTGGTGATATAGAGTTATATTATTTTTCTGTTGACCAATCATGACAATGGCATTAAGTGAGTAATAGTTACATAATCACATAATCACAATAGTAAAATATGTTTATCAGTTTTCACAATCAATAGCCAGACAAAAAATAAAAGGTAATTACAATTGCAAGCCATATTGGGAACATGATTAACTTAACAATATAAAATAATTACATCCAATTTGGGGAAAGGGTCAAGCAGAGTGATGTGGTAAGTGGAATGACATACATGCACATGTTTTCATCCACCCAGCCAGCCTATGTGTTTTGATTGGTGCATTTAATCCATTTGTCTTTAAGGTAATTATCAATATGTATGATCCTATTGTGTGTGTGTGTGAAAGTCACTCAGTGGTGTCTGATTGTTTACGATTCCATGGACTGCACCTGCAAGATTTTTCTGTCCATGGGATTCTCCAGGCAAGAATACTGGAGTGGTTAGCCATTCTCTTCTCCAGGGGATCTTCCCAACCAAGGATCTAACGCAAATGTCCCACATTGCAGGCAGATTCTTTACCATCTGAGCCACCAAAGAAGCCCCCAAATGATCCTATTACTCTTTTATTAATTTGTGTTTATTTTGTGTAGGTCTTTTCCTTCTCTTGTGTTTTCTACCTAGATAAGTTGCTTCAGCATTTGTTGTAAAGCTGGTTTGGTGATGCTGAATTATCTTACTTTTGCTTGTCTGGAAAGCTTTTGATTTATTCATCAAATCTGAAGAAGAATGTTGCTGGTTAGGATATTCTTGGTTGTAGTTTCTTCCCTTTCATCACTTTAAATTTATCACACCATTCCCTTCTGGCTTGCAGAGTTTCTGCGGAGAAATCAACTGATAGCCTGACAAGAGTTCCCTTGTATGTTGCCATTTTTCCCTTGTTGTTTTTAATATTTTGTCTCTGTCTTTAATTTTTAACTAGTTTGATTATTGCATGTCTTGATGTGTTCCTCGTTGGGTTTATCCTTCCTGGGACTCTCTGTGTTTCCCGGACTTGGCTGAGTATTTCCTTTCCCATGTTTAAGGAAGTTTTCAGCTATTATCTCTTCAAATATTTTCTCAGGTTCTTTCTCTCTCTCTCTTATTTCTAGTGTCCCTATAATGCAAATGTTGATGCTCCAGAGGTCTCTTAGGCTGTCTTCATTCCTTTTCATTCTTTTTTTTTTTTTTATTCTGTTCTGAGGCAGTGATTTCCACCATTCTGCCCTCCAGATCATTTATTTGTTCTTCTGCCTCAGTTATTCTGCTATTAATCCATTCTAGTGTATTTTTTCCATTTCAATTTCTTTATTTGTTTTTATTCTAGGTCTTTCTTTGGTAAACTTTTCTTGCATCTTCTAAATCTTTGCTTCCATTCTTTTCCCGAGATCCTGGATCATCTTCACCATCATTATTTTGAATCATTTTTCTGGAAGGCTGCCTATCTCCACTTTAGTTGATTTTGGGGGGGGGTTTATCTTCCCTCTTTATATGGAACATAATTCTGTTTTTTTATTGTGATTAATTTTCTGTAGTATGAGTTTTGTTTTAGCCTCTGTCAGACTGTGTTTCTTCTTGGTTCTTCTGTCTACCCTTTGATGGATGAGGCTAAGAGGTTTGTGTAAGCTTCTTGATGGGAGGCAAAAACTGGGTCTTGCTCTGGTGGGCAGGGCCTTGCTTGGTCCATTGAGACCTCATGGACTGCAGCATGCCAGGATTCCCTGTCCATCACCAAGCCCTGCAGTTTACTCAAACTCATGTCCATTAAGTTGGTGATGCCACCCAACCATTTCATCCTCTGTTGTCCCCTTCTCCTCCCACCTTCAATCTTTCCCAGCATCAGGGTCTTTTAGAATGAGTCAGTTCTTCCCATCAGGTGGCCAAATATTGGAATTTCAGCTTTAGCATCAGTCCTTCAAATGAATATCCAGGACTGATTTCCTTTAGGATGGACTGATTGGATCTCTTTGCAGTGCAGGGGACTCTCAAGAGTCTTCTCCGACAAAAGCTTTTGAACCAAAGTTCAAAAGCATCAATTCTTAGGCACTCAGCTTCTTTAAATTCCAACTCTCACATCCATATATGACTACTGGAAAAACCATAGCCTTGACTAGATGGACCTTTGTTGGAAAGTAATGTTTCTGCTTTTTAATATGCTGTATAGGTTGATAATAAGTTTTCTTCCAAGGAGCAAACGTCTTTTAATTTCATGGGACTTGCTCAGTAAAGGTTTAATCCAAATTATCTGCTGATGGGTGGGATTGCATTCCTTCCATGATTGTTTGGCCTGAGGGGACCCAGCCCTGAGGTCTACAGGCTCTATACTAGGGTTAATAGTTTATTTCAAGAGGGTTTAGGTCAAGGGGGACCTTCCAGTCCCCCCATCCCTGTGGTGAGCCCCTGCCTACCCACAACTCTACAGAAGGCCCTCCAACACTAGTAGGCAGTTTTGGTTAGATCTTCTGTGATGTCACTGCTCCTCTCCTCTGCATCTTGGTGCATGAAAAATTTTGTGTCTTCCAAGACTGGAGTCTTTGTTTCCCCCAGTCCTCTGGGAGTCCTATAATCAAATCCTGCTGGCACTGAAGGCCAGATTCCCTGGGGATTCCCAGCCCCTTTGTCAGATCCCCAGGTTGGGAAGACTAATGAGGGGTCCAGAACCTCCACAACAGTGCAAGAAGTTCTTTGGTATTACTGCTTTCCATTCTGTGGGTCACCCACCTAGCAAGATTGGGGTTTGATTTTATCATAATTGCACCCCTCCTATCACTTTGCTCTGGCTTCTTTTTGTCTTTGGAGATGGAATATATATATATATATATATATATATATATATATATATATATATATATATTTGGTGGGTTCCAGTGTCCTTCTGTTAATGTCTGTCCAAAAACTAGTTGCAATTTTGGTGTTAATGCAGGAGGAGATGAGCACATGTCCTTCTACTCTGCTATCTTGAACCGGAAGCTCTTTATTTTCCTTGTTTGTGTTTAAATAAGACATGCTCCTGCTACTTTGCTAAGCTATTTTTAAAGTAAATTATAGACATGACTCCTGATAAAAGCTATAATGAAAATCATGACAATAATATTCAAAAAAGTAGCATTAAATAAACTTGCATATAAACATTCTCCCTCTGTAAATAAAATTTATTGGTTTGTGTTGTGATTACTGTCATGCATTCACTGCAAAAGTATCAGACATAAGATAAAAATTATTCCTAAATTTTGCATTTGAAGAGAATTTAGTAAACTATTATTGACTATTATTGTATCACTGAAAAAAGCATTTTAATTGGAGAAGATTTTTTTTAAAACAGTATAACTAGAAATAAGTATGACACAAATACTAGGAATTGAATCAAAAGCAAGGACCAAAACTATGGTTGTAGGGAACATGTTATAGAAGTTCAAGAAAACCCCTAAGTGCAGAGGACACAGGGAGGAAAATAAGATGAATAGTGAATGCTTTGGAAAAATCCAAGAGGCTAAGTGGGAGAGAAAGGAAGAGAAAAATAAGTTAATGAAGACAGAAATGGGGGCCTAGAAATATGATTAAAATCCTACTCCATGTTATGCAACAAAAGTCAATGATTTGAAAACAATTTAACTTCAGCCTTTCAGACGATGGTAGTGGATTCTCACTATGATATGTTAATTTCTATTGATCTGCCTTCAAATTCACTGATTATTTCTTCTGCCCTGTAACATCTGCTATTAAGCTCAGTTAGAAAATTTTTCACTTCAGTTATTTGAATTTTCAAATTCAACAGCTTGTTAGGTGTGTGTGTATGTGTGCGTGTGTGTGTGTGTGTGTTCAGTAGCTCAGTTGTATCTGACACTTTGCAACCTTTGGACTGTAGCCCACCAGGTTCTTCTGTCCAAAGGATTTTCCAGGCAAGAATACCAGAGTAGGTTGCCATGTCCTCCTCCAGAGGATCTTCCAGACCCAGGGATCAAACACATATCTCCTAGGTCCCCTGCATTGCAAAGGGATTATTTATGGCTGAGCCACCAGATAAGCCCAAAATTGAAAACTTTCATATACATATATGGAAGATATGTAAAACATCATATTTCTTTTTATTTACCACACCCATCTGTTACAATAGTAACTCTTATGGTGGCCCTTGCCAAATCAGTTTATCACTTATTTTGATAAAGAGTTGTTATGCATTAAAATATGTTTTTTTCCTATGTGTGTGTGTGCTTGTGTGTGTTTTACATTAGAAGGAAGCTTTAATATAGATAAACCTTTGTTTCCAAGAATGGAAAAAGTAGTAGAATGCTTAATACGTTCCTTATCAGTGAACAAATACCATAAAACTGCCTTCATTACAAGTCATAATGTTGCCCAAATATATGCTCCCATGAACTGTTCCTAGTTCTACACCTATGGGGATGACTGAAAAATAAAAGTAATGCATAATCTTTAGGCAATGAGTAATTGAAACTTGTTTTAAAAACCATGAATCCCTCAGATTTAAAAAAAATTTTTTTTCTTCCTATTAGCTCTGAGAGACTAGTTTTAAGATGTGGTTAAGCAGACAACACTGAAATACAAAGAATCATAAGAGACTACTACCAGCAGCTATGTGTCAATAAAATGGGCAACATGGAAGAAATGGACAAATTCTTAGAAAAGTAAATCTTTCCAAAACTGAAGCAGGAAGATATAGAAGATCTTAACAGACCCATTACAAGCATGGTAATCGAAACTGTAGTTAGAAATCTTCCAGCAAACAAAAGCCCAGAACCAGATGGCTTCACAGCTGAACTCTACCAAAAATTTAGAGAAGAGCTAACACCTATCTTACTCAAACTCTTCCAGAAAATTGCAGAAGAAGGTTAACTTCCAAACTCATTTTATGAGGCCACCATCAACCTAATACCAAAACCAGACAGAGATGCCACAAAAAAAGAAAACTACAGGCCAATATCACTGATGAACATAAACACAAAAATCCTTAAGAAAATTCTAGCAAACAGAATCCAACAACATATAAAAAGATCACACATAATGACCAAGTGGGCTTTATCCCAGGAATGCAAGGATTCTTTAATATCTGCAAATCAATCAATGTAATACACCATATTAACAAATTGAAAGATAAAAAGCATATGATTATCTCAATAGATGCAGAGAAAGCCTTTGGCAAAATTCAACATCCATTTATGATAAAAACTCTCCAAAAAGCAGGAATAGAAGGAACATACCTCAACATAATAAAAAATATATATGACAAACCCACAACAAACATTATCCTCAATGGTGAAAAATTGAAAGAAGTTCCCCTAAAGTCAGGAACAAGGCAAGGGTGCCTACTCTCACCACTATTATTCAACATAGTTTTGGAAGTGTTGGCCACACCAATCAGAGCAGAAAAAGAAATAAAAGGAATCTAGATAGGAAAAGAAGAAGTAAAACTCTCACTGTTTGCAGACATCATGATCCTCTACATAGAAAACCCTAAAGACTCTACTAGAAAATTACTAGAGCTAATCAATTAATATAGTAATGTTGCAGGATATAAAATTAACACACAGAAATCCCTTGCATTCCTATACACTAACAATGAGAAAACAGAAAGAGAAATTAAGGAAACAATACCATTCACCATTGCAACAAAAAGAATAAAATACATAAGAGTATATCTACCTAAAGAAACAAAAGACCTATATATAGATAACTATAAAACACTGATGAAAGAAATCAAAGAGGACACAAACAGATGGAGAAATTTACCATGTTCATGGATTGGAAGAATCAGTATTGTGAAAATGAGTATACTACCTAAAGCAATCTATAGATTCAATGCAATCCCTATCAAGCTACCAATGGTATTCTTCACAGAACTAGAACAAATAATTTCACAATTTGTATGGAAATGCAAAAAAAAAAACAAAAAAAAAAAACAAAAAAAAACTCGAATAGCCAAAGCAATCTTGAGAAAGAAGGATGGAACTGGAGGAATCAACCTGCCTGACTTTAGACTCTACTACAAAGCCACAGTCATCAAGATAGTATGGTACTGGCACAAAGACAGAAATATAGATCAATGGAACAAAATAGAAAGCCCAGAGAAAAATCCACATACCTATGGACACCTTATCTTCGACAAAGGAGGCAAGAATATACAATGGAAAAAAGACAACCTCTTTAACAAGTGGTGCTAGGAAAACTGGTCAACCACTTGTAAAAGAATGGAACTAGATCACTTTCTAACACCATACACAAAGAACAATAATTTTCAGAAAATATATGATCACCTATATAAACTTAATGTACTGTTTATAACAAACAAAACTTAACATTTAAAATCACATGACAGAGAGCAAAAATAAGATCATCTGGAGAGATGAATTTTGATATATCTCCAACTCCAAGGAACAAACAAAGGTTTTCAAATGTGCCATTTTTCTCAGAAAATTGATCCATACTTCACATTACCAAATAGATATTTTTAAGGTATAAATAAAGCAGTTTTCATTCATCATTAACCTTCATTTCATTACTAAGCATTTATTTATTTTTTGGCTGCATCTCATGTCATGCAGGATCTTAGTTCTCCAACGAAGGATCAAAGCTGTGCCCCCTGCAGTGGAAGCATGGATTCTTAATCACTGGACTGCTAGGAGAGTTCCTCATTACTAGTTATTAATCAGTGAACTTAAATTAATTATTATCATATTGTCAGTTAGTATTTCATTTTGTCAGTGACAAAGGGAATATAAATAGATTTTATAGGTACTTATATTCTTTTCTTTTTAGTTACATATTACATTAATTTTTCTCCAGCCTAGATTCATTTCACTAGAGAAAAATTAATAATATTAGGAAAATTTCCATTCATCTAATTTATCAATACAGTGTGTTATGTGTCACTGTCTTTAAAAAAAAAAATTGTTAAATATTGGTAAGAAATAGTTGCTAGAAATCAATAGTCAATTCAGTGTCAGTTTAGGCTATATTTCTAACTCTGAAAATTGACAAACAGTCCAAGCAATGTAATATGAAAAGTCAATTATAGCAACAAGAGTTCTAGGTGAAGCAGTAATG
The DNA here is from genome assembly GCF_910594005.1 of Cervus elaphus. Lineage (NCBI taxonomy): Eukaryota > Metazoa > Chordata > Mammalia > Artiodactyla > Cervidae > Cervus > Cervus elaphus. The sequence goes on along the minus strand of NC_057842.1, from coordinate 5,934,797 downwards.
GGAAATTTGCACTGGAAAAGTAGTTAACAGGTAATGTTAAAATTATATAGTTAGCAGATGTTTCTGTTTTCCTTTATTTCTATATTGCCCTGCTTTGTGAACTAAACAGAAAGAATTGTGATTCATCACCATGCCTCCAGAGAACTACATCTACACATCCCATGGATAAATTAAAATGCATCTGTTCCCTTGACTTTACTGGTAAGTACTATTTGACACCTGTGCCTTGTAAAGAACATTAAGCCCTGGGGGATATACGTCAGGATGTTATTGATTCATTAGTATTTCCTTTTTGTTCCTCTTTAAATTTCCCTTAGCCAAACATTTGATTTGCATTTCATTAACATGAGGCATCTATTCTACAGATAGACTCCATATCAGAAGATAAATTAGTGCACATCCAAGCTGTCTTTGCCTCACAACTCAGAGATTAGTCTGCATTTAGTAACCCCAAGAGAAGTTGCTGCTGTGTGTAGTAAAGTGAAATTAATGAGCTATGACACTAATATGTGTAACATTCTTATCTGAGGAGTTTCATTTCAAATATCACTCCCGTAAGGGTTAAAATGCCTAAAATGGGCAAATTTAAGATCGAGAACCTGGCACCTGCTTGTCTTATTAAAACTTACAATCTTTTCATTTTTTTTCAAATTTATAAGATATGAAATAGATGTAGATGAGCATGGTTTACATATTTGGAAGAACGGAGCCTTCTGCATTGACCAAGCTGGTAATTACTCCAGCCAATGAGTGCCTCTATTTAAAGGCAACAAACACGAAGGGAGAAGGAAAATCAAATATAATTAACTTTAAAGAGCATTTCTTTCTCTTGTCTGATCTCATTTCAGACTCCCAACAACATTATTGAACCTTCATTCCCTTAAAGTCAGCTTCTAAAATAATTAACCAATTATCCTTTATGTAGAAATAAGAATTAAATGAACTTTGTTTATACATCCACTAAAATCATCAAGATTATTATTTTCCTATTAGAAATGTCACCCTACAATCAAATGATAAAATAAAAAATAATGAAGAAATATATAATCAGTCTATCATGTTACATTGGAAATACTGTTCCTGTTATTCACTTTTTCATGAGATTGTTAGGGTTTCTTTTTTCTTTCTTTCTAAACAATCACTTATCTAATTTTTGAATGTAGTCATACTGTGCTTAGCACATAGCAGACATTAACAGATACTTTCTTTTTCACTAAGAAAAACAGAATCTTTATTACTTGGGGGAAAAAAATATTTTGCTCAATTGCAATGCATATGCTTATTTTGAGTATTTTATCTTTTTAAAAATTAATTAATTTACAATATTGTGGTTGTTTTTGCCATACATCAACACAAATCTGCCATGGGTATATGTGTGTTCACCCCATTTTGAAACCCCCCTCTCACCTCCCTCCCAATTCCTTCCCTCTGGGTTGTCCCAGTGCACCAACTTTGAGTGCCCTGTTTCAAGCATCAAACTTGAACTGGTGAACTATTTCACATATGGTAACATACATGTTTCAATGCTATCCTCTCAAATTGTCCAACCCTCGCCTTTTCCCACAGAGTCCAAAAGTCTGTTCTTTATATCTGTGACTCTTTTGCTGTCTTTCACATAGGGGAGTCATTACAATCTTACTAAATCCCATATGTATGCATTAATATACTGTATTGGTGTTTTTCTTTCTGACTTACTTCCCTGTGTAATAGGCTCCAGTTTCATTTACCTCATTGGAACTGATTTTAGTGCATTCTTTTTAATAGCTGAGTAATATTCTATTGTGTATATGTACCACAGCTTTCTTATCCATTCAGTCTGTCAATGGACATCTAAGTTGCTTCCATGTCCTAGCTATTGTAAACAGTGAGGCGATGAACACCGGGGTACATGTGTCTCTTTCAATTCTGGTTTCCTTGGTGTGTATGCCCTACAGTGGGATTGCTGGGTCATATGGCAGTTCTATTTCCAATTTTTTAAGGAATCGCCACACTGTTTAATTGTTTTCAATTAAACAATTGATAATACTGTTCAGTTTCAGCTGAGAAATTATATGTTTCCTTCAAAAACTAAATAAATATATGCTTTTTCTTATAAAAATATGTTTCAATAAATTGTCATGCAAATTAGTATATAGATGGTTAATCATTGGATATTTCCTTGAATTTTAGTATCTTTTTCTATGCTATGAAATTTAAAAGTTGTGCCATTTAGAGAAATAAAACCAATGGGATTTATATTTATACATCCATATATCTATATAAAAGTGAAAATGTCAGTCCTTCAGTCCTATCCAACCCCATGAACTGTAGCCCACCAGGCTCCTCTGTCCATGAAATTCTTCAGGCAAGAATACTAGAGTGGATAGCCATTTCCTCCTCTAGAGGATCTTCCCAACCCATGGATCAAACCTGGGTATCCTGCATTGCAGGAAGATTCTTTACCATCTGAGCCATCAGCCATATATCTATCTATCTATATATATATATCTATCATGGAGGTCCATTATGAGGAAATGGCCCACACAGTGATGGAGGATAAAAAGTGCTGTGATCTTCTATCTGTTTGTGAGCTGAGAACCGGAAAATTGGTGGTGAAATTCCAGTTTGAATTTAAACCCTGAGGGAAGCCAGTGGTTTGAATTCCAGTCCAAAGTCTGGAGAAAACCAATGTCCCGGTTCAATGATGCAAGCAGGAAAAGAACACATTTTCCCTTCTTTCATTTTCTGTTTTACTCAGTCCCTCTGCAGATTGAATAATGCCTACTCCTGTGGGGAGGGTCATCTACTTTAATGGGTTCACTGATTCAAATATTAACCTCATGAGGGAACATCCTCACAAACACACCTAGAACTAATGTTTAATCTGGGTCCCCTATGACCCAGGCAAATTATTAATAACATAAAATTAACCACCACATTGTTCAACTTAATATAATCAATTTAGATATTTTTAAGTATTATACCTAACTTTGTTTTCTAATTATTAATAAAAAATATATTGCATGACTAACTTCAAATATTTAGCACTAAACTCACATAGTGTTTTTATTTGTTAAATGCAGATAAGAAATTATCTATCTCATTGATTTTAATGCAAATTAGGATAAATCATATAAATACTACATTGCCAGATGGAAATTAACATTTTTCAAGTGTTTAATTGTAAGTTTAAATAATTTTCTAACATACATATATAAAATCTATACAGTATGTAATATTTTATAATGCTTGGATAGGTAGGATTCAATATGTATTTACTTAGACATCTTTAAGGACCCATAGTCTAAGCAATCTCAATCAAGAAAAACCTTAGATTTTATTTACAAAATAACAAAGTTTGCTCAGTGTAAAGATCATGGTTTCTCATACTAATCTTGTTAAAAAGAACTAGAGATCTAGTTGATTCTGGGATTATGACATGGAATGTACAAATGATTGTGGAGGCTCTTCAAATACTGAAGTGCTCAAAAAACAAAACCATGAGAGTATGTCAAAGGAACAAAAGTGCCAACTCCCAATGACCAGAGTCTTTTGAGCAGCAATATATAGGAATATTTGTTTATTACCTGAAATATAAAGTAAATAGCCATGAGTCCACACTCATAAAAATAAATATTACAGGAAAAATAGGCACATCTTCTATACAAAATAATTCCAAGTAATTTGTGCAGATAAGTTACACTCAAAAAGACTGATGTTAGTAGCAAAAACATTCCCTATGAAGAAATGAGAATGACACTTTATGAACTTTGGCTTAAAAGCATGTCCATTAAGTCTAACCATGAGAAATCATCAGGCAAATCTCACCCGAGGGACACTCCACAAAATGTTGGGTCAGTACTCTTTATGACTATCAAGTTCATCAAAAGCAAGGAAAGTCTGAGGAGCTCTCAGGAGACATGACTAATGAAAGTGACAAAGTATCTTGGATTGGATCCTTGAAAAGAAAAGAAAATGGCATTAGATTAAAACTAAGGAAATCCAAATAATATATGGGCTTTGGTAAAAAGCTATTTATCAGTTTTGGTTCATTAGTTGTGATAAATTAGCATAATATTTAGCATAATATGTATATAGCAGTGGAAACTGGTTACAGTGTTCAGTTTCACTATACTATCTTTGTTTCTATCAAGTATGTCTAAAACTATTCTAGAATAAAGACTTTTAATTAAAAATGAACGATTGCAAATAATTTATAATTCAAAATAGTTTACACTTAAAGAAAATGGAAAATATGTAAAATATAGTAATCTTGTGTTATGTTTTGTTAGTCACTCAGTCATTTCCGACTCTTTGCCACCCCGTGGACTATAACCCATCAGGCTCCTCTGTCCATGGGATTCTCCAGGCAACAATACTGGAGTGGGTTGCCACTTCCTTCTCCAAACTTAGTGGAGTAAGTTCCTGAAAAAGGAACAGCACCCAGGGTCAGGAGTGAAGCCAGTCTCTATCTTCTAAGTTTGCTATTAGCAGAGTTTCTCCAAGTGAGATCTCAGAATCACAGTGTCCAGACCCTCTAGGACAGTAATTCTCAAATCCCCACCTGTCAGACCCAGGACACAAAAGGGGTGGGGTCAGCCGAGGCCGCACACTCCATCACCACACTCTGGCCAGACACCATGGTGGTGTTCTCTGGGGCTGCCATGATGACCACGTCCTGCTCCCCCTGTTTAACCTTTTACATACTCATTTTTATTTTTATTTATATTTGTGACAATATAAAATGACTACAGACATACCTTGTTTTACTGCTATTTATAGACATTACATTTTTCATAAAATAAGGTTTTCACAAAAAATGTTTGTAACAGCACTATGTAGGCAGGTCTATCGGCACCATTTTTTCTAACAGTATTTGTTCACTTTCTTTGTCTGTGTCACATTTTGGTAATCCTGCAAATACTCCAAACTTTTCATTATTATTATATTTATTATGATGTTCTGTGATTAGTGATCTTTGATGCTACTATTATAATTGCTTTGGAGCTACAAGAATCGCATCAATATAAGATGGGGAATTTAATCAGTAAATGTTGAGTATGTTCCGACTGCTCCACTGACTGTCCATTCCCTAGTGTCTCCTCAGGTCTATCTCTTCCCTGAGACACAATGATACTGAAATTAGTCCAATTAATAACTTGGAAGTATTCAAGTAAAGGGACGCGTCACATGTTTCTTCCCTTAAATCAAAAGTTGGAAATGATTAAGCTTAATGAGAAAGGAATGTAGAAAGTCAAGATGGGCTGAAAACTAGGCCTCTGGCACCAACAGTCAAGTTGTGGATATAAAGGAAAACTTCCTGAAGAAAGTTAAAAATGCTGTTGCAGTGAGCATGAATTAATAAAGAATTAAGAAAGTGAAACAACATTATGTTCATACAGAGAAAGGTTTAGTGGTCTGAAAAGAAGATCAAACCAGTTACAAACATTCTCTTAAGCCAAAATCTAATCCAAAACAAGGCCTATTTTCCTCTATTCTGTGAAGGCTGAGCACAGTGGGAAGATACAGCAGGAAAACTTGAAGCTAGCAGAGGTTGGTTCATGGGGTTTAAGGAAAGAACCCATCTCCATAACATGAAAGTATAAGGTAAATCAGCAATTGCTGATGTAGAAGGTGAAGCAAGATATCCAGAAGATCTAGCTAAGATGATTCAAGAAGTTGACTACCTTAAACAAAAGATTTTCAGTGTAGATGAAACCACCTTCTATTGGAAGAAAATGTCATCTAGGACATTCATACCTAGAAAGGTTAAGCCAATGTCTGATTTCAAAGCTTCAAAGTCAGGCTGGCATTCTTGTTAGCAGCTAATGTAGCTAGAGACTTAATTTGAAGCCATTACTCACTCTGAAAGTCCTAGGGTCCCAAAGAATTATGCTAAATCTACTCAGACTGCACTCTATTAATGGAGTAGCTTAGCCTGAATGACAGCACATTTGTTTACAACATGGTTTACTAAATATTTTAAACTCACTGTTGAGACCTACTGGTCGGGGGCGGGGGGGGGTGGGGGTGGGGGGAATGTATTTCAAAATATTAAGTGTCTCTTTGAAAATACGCCTGGTCATCCAAGAGTTCTGATGGAGATGGACAATGGGATTAATGGTTTTCATGCCTGCTAACACAAGATCCATTCTGCACCTCATGAATCAAGGAGTCACTCTGACTTTCAAATCTCATGATTTAAGAAATTCATTTTTATAAGACTATAGTTAGTGATAGATAGCAATCCCTTTGATGGGTCTGAGCAAAGTTAATTGAACACTTTTTGGAAGGGATTCACCATTCTGCTTGTCATGAAGAACATTCACAATTCATAGGAAGCAGTCTAACTCTTAATATTAAAGGAAATTTGGAAGAAGTCATTTCCAACCCTCATGGATGACTTTGAAGGGATCAAGACTTCAGTGAAAGAAGTAACTGCTGATGTAGTGGAACTAGCAAGGGAGCTAGAATTTGAAGTGCAACCTGAAGATGTGATTGAATTGCCACAACCTCATGATAAAATTTGAATGGAAAAGGTGTTGCTTCTTATGGATGGGGAGAGAAAGTGAGTTCCTGAAATTCTGTAAGGATTGTTGTAATGACAATAAAATAATTTAGAATACTATATAAACTCAGTTGATAAAAATAGCACCATGCATCCAGCTTGGGCTGGTGATCTGTTTCACCCTTGATAATATACATGTTTCAATGCTGTTCTCTCACACCATCCCACTCTCGCCTTCTCCCACAGAGTCCAAAAGTCTGTTCTGTACATCTGTGTCTCTTTTTCTGTTTTGCATATAGGGTTATCATGCTCAGGGCTGGTGCACTGGGAAGACCCAGAGGGATCAGGTGGAGAGGGAGGTGGGAGGGGGGATCGGGATGGGGAATACATGTAAATCCATGGCTGATTCATGTCAATGTATGGCAAAAACCACTACAATATTGTAAAGCAATTAGCCTCCAGCTACTAAAAAATAAATGGAAAAAAATAAAAAAATAAAAATAAAAACACTATTCCTGTGGATCTACAGTAAAATAAACTAATTGACATGATTTCACACACACACACAAATAGCACCAATATTTGAGAAATTTTACTCCAGTTTTGAAAGAAGTTCGATTGTGGGTAAACTGCTATCAAATAGCATTTCAAGCTACAGAGAAATGACTCAGAAAAGGAAATCAATTGATGTGGCAAATCTCGTTGACTTATTTTAAGGAATTCCTGTAGCCTCCCCAAACCTTCACCAGTCAACCTTTTGGCAAGACCCTCAATCAGCAAAAAGATTACAACCTGCTAAATGCTCAAAGAATGATTTTCCTTTTTTTAAAGAAATAGAGTATATTTTAATTAAGGCTTGGATGTGCATTTTTTTAGACATAATGCTACTGCACACTTAATAGACCACAGTATGGTGTGAACATAACTTTTATATGCTCTTAGAAACCAATGACAAAAAATTATATAGAAGTGTTTTATTGAGATTTTCAAATTTTGTTGTGGTCTGGAATCAAACCCAACATATCTCGGAGATGTATCTGTATTCGTTAATATCAGTGCCCTGTATTTGTAAAACACATTATAATGTTTAAAGGGATTTCATATAAAGCAATAAACATAACAAGTTAAGCAAAAAAGCAAGAACAACATTAAACAAAGTTAAATGAGCCTGGCTTCCCTGGTGGTTCAGAGGTTAAAGCGTTTGTCGCAATGTAGGAGACCTGGGTTTGATCCCTGGGTCGGAAAGATCCTCTGGAGAAGGAAATGGCAACCCACTCCAGTATTCTTGGCTGGAGAATCCCATGGACGGAGGAGCCTGGTGGTCCACGGGGTCACAAAGAGTCTGAGCGACTTCACTTTCACTTTCAATAATGCATATAATATTTTCTGATAACCATGTGATGTAGTAACATTTATACTAGAAATACTACATACAAAATACTATATAAGAGCATAATCTTGATAATTTATCAATTATTTTGTATTTTTATGCATCTGTCAGCTCAAAAACTTGTAGTAGAAGATATTTGCTTGGTTCTTATAGTTTCTTTTCTGGCACAATATTAATTATCCTGCATATATATGAGACTGTGTGAATGAGATCTGACCAATAGAAAATGGATATTTTTATCTTGCAGTTTCGTCCATAAATTGTCCTATAAATCGTTCACTCCCTTTTTTCTTTTAATTTTATTGAAATATAGTTGATGTAAAATGTAGTATTAAATTTCTGCTGTATAACAAAGCTACTCAGTTATGTTTTTGTTATTCAGTTGCTAAATCGTGTCTGAGTCTCCAGTAATAAGTGGTTAAGCAAATGACATCATTTTAACAAGACTAGGTATGAGCAAGTGGAATTGAAATATTATTTGAGCAGCACTTCTATGCTAAGTCTTTAAGGACACACATCTCTAAATGTGTAACAAATGAAATTAAAAAAAAAAAAGAAGAAGAAGAAGAAGAAATGATGATTAGCCATTAAACATTTTGGCAAAGGAAAGTAAACAACAACAACAAAAAGAAAGCACAACAAAATGCTTAAAAATGCACAGTTTGTGGAAAATCTGAATACTGCTCTATGGATAGGACTTTTTTATGATGAGAACTTGTAATTAGAAAGTATATTTAAGTACATATTTTTAAGTGTTTGTAAAGAGAAGAAGAGTAGAATATAGATAATGGTAAATTAATTTGAGCTTCCACAGGCTATATCACAATCACTTTTATGCTGAGTCATTGTGGAACTAGAAATGCTCCAGAGCAGCCAATCCACAGCTAGATCAACATTCCCAGAGGGCAACATATTCCAGCAGGGCTACACAAGCTCATCTCTAATTTTCTGAAAATTTCTCAAATTCAACTACAGATCATTTGAATATACTAACAAAAAGTCAATTTTTTAAAATTATTTTAATGAAAATAATAATATGTGTTATTTTGAGTGGGCCAAATATATGAACTGAACTAGAAAGTACTGAGTTCATAATAAAAATCTAATTAAAAAAAAAAAAAAAAGATAGTTGGTGTTCCTTCTCTCCAAAAAAATTAAAGAAACATATCAAGCATGATAAAAATAAATGTGTGCCCAAATTTCAACAGAGGAATAAAAATTGGATCAACAAGATGGTCATTGCTGTACCATCAAATTCACCAATAATCAAAATCAATAATATGTGTAGTTTGGTAAATTACAGTTTATCATTTCAGCAGAATATTAAATGACTAAAATTAACTTCAAGATTATTTTGGATACTTTAAAACTTTAATAAACTTTGATATAATTTTAAGTTTTAAAAAAAGTGTAACATTTCACACTATTTTTACAGCTTTGTAAAACATTTATGTCATTAAACCAAAATAATGGAACCCCAAAAAAGTCAATGGTTTTCTCTATGTATGCTTTTCAAGTTGACCAAATCTATTCACATGAGTTGATAAATTTATTCCCATCATGTGGAAAATGAAATTTTCTCTTCAGATTGAAAGAACTATCTGCTGATGATTTATAAACTGCCATGCATATTAATACCATGAATGTTGCAGGAATACATTTCAAATAAAATAACATAGGTGAATAGAGAAAGAAAGCATGGGAATTCAAAGGACTCAAAGATGTTCAGTGTAGACAAAAATTACTCTGAAAACAATGAGGTTGGTGCATTAAGTACAATAAAAATCAGAAACACCATATCAGGAATATTTAGGAGAACGGGAAGCTGTTAATATGATAAATTTAATCAAATGTACAGTTTGAGAGGTCATTCTAATCATAAAATAGAATTTGATTTCTTCCTTTTCTTTTATAGAAGGGTTAAATATGAAGGAGAGAAAAATGCCAAATGCTCACAACAATCAAGCAGTTGTCTAAAGCATAGATATGAAAACAAGACTTGAGGTAACTGGATAATTTCAGATGATATTTAGTTAACAATCTAACAGGTTAGACTTGTATGGTGTTCAGAAATGTAAAGCAAAGAAGATAAAAAAAAAAAAAAAAAAAACATGCTCAGATCCCCAGAATAGATAAGTGAGTAATTGCTCTGGAGTCATAGGAGGAGAAGCAGTGTGTTCAATGGAGACACAAAACAGCAGAACTTCAGACACACCGTGTGTGTGAGACTGTAAGTTATTATAGTAGAAGTCTTCCCTGAATAACCCTAATCTGTGCATTGAAGCAGAGGGGAGAGTCCTGGAGGGCCTGCAGTTTCTAAAACATCAGTTAGGAAGTGAGAAAGGAAAGAAAGACAGAGGAAAGACAGGCACTGGGGGAAACCAAAATGTGGGGATGGATAGACAAAGGATTGCACCATTAGAATCAAAAGGAAAAGGAAGAGAGGAGACTGTGTGAGATAAGAAGAGATGGTAAGAAATTGTCAAATATTGTGGGACAGTCCAGTACAATTTGGTGTGAAAACTGTCCAGAAAAAAATACTGTTAAATAATTACTGAAGACCTTCATTAAAAACATTTTCAGTGGTACTTAGTGTTGCTGATAATGTTGAATGGGAAGGGGAGAGAGAGATGAAACAAGAAAGTGGAGGAAGCAAGATGAGATTACTGCCTGAGACTATTTGGCAGATCAGGGGTGAAGGAGCTATAAGTCTAATGGGGAAAGTGTGAAAGAAGAGAACGTTTGATTTTCTCTGAAAATTTAAGTGTCTCATGGAGTATATGGATAGCTCCTGTTTGTTTTCCAGATCTTGTCTATATCCAAGAGGATACCTTGCTTTAGATTTAAATTTGGAAAGTGAGATCCCCTGTAAGAAGAAAGGAAGAAGACACAGATATTGATTTCTCCCTTTGTGGGTTCCCACAGGATGCTGTCCCCCATCTCTGATCATTGCTTCACATTACTCCCAAGCCTCAGTCTCCACAGAGCCTCCCTAGGTTGGAATCAAGTATGCCCCCTCCACCCCTCTGATTGACCAACAGCAAAGTTCCAACCCTATCTTTCAGTTTTCAGTACACCTGCCTCCATTTGTAAATAGTATTCTACTAAAATATCCTCAAGTTTATTGTTTTGAATGGGCCATCTCATTCCTGCCAAGATCCAATCTTGCTTATTAATCTTTGTGTATGCATGGGATGTTCTTAATACAGAGAGGAGAAATCTACAGGAAACAGAGAATAATCAAAATAGAGAGGGTGATATGGTAAGACAGAGGTCTAGAAATCCCATGGCAACATTATCTTTAGACTGGAAGAGGGGCAGATCTTTCATTAAGCAGAAAAGTAACCAAATGGAGAGAACAGATGCATATCGGTCACAGTAGAGATTTTGGTGGGAATTTTGGGGAGTTATCATCTGATGACATCTATTTTCTGTGGAATTCAGAAGTTTAGGTATTTTCTGTGAGTGATGGGAACAGTAATATATTTGAGAATACAAAGAGAGTGAAAAATAGTTCTATTTTTCTCAATTAAAATATTTAATTGAGTATTTTCCTGCATGTTGCACAATGAATTTAATTGAAAAATAATCCTTGCAGCTACATTTTTCTGTAGGAGCTGTTACTTTAATTTGAGTTTGCATCTTCCCTAAACCAGAATCAGGGACCATTCTTGGGATTTAGATTGAGGAATTTGAGAAAATGATGCACAGACTGGGTTTGATATTGGAAATGTAAAACACAGTCCACAACTATTGGTAAAAAATTTGCTCATCTGTGTGGGAAAAGTTTGATTTAAAATAAAATTTTGAAGAAGGGGAGAAGCAAAAAGATATCCAAAAGAACTAAAGAGAGAGAGACGACCAAATGTGGCAGAGTTTCCATCCTTAATGGATCTGGGCTAATGGCATTGTTCCACTCCCAAGTTTACTGTTTACACAAATAAATTTATCATTCTACTAGTGATGATCCTACTGGGTTCTGTCATATATATATATATATACATATATATATATATATATATATCATATATATATATGCTTCAGTTTAAAAAAATTAGGTAGTATTAAAGTTCAGTCAAAAGTAGAGATCATATATTTATGGTGGACTCTATCTTCATATTTGTAAGGTCTTCCTCCAGCAGTGTTGAGGGGCTGAAGTAGTGATTAAAAAACAACTGGATTAAATAGGAATTGAGGGAATTCAGGGGAAAATACATTTTTTAATTTTTTTTGTGTGTACCAGTGAATGATAAGAATGTGAGTGTTAAAGTCTCCAGCAGAGGCATGGGTCGGCGGTGGACTACTACAGGGTTGGGAGCACTGAGGGATGCAGTTCCTGCACTAGAACCTTCTGAAGGAGATCCAAGATGGTCGGCACTGAGAGAAGGGATAAGAGAGAAGACAGACTGAAACTACACTCACAGAAAACTAGCAAATCTGATCACATGGACCACAGCCTTCTATAACTCAATGAAACTAAGCCATGACCTATGGGGCCACCCTGGACAGTCGGGTTGTGGTGGAGAGCTCTGACAGAATGTTGTTCACTGGAGAATGGAATGGCAAACCACTTCAGTATTCTTGCCTTGAGAAAACCATGAACAGTATGAAAAGGCAAAAAGATAGGACACTGAAAGATGAATTCCCAGGTTGGTAGGTGCCCAATATGGTACTGTAAATCAGTTGAGAAATAACTCTGGAAAGAATAAAGGGATGGAGCCAAAGCAAAAATGACACCCAGTTGTGAATAGGACTAGTGATGGAAGCAGGGTCTGATGCTGTAAAGAGCAATATTGCATGAACCTGGAATGTTAGGCTCATGAATCATGGCAAATTGGAAGTGGTCAAACAGGAGATGACAACAGTGAACATCGACATTCTAGGGATCCGTGAACTAAGATGGAATAGAATGGGTAAATATAACTCAAATGACCATTATATCTACTACTGTGGGCAGAAATCCTTTAGCAGAAATGGAATAGCCATTATAGTCAACAAGAGTCCAAAATGCAGTACTTGGATGCAATCTCAAAAACAACAGAATGATCTCTGTTCCTTTCAAAGGCAAACCATTCAATATCATGGTAATCCAAGTCTATGCCTGAACCAGTAAAGCTGCAGAAGCTGAAGTTGAACAGTTCTGTGAAGACCTACAAGACCTTTTAGAACTAACACAGAAAAAAGATGCTCTTTTCACTATAGGGGGCTGGAATGCAAAAGTAGGAAGTCAAGAAACACCTGGAGTAACAGGCAAATTTGTCCTTGGAGTACAGAATGAAGCAGGGTAAAGGCTGATAGAGTTCTGCCAAGTAAACGCACTGGTCATAGCAAACACCCTCTTCCAACAACACAAGAGAAGGCTCTACACATGGACATCACCAGATGGTCAACACCAAAATCAGATTGATTACATTCTTTCCAGCCAAAGATGGAGACGCTCTATACCGTCAGCAAAAACAAGACTGGGAGCTGACTGTGGCTCAGATCATGAAATTCTTATTGCCAAGTTCAGACTGAAATTGAAGAAAGTGGAGAAAACCACTAGACCATTCAGGCATGACCTAAATCAAATCCCCTATGACTATACAGTGGAAGTAAGAAATAGATTTAAGGGACTAGATCTGATAGACAGAGTGCCTCATGAACTATGGATGGAGGTATGTGACATTGTACAGGAGACAGGAATCAAGACCATCCCCAAGAAAAATACATGCAAAAAAGCCAAATGGCTGTCTGAGGAGGCTTTAAAAATAGCTGTGAAAAAAGGGAAGCAAAAAGCAAAGGAGAAAAGGAAAGATATACCCATTTGAATGCAGAGTTCCAAAGAATAGCAAGGAGAGATAAGAAAGCATTTGTCAGCGATCAATGCAAAGAAATAGAGGAAAACAACAGAATGGGAGAGACTAGAAATCTCTTCAAGAAAATTAGAGATATCAAGGGAAGATTTCATGCAAAGATGGGCTCAATAGAGGACAGAAATTGTAGGGACCTAATGACTGAGCGACTTCACTTTCACTTTTCATTTTCATGCATTGGAGAAGGAAATGGCAACCCACTTCAGTGTTCTTGCCTGGAGAATCCCAGGGATGGGGGAGCTTGGTGGGCTGCCATCTATGGGGTCGCACAGAGTCAGACACGACTGAAGTGACTTAGCAGCAGCAGCAACAACAGAAGCAGAAGATATTAAGAAGAGATGGCAAGAAAACACAGAAGAACTATACAAAAAAGATCTTCATTACCTAGATAATCACGATGGTGTGATCACTCACCTAGAGCTAGACATCCTGGAATGTGAAGTCAAGTGGGCCTTAGGAAGCATCACTATGAACAAAGCTAGTGGAGGTGATGGAATTCCAATTGAGCTATTTCATTTCTTGAAAGATGACGCTGTGAAAGTGCTGCACTCATTATGCCAGCAAATTCGGAAAACTCAGCAGTGGCCACAGGACTGGAAAAGGCCAGTTTTCATTCTGATCCCAAAGAAAGGCAATACCAAAGAATGATCAAACTACCGCACAATTGCATCATCTCACATGCTAATAAAGTAATGCTCAAAATTCTCCAAGCCAGGCTTCAGCAATATGTGAGAAATGAAATCCCAGATGTTCAAGCAGGTTTTAGAAAAGGCAGAGGAACCAGAGATCAAAGTACCAACAGCCGCTGGATCATCAAAAAAGCAAGAGAGTTCCAGAAAAAACATATATTTCTGCTTTATTGACTATGCTGAAGCCTTTGACTGTGTGGATCATAATAAACTGTGGAAAATTCTTAAAGAGGTAGGCATACCAGACCACCTGACCTTCCTCTTGAGAAACCTATATGCAAGTCAGGAAGCAACAGTTAGAACTTGACATGGAACAACAGACTGGTTCCAAATAGGAAAAGGAGTACGTCAAGGCTGTATATTGTCACCCTGCTTATTTAGCGTATATGCAGAGTACATCATGAGAAACGCTGGGCCAGGGGAAGCACAAGTTGGAATCAAAATTGTTGGAAGAAATATCAATAATCTCAGATATGCAGATGGCACCACCCTTATGGCAGAAAGTGAAGAAGAGCTAAAGAGCCTCTTGATGAAAGTGGAAGAGGAGAGTGAAAAAATTGACTTAAAACTCATCATTCTGAAAATTAAGATCATGCCATCTGGTCCCACCACTTCTTGGCAAATAGATGGGGAAACAGTGGAAACAATGGCTGACTATATTTTGGAGTGCTCCAAAATCACTGCAGATGGTGATTGCAGCCCTGTAATTAAAAGACATTTACTTCTTGGAAGGAAAGTTATGACCAACCTAGAGAGTGTATAAAAAGCAGATACATTACTTTGCCAACAAACGTCCATCTAGTCAAGGCTATGGTTTTTCCAGTGGTCATGTACGCATGTGAGATTTGTACTATAAAGAAAGCTGAGCACGAGGGTATTGACACTTTTGACCTGTGGTGTTGGAGAAGACTCTTGAGAGTCCCTTGGGCTGCAAGGAGATCCAACCAGGGTATCCTAAAGGAGATCAGTCCTGGGTGTTCATTGGAAGGGCTGATGTTGAAGCTGAAACTCCAATACTTTGGCCACCTGATGCAAAGAGCTGATTCATTTGAAAAGACCCTGATGCTGGGAGGGATTGGGCACAGGAAGAGAAGGGGACCACAGAAGATGAGATGATTGGATGACATCACTGACTCGATGAACATGGGTTTGTGTGGACTCTAGGAGCTTGTGATGGACAGGGAGGCCTGTCGTGCTGCAGTTCATGGGGTTGCAAAGAGTTGCATATGACTGAGCTACTGAATTTAACTGAATTGAATGATAAGAATTCAGCTCCACTCCTTGACCTTGAAATTTCAGTGGTATAGAAAAAATTGCTGCCTTGAAGAAGGCTGCATGCAATATGGTATAAATACAGTGGAGAAGGTTTTAGTGCAAAAAGTAAGGACTCTTCTTAATAAATACATAGGAAGCTTGTTAGTTATAAAAGGAATGCATAACAAGGTTGAAGATACAATAGCAGTGGATGGTTGATTCATGAATGAAGCACAATGTGGAATAAAGGGATTAGAAAAAAATGCACAGTAACTATTTTATTTTGGCAATTATCAGAGCTTACAGAGATCTGAGAAAAACTAGGCTTAAGAAAGCATACCAAAAGAGGGCAAAATTTATCCTAGAAACTTCTGGTAACCATGTGATAGTATAGAGAAAAATGTAAGCGTTGAACAAATTACAATTTAAAAAAAAAAAAAAAAAACAAGAACAACAATAGCAACAACAAAAACACAAATATTTGAAAACATTAAACAGTGACCAGAAGTAGGCAGACACTGGAAAGGAGTCAACTCACAAACGAAAGAAACTCTGTTTGGGTTAAATCTGTGCTTACATGGTTTCCCACCTGAGGGCACCTTCAGTCCAGTTTGTATGGGCAGTGGAAGCAGTAGGTACAATCTTTCAGATGTAAAGAGTCAGAAAACAGTTTGAAGCTTCCAAAAGAGCACAAAAGTGGCCCAGGAATGGAGTGAAGACGATATGGAGAAACACATAGGTTTTATACTGAGATCACAAATACTTGGTTAATTCCTGAACAGTACACATATAGGGGAATTCCAAGGTTCCTAATGAAAGCAACCAATCAAAATATGAACAGCTAAGCAGTTTCAGCTGTTTCCAAACCAGTGAAACAGAATTTGGAGTTTTATTTCAACCATGCTAACATTCTACCATAATTAAGAGTATCATTATATAGAGGAAGAAACCAGAAACCAAGAACAACACAAAGTATCACAATGCGGAGAATCAAATACTACTACAGAGATTTCATTCTTAGAATACCTTCACTATAAAACACTTTGAAGGAAGTTCTTTAGGCTGAAGGGAGATAATGGCAAATGAAAACCCATTTATAAGTGGACAGGAAGGCTTTCAAAATGGAAAATATCTAAGCAAATATATTAAAATATATAGTTTTCTTATCTTTATTTGACAATTTATTATATTATACAACTGTTTCAAGAAAATTTTACAACATTGAATTGTGGCATTTACAACATAAATATGCATAATAGATATGGCAATAATAGTATAGCAAATAGGGTAGATGGAACTATATAGATGTGAAATTCTTATATTTTATGTGAAATAGCACAAATTAACTCTAGTAGACTATACAATCAGCAAAATTTTTTTTTTAAAATACAGATATCTATGGACATGATTAAAACCAATAAATCTACTTAAATAATGTTATTTGACAAAAAGGAAAACAAGAAAATGTATAGTATAATGAAAATGAAACAAACAAAAACAAAAACCAGAAAAAAAAAATGGAAAAGAAAAGCCAAATAGTTGAACAAAAGTTCTCATAGCATAATTATATTTAAAGTCAATGAGCTAAAAAATATCCAATTGAGATTCTCATTGTCCAATTTATTTAGACTTTATTCAGTCTCAGGAAATGCATATAAATATAAAGACATAAATAAGTTAAGAAGATAAATCTACACTATTTTTAAAAAGCATGAACAATTAATGGAGCTATATTTGTTAACTGAAAGTAACTGACTACTTATTGTGCAAAAGCCAACAAAAGGGTCAAGACAGGTAGAAAGGAAAATTTGCTTTAGTTTGGATGCCAACAACTAGGGGACACTTGTCCAAAGACTGACTCCCCCAACCTCTGACAATCAGTGGACAAGAGCTTTTGTAGATGGAGGGAGGGGGCTACAGGCAGAAAGAGCACAGTCAGCTCTGACAGTCATCTTGAAATTGGTCATCAGTGGTCTGATCAGCGTCATTTTGATTGTTTTAAGTACAGTTAGTCTTTAATTCCAGGGTCAATTTGTTCCCAGTTCTTTGAGGTGAGCTCTCAGAATTGTGGCAGCACATGTCATGACTACAGTCTGGTCGTGCTACCAGATTGTAGTAACTCCTTCTACCGGTGAGGATTTTCTGCAAAACAGCTCAAAGGATATGACTCAAATTATCTATAGCCCTTGACATGGAACTAAAGGTCCTTGACTTTGCTTAATGTTTATGCTCTTATCATTTGGTCTTGCTGGACTATTTTCCTTTGCTTTTGCATTTTCTCACTACTTTCATTAAGCTTATTATTTAACTAAGTTTTTTCCACAAACAAAAGACAGGGTGAGAATATGGGGGCAAGGACCACAGGGTCCTGCTCCATTTAATATTCATCTTAGGAAAAAAAAATAATACATTCAGGAACAGAAGTAGAATTTGAATATAATAATAATGAAAGATTTATTCATCAGTGACTCCAGCAAGCAACATGCAGAGTGGCAAGACCATCTGTCAACACACATATTTTTGTGAAATAGTACACGTGCTTGTTGTAAGTTTCTATGAGGATTGTTGTCTGTTCCATAGGTAAAGATAATTGAAGTAGAAATTAGTGTCTGGAAGTGCTCTCATAACTAAAACCAAATACATGTGGCATTGCGTTGATTTTAGGAACAGGATGTAAGGACATAGATACAATTATAATGACATCTACAAGAGCAGTGAGAAACCTATAGATGCTGGCCAAGGAGGATGATGTCATGTGGGACCACAAGTTGGAGATCTTTTCCATGTCACATGTTAAAATGACAGGTAGAACATATGCATAGAAATATCATAGGCTTGGCAAAGAATATTCTGTGGCAAAATGTTGAAATTGCCCAATAGTTTAGTTTAATGACCTTTGAACAACTAGAAGAGGAAGAATATGAGCTAATGATGTTTTCAACCAGATTTTAGAAAAAATATATATATTTTTAATCCAGGACTGCTGTGCTGAAAATAAATATGATAGTTATTTCCAGACTCTCCATCTGGCAAAGATTTTCAAAATGTACTCAGAATAATGATCAAATCTAGTATATTGCCAGTAAAATTGAGCTTCGTGGGCAAGATGAAGGGTGTCTATCTTTTAAACTGCTGTTAAGACTGTAGAATAAGTTAAGACAGAGGCATAAAGATCTCTTTAGCTAGACAAAAAACAAAAACAAGTAACTTCTAAACACGTTTTAGACAACACCTAACTTTCACTCTAAGGTAGACAGGAAATAATACGAAGAAGCAGGTGGATCTGGCAAGAAGCAATCTGAGAAAACTATTCCCTACTGTTTGCAGAGCAGGACTCACAGAAGCACTTTACTCTGTACCTTTCTCCTCTCCTCTCTCCTTGAAGGAGAGTCCATTGCTTGCATATTGACAGTGTGGGAAAGCAGATAAATTATATTTTTAATCAGCGTATCTTTAAATCAGGACAAGCCAAATGCAAACACTAAAACAGAGGAAATATAGTCAAGTAGATTCTTCTATATCCGGGCTTAATTTAAATGACAATTTAGATTTCAAACTAAGTCCAATGAGACAAAGCATTTGTGAATGAAAATATGTCTTTCACATCAAGGATGTGAGTTATAGTGATCAGAAATCGGACTTACAATGGCTACGGGTTACCCTATATAGTCAGCTAGTGCTGACTGACCACCCTTCTGTCTTGTGGCCCTCAATTTAACTAACTCAGGCTTTCTTACACCATGACAGTTCAAAGGTAATCAGATTTCTAAAAATCTGATTATTTTACAAAAGTGATTCTCAAATAGAGATGATTTGTCCCCCCAGGGAGCTTTTGGAAAAACCTAGAGATATTTTGTTTTTCAGTTCTGGAAGGATGAGGAATATCTAATGGTTATGATATCAGTAGAATTGTGTCCTGTCCAAATTTATATGTTGAAGTTCTAACCCCTCGTACCTCTGAATGCAGCATTATTTGGAAACAGGGTCTTCTCAGACATATGTAGTTAAGATGTAGTCACATTGGTGTAGGGAAGACCCTAATCCAAATGAGCATTGTCCTTCTCAAAAGGGAAAATTTAAACATAGACCAACACTAAAGAAGGTCCCCAGGTGAAGATGAAGACAGAAATCAGACTGATGCTTCTACAAACCATGAAACACCAATAACAGCTAGCAATCTAGAGACTGAATTGGAGAGAAGCATGGAACAGATTAAATTTCAAAATCGTCAGAAAGAATCTACTTTGTCAACATCATGATCTTGGATTTCTTGCCCCTGAAAAACTTTGAGATAATAAATTTTTGCTGTGTAAGTTCCCCGATCTTGCTGGTGAACCCCTAGCAAACTATATAGGTGGGGGGGAAAGGATACTGGAAATACCTTATAACAAGTAACAACCAATAAGGATTTGGTGGAAATTTCAGTACTGCTGATACAGAGCAAACTTTTTCTTAGACCAAGTATTTGAGGGAAGGTATAAGAAACTGCCAGTTTCTTATGATCTATGATGCAAAATTAATATAGTATCACTTACATAGAACAGACCATTTCCAGAGCTCATCCAGTTTTAGGAGAGAGCACAGTCCTTCCCTGCTCAGTCTGCATGTGGTCAAAAAGTATATAAATGGCATCTACATGCAGAATCCACACTGCCCTCCAAGTCTTCTTTCAGCATAGCATCAGGGTTATGTAGACACTAGGAAATAAAAATTTATAAAATTTTCAGCCCTTATCAAGAGCTGCAAAAACATAAAAGCTTAGGGTTAAATTAAAATTTAAAATGCCTATGCAGAAAACTATAAAATATTATAAAATTAAAGAAGATTTATACAGATGGAAAAAATGTAACCTTAGAAGACTATATCTATAAGTTCAATGCAATCTGTGTTATACTACAAGTGTTATTTTTTTTTTAATTGACAGTTTGACTTTAAATGGGAAAATTGTATGAACTTACAGTGACCAAAGAATTCTACTGAATAAAACAAGTCCTTTGGCAGTTGTAATATCTTACTATCATGAGAATATTTTACTGGGAAGGAAGGAAGAAAAGAAGGGAAGGAGGGAGGAAGGGAGGAACATTGATCAATGGAAGTTAAGTGAGATTCCAGAAATAGAGTCACACTTATGCAATTCATTTTCAACAAAGAATCTGAAGCGATTCAACAGGCAAATTAGCATCTTTTCAGTGGATTCCAAGAAATAAATAAATATTTCTGTGGTAAAATTGGCATTGACTTCCACCTTATACCCTACATGTATGCATTTATCATGTTATAGTTTACTAGAATATGACAAGTGTATTAGATGATTTGATTAAATTACTAGGGTTGAACAAGTAAGTTAATGAATTGTAGTTAGTAGGAATCAAGTTGCTCACTGTCAAAGAAAAGCATTGTAAAGAAATAAGTGAGAAAATTAGAATAAACCCTGTGGTAATGGATTAGTCAGAGATATCTGAACAGGTGCTTGGTGTCTGACAGTATTTCCAAAGTGTTAGGTAGACTTTTGGACTCTGCTCTACTTATTGGCCTTCACTGGTGGCTCAGCTGGTTAAAAAAAAACCCGCCTGTAATGTGGGACACCTGGGTTTGATCCCTGGGTTGGGAAAATCCCCTGGAGAAGGGAATGGATACCCACTTTGGTATTCTGGTCTGGAGAATTTCATGGATTGTATAGTCCATGGGGTCGCAAAGAGTCAGACACGACTGAGCAATTTTCAGTTTCACTTTCATCTATCTGGTAATTTTCATTCAAGTCTGCTTTGGTTATTAGAATCCAGTCAAAAACATTTTGCTTCACCGTGCATGCATGTGTTTGTTATCTGTCAATCAAACTTGGGTCTCTCACATTGCAGGCAAATTCTTTACCAGCTGAGCCACAAGGGAAGCCCATTAGAAATGAGTTTAGGGCAAATACATTCTCAGTGGGGCAGTTTCTGTAAAGGATCAGAACACGGTCGTAGCATATTGTTATTGGTTGATTTTATTCTCTCAGAATTCATATACTAACATCCTAACCCCCTAGTAACTTAGGTTATGGCCTGATTTGGAAATAGAGCTAGTGCTGATACAGTTAGTCAAGATATTCTGAGGTTTTACTGAAGTAAAGTGAAGTGAAGTCACTCAGTAGTGTCCAACTCTCTGCAACCCCATGAACTGTAGCCTATCAGGCTCCTCCATCCATAGGATTTTCCAGGCAAGAACACTGGAGTGAGTTGTCATTTCCTTCTATAGTTACTAGAGTAAGGAAGGCCCTATTCCAATATTACTGGTATGCTTATAAAAATAGGAAATTGGGACACATGATCAGAAGGAGATGGGCATGTGAAGATGAAGGAAAAGATCAAGTGTTGCTTCTGTGAGCCACTGAGCAAGGATGGCCAGCAGACCACCAAAGCTACGGGAGACCTGGAACAAATTTTCTCTCACAGCCTCAGGAGGAATCAAAACTGTCACACCTTGATCTTGCACTTCTTGCCTACAGAAATGTAAGACAATAACTTTCTGCTGTTTAGGCCACTCAGTTTTTATTCTAGTACTTTAATGTTCTCTTACTTATTTTTAAAACTTATTTATTTATTTTTTATTGAAGGATTACTGTTTTACAGAATTTTGTTCTTTTCTGTCAAACCTCAACATGAATAAGCCATTGGTATACATATATCCCCTCCACTTGGAACCTCCCTCCCATGTCCTTCCCCATCCCACCCCTCTAGGTTGATACAGAGCCCCTGTTTGAGTTTCCTGAGACATACAGCAAATTTCCATTGGCTATCTATTTTACATATTTACCATATGTAAGTTTCCATGTTACAATTTCCATACATCTCACACTCCTCCCCTCTCCCTAAGTCCATAAGTCTATTCTCTATGTCTGTTTGTCTGTTTCTTGTTGCTGCCCTACAAATAAATTCTTCAGTACCACTTTTTCTATATTATTTTAGTTTCCTCAGGGTATATGCCTAGGAGTGGGATTGCTGGGTCATATGGCAGTTTTCTTCCTAGTTTTTTAAGGATTCCCCATGCCATCTTCCATAGTGGCTGTATCAATTTACATTCCCACCAACCGTACAAGAAAATTCCCTTTTCTCCACACCTTCTCCAGTCTTTGTTGTCTGTAAACATTTTAATGAGGGCCATTCTGACTGGTGTGAGGTGATATCTCATTGTAGTTTTGATTTTCATTTCTCTAATAACGAGTGATGTTGAGCATCTTTGCATATGTTTGCTAGCCATCTGTATGTCTTTTTTTGAATAAATGTCTGTTTAGGTCTTTTCACCACTTTTTGATTGGGTTGTTTGTTTTCCTGGCATTGATTTGTATGGGTTGAAAATTAATCTTCTGTCAGTTGTTTCATTTACTACCTTTTTCTCCTATTCTGAGGGTGTCTTTTCACCTTGCTTATAGTTTCCTTTGCTGTGCAAAAACTAAATTTTAAACAGGTCTAACTTGTTTACTTGTGTTTTTATTTCCATTACTCTAGGAGGTGGGTCCTAGTATCTTGCTTTTATTTATGTCATTGAGTGTTCAACCTGTTTTCCTCTAAGAGTTTATAGTTTCTGGTCTTACGTTTGGGTCTTTGATTTATTTTGAGTTTATTTTTGTGTATAGTGTTAGGAAGTGTTCTAATTTCATTCTTTTACATGTAACTATCCAATTATCACATAACCATTTATTGAAGAGGCTGTCTTTGCCTCCAGTGCATATTCTTGACCCCTTTGTTAAAAAGGTACCCATAGGTGCATGGGTTTACTTCTGAGTTTTCTCTCTTGTTCCATTGGTCTATATTTCTGTTTTGTGCCAATACCATACTGTCTTGATGACTGTAGCTTTGCAGTATAACCTGAAGTCAGGAAGCTTGATTCCTCCAGCTCCATTCTTCTTTTTCAAGACTGCTTTGGCTCTTTGGGGTCTTTTGTGTTTCCATGTGAATTATGAAAATTTTTGTTCTAGTTCTGTGAAAAATATAATTTGTAATTTGATAGGTATTGCATTGGATCTGTAGATTGTGTTTGGTAGTATATTCATTGTCACAATATGGATTCTTCCTACTCAGGAACATGGAATATCTCTCCATCTGTTTATGCCATCTTTGATTTCTTTCATTAGTGTCTTATAATTTTCTGTGTACAGTTCTTTTGTCTCCTTAGTTACTTTATTATTAGATATTTAATTCTGTTTTTGTAATAGTGAATGGGATTTATTCCTTAATTTATCTTTCTGATTTTTCATTGTTAGTATATAGAAATGCAAGTGATTTCTGTGTATTGATTTTGTACCTTGCAACTGTTAAATTCACTGGTTAGCTCTAGTAATTTTCTGACACTGTCTTTACAGTTTTCTATGTACAGCATCATGTCATCTGTAAACAGTGAGAGATTTATTTCTTTTCTGACATGGATTCCTTTTATTTCTCTTTCTTCTGTGATTGCTGTAGCTAGGATTTCTAGAACTATGTTGAATAATAGTGTTGAAAGTGGACACCCTTGTCTTGTTCCTGGTTCTTACTTCTACTTTTAAGTAAGCTCTTTTATTGAGGCCCTTATAGCCAAGATCATGAGAAACTCAATATTGTATTTGAACAGAATTGAGGTTCTTGGCTCCACACAGTAAGGAAACAGAACACCGTGGACCGTTTAGTGTCATTTTGGTGCAAGGGTTTATTATGGTATTTGGATTTCCATTTAGTAAATTTGGAGATGGTTCCAGGGATTCTGGGTTTTACTCTACAATGAGTTTTGTTACCAAAGGGGAGTAATTTTAAAATACATAACATGAAATTTGGAAGAACAGATTAAGCTAAAGCTATAATTTCCAAGATGCGGCAGAAAAGGCAGGAGAAGGAGTTCAGTTCAGTTTAGTTGCTCATTAGTGTCTGACTCTTTATGACCCCATGGACTGCAGCAGGCCAGGCCTCCCTGTCCACCACCAACTCCCAGAGCTTGCTAAAACTCATGTCCATTGAGTCGGTGATGCCATCCAACCATCTCATCCTCTGTCACCCCCTTCTCCTCCTGCCTTCAGTCTTTACCAGCATCAGGTGTTTTTTTGTTTGTTTGTTTGTTTGTTTTTTCCCAATGAGTCAGTTATTCACATCAGCATCAGCCCTTCCAATGAATATTCAGGTAGTGTTTAGCAATTTTGGAGTTGAACAATGTTCTTCTTTTGTGAATGGACAGACATGAGCTTGGAGGGATCTAATTTTTATCTCATAGACATAGAGAAACACTGTCTGATAACAGTGTTTCTGGAAATGAGTTACTTAAGCAGGAGAATAGCACAGTGATAATGTACAGTCAGTTCAGTAAGTCAGCCCCAGGCAAGGGCAGCTTTGTTCTCTCTTCCTTTTATAACTCACAAAATGTTTTATTAATATCTATTTGATAAAATAATTTTGTTACATATATAATATAAAATTGAAAGACTGTATCTAAACATGGATTTTAATACTTCATTCATCCCTACTTGAAGATATATTTAAGGTGTGTTTCATTATTTTAAAGAATAATGAAAACTCTGAAGGGAGTCAATTAAAAAATTAATCTGAAAGTAAGTGAATTGATATGCTTGAATTCAGGCTGAAGCAGCAGCCTGTTTTCTTAAGCAAAAAATAAGATGAGAAACCTCAGGCAACAAAAGAAAAAAATAAAGTGGACTAACTCAAACTAAATAGCTTTCACACAACAAAGAAAACATACAATAAAATGAAAAGGCAAGCTATAGATTAGGAGAAAATATTTTGTTAACCATGTATCAGAAAAGCTTAGCATCCACGATTTATAAGGAATACATGCATTCAGTACCAAAAAAAAGAAAAGAAAGAAAGAAACAATCCAATTAAAAATGGGAAATGGGACAGACATCTTGCAAAGAAGACAGTTGTGTTTCTGTTGCTAGGTTGTGTCTGAATGTGATCCCAAGGAGTGAAGCATACCAGGCTTGTCTGTGCTCCACTGTCCCCCATTGTTTGCTCAAATTCAAGTCCTTTGAGTCAGTGATGCTAACCATCTCATCCTCTGATGCTCCTTCTTTTGCCTTCTTGCCTTAAGTCTTGCAAGCATCAGGGTCTTTTCCAATGAATCAACTCTGTGCATCAGATAACCAAAGTATTGGAGCTTCAACTTCAACATCAGCCCTTCCAATGATCACTCAGGGTTGATTTCCCTTACTATTGACTGGTTTGATCTCCTCATAGTCCAAGGAATTCTCAAGAATCTTCTCTAAAACCACAGTTCAAAAGCATCTATTCTTTGATGCTAAGCCTTCTTTATGGTCTAACTCTCACATCCATCCCAGGGTTTTCCTGTGACTCAGATGGTAAAGAATCTCCTACAGTGCAGTAGGCCTGGGTTCCATCCCTGGGTTGGGAGGATCCCCTGGAGAGGGAAACAACTATCCATTCCTGTATTCTTGCCTGGAAAATCCCATGGATAGAGGAGCCTGGCAGGTTACAGACTATGGGGTCGCAGAGAGTCAGACAAGACTGAGCAACTAACACACTCATATCCATACATGACTACTGGAAAAACCATAGCTTTGACTTTATGAACCTTTGCCAATTAAATAAATCTTTGTTTTTTTAATATGCTGTCTAGGTTTGTCATTGCTTTCCTTCCAAGGAGCAGGCAACTTTTAATTTCATGCCTGCAGTCACAGTCCACAGTGATTTTGGAGTCCCAGAAAATAAAATCTGTTACCACTTCCACTTTTTCTCCTTTTATTTGTCATGAAGTGATGAACGGAGCCAGATTCCATGATCTTCGTTTTTTCTGCGTGTCAAGTTTCAGACCAACTTTTTTCACTCTCCTGTTTGACCCTCATCAAGAGGCTCTTTATTTCCTCTTCACTTTCTTCACTTAGAGTGGTATCATCTAAATATCTTAGGTTGTTAATATTTCTCTTCCAGGTTGTAATTCATCCAGCCTGGCACTTTGTGTGATGTACTCTGCATATAAGTTTTCCAAGTGGAAAGCAGAGAGAAGACATACAAATGGTCAATAGGAATACATAAAAAAGTGTTCAACATTACACATCATCAGAGAAATGCAAATTAAAACCATGAGATAGCACCTCACACCTGTTAAGATAGAAATTATCAAAAATAATAAAAGATAATAAGCATTGGCAAAAATATGGAGAAAATGAAATGTATCCTTATGCACTGGTGGTGGGAATGTAAACTGGCATATTTCCGTGAAGGAAAACAGAATGGTGATTCTTTAAAAACTAAAAATATAACTATCATATGATCCAACAATTCTCTTCTGGGTATATAATGAAAATAAAATCAGTACTTTTGAAAGATATTTCTACTACCATGTTCACTGCAGCATTATTCACAATAGCCAAATTATGGAAATAATTTAAGTGTCTGTGGAATGATGAATAGATAAATAAATTATAGCTTATATGTGAAAAATATTTAACCTTAAGAGGAGGAAATCCTACTTTTGCAGATTTCAAAATTTGGATGAGTTGATTTCCATATAATTTATCTTTATAGTGTGCCTATCTTTACACTGTGCCTTTATTACTGTCACTTACACCTTCTATATGACGTCTATATGACAGAAAGATAGCCCTTAACCTGTTTTTTACTAACTTATAACATTGTTACATTTCTATAAATATCTGAATTCTGCTATCACTTTAAAACTTTAAACATCAGTTTCCTTTAAGTTTATCTAAATCACCATCAATTAAAATGCAATCCACTAGACTCAAAAGACTTATCTTTAGCTTCTTCACATTTTTATAAACATCTATTAATACATCCACTTAGACCTTTTAAAAGCAGACCTTTTTAAAGCAGACCTTTTAAAAACTTTAGGAAGTTTAACAGTGTCTAAAGAACTTGATCCTGAAAATGATGCATAAACTCAAAAGTAACAGACTTAAATGATTAACGCAAATTTCAGCTAGAGGTAAAACACCCAGTAACATGCAGATTTCTACTAGCATTACAATTTCAGTGGAAAGTTCGTAATTTGTGATGTTTCAAATTGTATGCATAGTTATAAAAAGAAAACTCGTGGAAATAGGTTTATAATTTTTCATATCAATGATGTACACAAATAAAATGTATACTATCTTGGTTCCTCAATTGTAAATTATGTCAAAAGGACTTTTCAGATAATAAAACCTCAGGGGAAAATAAAGAGCATATATGTTAAAAATATAACGTAAATACAATGTGATTCTAAGTATGAAAAGGCCAAGTATACTCCATCACCACTTTTTAAGGAGCACTTTAAGGTTTTAACAGTGTTTTCAATGTGTACAAATTCAAGTCCTCTGCATCATAAAATATTTATTCATCCCTCAAATAACAGAAATTTTACTTCAAATTAGTGAAGTTTATTTAACACATTCTCATTTTATCACATATTAGCTAATATTGTATATAATAACAATAACACTATCACTTCGGTATTCTTGCCTTGAGAACCCCATGAACAGTATGAAAAGGCAAAAACATAGGACACTGAAAGATGAACTCCCCAGGTTGGTAGGTGCCTAATATGCTACTGGAGATCAGTGGAGAAATAACTCCAGAAAGAATGAAGGGATGAGCCAAAGCAAAAACAACACCCAGTTGTGGATGGGACTGGTGATAGAAGCAAGGTTTGATGCTATAAAGAGCAATATTGCATGAACCTGGAATGTTAGGTCCATGAATCCAGGCAAATTGGAAGTGGTCAAACAGGAGATGACAAGAGTGAATATCAACATTCTAGGAAGCAGGGAACTAAGATGGACTGGAATGGGTGAATTTAACTCAGATGATCATTATATCTACAACTGTGGGCAGGAATCCCTTAGAAGTAATGGAGTAGCCATCATGGTCAACAAAAGAGTCCAAAATTCACTACTTGGATGCAATCTCAAAAACGACAGAATGATCTCTGTTCGTTTTCAACAAAGCCATTCATTATCATGATAATACAAGTCTATACCCTGACCAGTAACGCTGAAGAAACTGAAGTTGAACAGTTCTATGAAGACCTACAAGACCTTCTAGAACTAACACCCAAAAAAGATGTCCTTTTCATTATAGGAGACTGGAAAGCAAAAGTAGGAAGTCAAGGAACACCTGGAATAACAGGCAAATTTAGTCTTGGAATACAGAATGAAGCAGGGCAAAGGCTAATAGAGTTCTGCCAAGAGAATGCACTGGTCATAACAAACATACTCTTCCAACAACATAAGAGAAGACTGTATACGTGGACATCATCAGATGGTCTACACCGAAATTGAATTGATTACATACTTTGCAGCCAAAGATGGAGAAACTCTATACAGTCAACAACAACAACAACAACAACAAAGACTGGGAGCTGACTGTGGCTCAGATCATGAACTTCTTATTGCCAAATTCAGACTGAAATTGAAGAAAATGGAGAAAACCACTAGGCTATTCAGGTATCAACTAAATCAAACCCCTTATGAATATACAGTGAAAGTGAGAAATAGATTTGAGGGACTAGATCTGAAACATAGAGTGCCTGATGAACTATGGACACAGGTTCATGACATTGTATAGGAAACAGAAATAAAGATCAACCCAAGAAAAAGAAATGCAAAAAAGCAAAATGGCTGTATGAGGAAGGCTTACAAATAGCTGTGAAAAGAAGGGAAGTAAAAAGCAAAGGACAAAAGGACGTTCAGTTCAGTCACTCAGTTGCGTCCGACTCTTTGAGAACCCATGAATCACAGGACGCCAGGCCATCCTGTCCATCACTAACTCCCAGAGTTTACCCAAACTCATTTCCATCGAGTTGGTGATGCCATCAAGCCGTATCATCCTCTGTCGTCCCCTTCTCCTCTTGCCCCCAATCCCTCCCAGCATCAAGGTTTTTTCCAATGAGTCAACTCTTCACACGAGGTGGCCAAAGTATTGGAGTTTCAGCATCAGTCCTTCCAATGAACATCCAGGATTGATCTCCTTTAGGGTGGACTGATTGGATCTCCTTGCAGTCCAAGGGACTCTCAAGAGTCTTCTCCAACACCACAGTTCAAAAGCATCAATTCTTTGGTGCTCACCTTTCTTCACAGTGCAACTCTCACGTCCATACGTGACTACTGGAAAAACCATAGCCTTGACTAGATGGAGCTTTGTTGGCAAAATAGTGTCTCTGCTTTTTAATATGTTACCTAGGTTGGTCAAAACCTTCCTTCCAAGAAGTAAGTGTATTTTAATTTCATGGCTGAAGTCACCATCTGCAATGATTTTTGAGCCTCCCAAAATTAAGTCTGACACTGTTTCCACTGTTTCTCCATCTATGTGCCAGGAAGTGATGGGACCAGATGCCATGATCTTAGTTTTCTAAATGTTGAGCTTTAAGCCAACTTTTTCACTCTCCTTTTTCACTTTCATCAGGAAGCTTTTTAGTTCTTCTTCACTTTCTGCCATAAGGGTGGTGTCATCTGCATATCTGAGGTTATTGATACTTCTCCCAGAAATCTTGATTTCAGCTTGCACTTCCTCCAGTCCAGCATTTCTCATGATGTACTCTTCATATAAGTTAAATAAACAGGGTGACAATATACAGCCTTGACATACTCCTTTTCTTATTTGGAACCAGTCTGTTGTTCCATGTCCAGTTCTAACTGTTGCTTCCTGACCTGCATATAGATTTCTCAAGAGGCAAGTCAGGTGGTTGGTATGCCCTTCTCTTTCAGAATTTTCCACAGTTTATTGTGATCCACACAGTCAAAGGCTTTGGCATAGTCAATAAGGCATAAAGAGATGTTTTTCTGGAACTGTCTTGCTTTTTCAATGATCCAACAGATGGCAATTTGATCTCTGGTTCCTCTGCCTTTTCTAAAACCATTTTTTTTTTTTTTAAATCTTATAGCCAAATCCAGACTTAAATTGAAAAAAGTAGGGAAAACCACTAGACCATTCAAGTATGATATAAATAAAATCCCTTATGATTATAAAGTGGAAGTGAGAAATAGATTTAAAGACTAGATCTGAAAGACAGAGTGCCTGAAGAACTATGGATGGAGGTTCATGACATTGTACAGGAGACAGGGATCAAGACCATCCCTATGGAAAAGAAATGCAAAAACTCAAAATGGCTGTCTGAGGAGGCCTTACAAATAGCTGTAAAAGAAGAGAACTGAAAACCAAAGGAGAAAAGGAAAGATATTCCCATTTGAATGCAGAGTTCCTAAGAATAGCAAGGAGAGAAAAGAAAGCCTTCCTTAGTGATCAATGCAAATAAATAAAGGAAAAAACAGAATAGGAAAGACTAGAGATCTTTTCAAGAAAATTATAGATACCAAGGGAACATTTTATGCAAAAATGGTCTCAATAAATGGCAGAAATGGTAGGGACCTAACAGAAGCAAAAGATATTAAGAGGTGGCAATAATACACAGAAGAACTGTACAAAAAAAAAAAAAAAATCTTCACAATCTAGATAAACACGATGATGTGATCACTCATCTAGAGCCAGATATCCTGGAATGTGAAGTCAAGTGGGCCTTAGGAAGTTTCACTATGAACAAAGCTAGTGGAGGTGATGGAATTCCAGTTGAGGTATTTCAAATCCTGAAAGATGACGATGTGAAAGTGCTGCACTCAATATGCCAGGAAACTTGTTAAACTCAGCAGTGGCCACAGGAGTGGAAAAGGTCAGTTTTTGTTTCAATCACAAAGAAAGTCATTGCCAAAGAATGTTCAAACTACCGCATAATTGCACTCACCTCACATGCTTGTAAAGTAATGCTTAAAATTCTACAAGCCAGGGTTCAGTAATATGTGAACGATGGACTTCCAGATGTTAAAGCTGGTTATAGAAAAGGCAGAGGAACCAGAGATCAAAGTGCCAACATCCACTGGATCATCGAAAAAGAAGAGAGTTCCAGAAAAAAACATATATTTCTGCTTTATTGACCATGCCAAAGCCTTTGACAGTGTGGATCAGAATAAACTGTGGAAAATTCTTAAAGATATCAGAATATCAGACCACCTGATCTGCTTCTTGAGAAACCTGTACGCAGGTCAGGAAGCAACAGTTAGAACTGGACATGGAACAACAGACTGGCTCCAAATAGGAAAAGGAGTACGTCAAGGCTGTATATTGTCACCCTGCTTATTTAACTTCTATGCAGAGTACATCATGAGAAATGCTGGGCTGGAGGAAGCACAAGCTGGAATCAAGATTTATGGGAGAAATATCAATAACCTTAGATGTGCAGATGGCACCACCTTATGGCAGAAAGCTGAAGAAGAACTAACGAGCCTCTTAATGAAAGTGAAAGAGGAGAGTGAAAAAGTTGGCTTAAAGCAAACATTCAGAAAACTAAGATCCGGTCCCATCACTTCATGTCAAATAGATGGGGAAACAGTGGAAGTCTGACTTTATTTTGGGGGGCTCCAAAATCACTGCAGATGGTGAATGCAGCCTTGAAATTAAAGGACGCTTATCCTTGGAAGGAAAGTTGTGACCTACCTAGACAGCATGTTAAAAAGCAGAGACATTACTTTTTCAACAAACGTCCGTCTGGTCAATGCTATGGTTTTTCCAGTGGTCATGTATGGATGTGTGAGCTGAACTGTGAAGAAAGTTGAGCACCGAAGAACTGATGCTTTTGGACTGTGTTGTTTGAGAAGACTCAAGAGTCCCTTGGACTGCATGGAGATCCAACCAGTCCATCCAAAAGGGATCAGTCCTGGATGTTTATTGGTAGAACTGATGCTGAAGTTGATGCTCCAGTACTTTGGCCACCTGATGCGAAAACCTGACTCATTTGGAAAAGACCCTATTGCTGGGAAAGATTGAGGGCAGGGAGAGAATAGGACGACAGAGGATGAGATTGTTGGATGGCATCACTGACTCAGTGGACATGGGTTTGTGTGAACTACAGGCTTTGGTGATGGACAGGGAGGCCTGGCATGCCTCAGTTCATGGGGTTGCAAAGAGTCGGACATGACTGATGGACTGAACTGAACTGAACAATAACAAATTTGATCCTGAAGTACATTTTTATGCTAAAGATATATTAATCATTTTGTCAGAATTTAACTGGTAATCTTTGCTCCTTTGCACATTTGTATTAGTTTCCTTCGGGTGCTGTAACGAATTGTCACAAACTTAAGACAGTACAAATGTCCTGCTTTGTACTAGTGACCAGAAGTTTACAACAAAGTTTTTGCAAGGGCTATGCTCCTCTGAAGCCTTCCTTTTCTTGCTCTCTTAGGCATTGGTTGCTCCCTAAACTTGGTGGAGATACCTTCCTGGTATCAGCCCAACCTCTTGCTTTCATCATCTTCTTATTCTTCTTCCAATATCTTGCTCTCTGTATGCAGGCCAGGAAGCAACAGTTAGAACTGGACATGGAAAAACAGACTGGTTCCAAAACAGAAAAGGAGTATGTCAAGGCTATATATTGTCACCCTGCTTATTTAGTTTATATGAAGAGCACATCATGAGAAACTCTCAGCTGGAGGAAGCACAAGCTGGAGTCAAGATTGCTGGGAGAAATGTCAATAACCTCAGATATACATATGACACCACCCTTATGGCAGAAAGCTGAAGAAGAACTAAAGAGCCTCTTGGTGAAAGTGAAAGAGGAGAGTGAAAAAGTTGGCATAAAGCTAAACATTCAGAAAACTAAGATCATGGCATCTGGCTCCATCACTTCACGGCAAATAGATGGGAAAACAGTGGAAACAGTGGCAGATTTTATTTTTCTGGGCTCCAAAATCACTGCAGATGGTGACTTCTGCCATGAAATTAAAAGATGCTTACTCGTTGGAAGAAAATTTATGACCACCTACACAACATAGTAAAATCAGAGATGTTACTTTGCCAACAAAGATCCATCTATTCAAGGCTATGGTTTTTCCAGTAGACATGTATGGATGTGAGAGTAGACATGTATGGATGTGTGTGTATGGACTATAAAGAAATCTGAGTGCCAAAGAATTGATGATTTTGAACTGTGGTGTTGGAGAAGACTCTTGAGAGTCCCTTGGACTGAAAGGAGATCCAACCAGTCCATCTTAGAGAGATCAGTCCTGAGTGTTCTTTGGAAAGACTGATGCTGAATCTGAAATTTTGGCCACCTGGTGCAAAGAACTGATTCTTTTGAAAAGACCTTGATGCTGGGAAATATTGAAGGCAGAAGAAGGAGATACAGAGAATGAGATGGTTGGATGGAATTACTGACTCAATGGACATGAGTTTAAGTAAACTCCAGGAGTTGGTGATGAATAAGTAGGCCTTGTGCTGCAGTCCATGGGGTCACAAGGAGTTGGACATGACTGAGCGACTGAACTGAAATGAACTGAATATCTTGCCCCTCTTTTGGATAAGTCTTGTCATTACTTTCAGGACCTACCTGGTAAACCAGCATAATTTCAACATATCAAGAGCTTATTTTAACCACACCTGCATATCAATGTTTATCAGATAAGATAATATTCACAGACTCCAAGAATTAAATTCCAGATACCTTTGTGAGGAGATATTATTCAGCTTATTACACTACCCTTAAAGTTTCTTACAATAAAATAAGTGCCCTCTTATAATTAATGAAATATGGTAAAGCATTTACTTCTTGATTTGTTTTGCCTGAGACCTCTTGGATTTCAATTTCCTGGACTTCCTTTCTTCTAATCTTCATCTCTTATAGAATTCCCTTCCCATTCCTCTGTTTCACAAGACTGTCTTGATAATGTATGTCACTTTTTTAAGACTTAAAAAAAATGATTAGAATATAGCTGATTTAGAATGTTGTGTTAATTTCAGGTATCCAGCAAAGTGAATCAGTTATTCACAAACATATATCCATTCTTTAGATTCCTTTCTCACATAGGTCATTACAGAGTGTTGAATAGAGTTCTTTGTGCTATACAGTAGGTTCTTATTACCTTATTAGTTATCTGTTTTATACATAGTAGTGTATGTGTGTGTGTATGTAAGTCCCAATCTCCCAATTTATCTCTCCTCCCTATCCCCCCTGGTAACCATAGTTTTTTTTTTTAGATTTCACATATAAAAGATATATGATATTTTCTTTATCTGTCTGATTCACTTCACTCAGTATGATAATCTCTAGGTCCATCCAATATTTCTCTTCAGGAAGCTTTCTATTGCCAGTTATGATGCTTTAGCCACCCTTTTACTTGATTGCATTTGTTTTCTGTGTGTATAACAAGTTTTCACAAACTTAGCAGTTAGAACTCACATTTGTCATATGATGTCTGCAGGTCAGGAATCTGGTTGTGACTTCACAGTTTTCTGCCCCTGGTCACACAGGGCTGGAGCCAACTGTCTGTCAGGGCTGTCAGCTGACCAGAGGCACAGGTTACTCCCCCAAACTCACTGGTTGTTGGTAGAAATTAGGTTCTTGTGGATTTAGTGCTCTGGTCTCACTTTCTGACTGGATGTCTACCTGGAGGTTCTCAGGTCCTAGGAGTCACTACCCTTCCCTGCCACATGGTGCTCTCTAACCTACAGCCTTCATTTTGTTCCTTCCAGCAAGCAGAATGCCTTTGATTTCTTTTAAAATCTTCCCTGATTTGGTAACATTCACCCAAAGTAATCTCTCTCTTAATTAACTCCAAGTCATCTGATTAGGTGACTGTGGTTATATCCACAAATCCTTTCCCCAATTTAATCCAATATAATCATGGGAGTGATGCTCTATCACACTGGCAAATCTCACTCACACTTAATGGGAGATGATTCAGCAAACAAGACAAGTAAGCTAAGGGTGGGGATCTCGGGGTGCTCACTAAGGTTCTACCACCACAGAATGGAAGTCACCATGTGACTCTTCAGCATGAGAAACTGACCATGGGTCCTGTTATGACGCTGCACTGATTACTCCCTATTTAAGCCGCTCATTGTTTATAACTTCAATACCTACCATACTTCTGGTCACATTTATGTCCCATGGGCACGTACTCATTTAGCATCTGTATAAGTAATATACAAGTCAGCATGGAATTAAGGGTGCAGTGAACTCATGCGTATCCTGTAAAAGAGATTCTTGTAGTGGTCATTTTCTCAAATATGAATAAGAATTATTGTCAGCAATCTAATGGATTATATGCATGAAATTATTTATGAAAGAGACAAGCTAAGTTAACGTTATACTAGCAAAGCAAAATACCTTTCCTCACAATTAAATATTTAGAAGTAGTAATTAGAAAAATTGTTTACCTCTGCAAAGGACTTTCCAGGTGGTAGAGTAGTAATGAATCTGCCTGCCAATGCAGGAGAGGCAGGAGACATGGGTTTGATCCCTGGGTTGGGAAGATACCCTGGAGGAGGGAATGGCAACCTGCCCCAGTATTCTGGCCTGGAAAATTCCATGGACAGAGGAGCCTTGAAGGCTACAATCCACTGGGGTGCAAACTATATAATTAGGAAAAAAAAAAGTATGCATGAAAACTTGTTAAGGATAATTCATTTTTTCATGTGTTTCTGGCAGATATTCATTCAAAACCATTTATCTTATTTTATAAGAAAAAATACTAAAATACTTCCATTATTATAAAATAGTGTCCAGAAATGTATAATTTACAAGGCACTAGAATTTCATAATGGCTTAAAGACAAAGAAAAGGCCTTGTTTGTAATTGAATTAACCATATTACTTACCATAAATCTTGCAAAAAAATATCCACTTAATGGATTTTTTTAAAGGAAATCTTTATTTCTATGGTAGGTGGAAGTAGTATTGTATTTTTACCTTTTTTTTTTTTTAATGTCCTTGGAAACTTGAAATACTTCTATTCAACTTGATACAGTTTCTATTGCTCTTATTTTTTGGACATTAACTATCATTTGGGCTCTTTCACTGTATGTAGATCATTGTCCTCGGTAATTTCTAGAGCCCTTTGGGACTACCATAGGGATTCTGAGGTTTTAAAGTTTTTCTAAGTGCCACTGTACTTTCAAAATTTGGAAACAGTATCCCATATTCTAATTTTTTGTTATGCCTGATCCCTATAGTTGTGAAATTACTGATAAAACCTGAGAAGTTAAAGGACATAGTGATTATTGAACATTCTCTTCTCTAAGGTATTCAGCAAGACATTTTTAGAATATATGTAAATGCATGTAGATATAAATGCATCATTTAAATATATGTTATTACTTAAATACTTTCCAAGTAGCTAATATCCACATATTTCAACTGTGATTGGAAAACTGACACTTGAAAATGATTTAGTTTTGATGATGTTTTGCCTCACTTTTGTTTATTAAGGATTCCCTTGGGTTAAGTCAACTTATTTCTTATCTCCAAATACTTGTGTGCATTTCACCCAATCACAACCATTTGTTTACTGTATTTTATGAGTAAAAATTAAAATTTAGCTTCAAGACTGAGATGTTACTCTTAAAATTGAAGGCTTATTTCAATAATATTTTTCATCATTTATTTGTTTTGATAATTGCAAGAAATCTATCAAACAAAGCTTATCATGATTACAATCTCTAGGGTACCTGGAAAAAAAAAAAAAACATAAGGAAGCATCAGCATCAGAGCATTGATAATGTAGTTTCTTAATTGCAATGTCTTCAGAGAACATTATTGAACAAGAGGTGAGAAGTACAGGAAAAAATAGTATTTTTAAAAATACTATCATTTAAGATTGCTGACTGTTGGTACTTTGTTAGATGAAGCATAGAAATAATAAATAGCATTTCTTTCTTAAATTGTAATGTAGAGAGAGAGAGAATCACAGTGATAATGTGGAAGAGAGTTATGTCATTGCCTAGAGACTAAATTGAATGTGTTTATGCAGAAATATGCCAGTAAATGACAGCAGTTTGGGGGAGATTTGTTCACTGGATAAACACTGACACTCTGATTCTTCCCTTTGAAGTTCACACAGTAAGTTTGGACCTTGTGAGGCTAGTAATCCTTGTGAGAATGGAGCTGTTTGTAGAGATAAAGTGGGTCTGGGATCACTTTCCCTTGGGTGCCAGTGACAGTGTGGCAGGACTTCTCAGGTCCTGCTATGAGCTCACTGTCAGTCCCGCCTGCATGGACCTGACTATCACCTTGTGCTCATTCAGCCACAGCGATTCTTGTAATGCAGTCAGCTTAAGGTCTGATGGAGGAATGGAATAGATCAGGATGCAACCCTGGCTATCTAGTGACTAATCCTGCCTTCAATATCAGAAGCAGAGGCAATGATTTTCACAAAACACACTGATTCTGGCAAATGAATTTATATTTTTGTGACTCATAATAGTAGCAAATGATAAAATTTAACAAAACATGACTTCTATGTTCTGGTGTCAGAGTTAAAACTCTTTATTAAAAAATTTAATCAGAGGATAATTATTTTATAATAATGGATGGCTTTTGTCATGCATCAACATGAATTGGCCATAAGTATGCATATGTCCCCAAACTCTTGAACCATCACCCCCGACCCATCTCCCCATCCCACCCCTCTAGGTTGTCACAGAGCACAGGCTTTGGGCGCTCTGAGTCATTCATCAAACTCCCATTGGTTATCTGTTTTACATATGGTAATGTATATGTTTCAATGCTATTGTCTCAAATCATCTCAGCATCTACTTTCCCTACTGTGTTCAAAAATCTATTCTTTATGTCTGTGTCTCCTTTGCTGCCCTGATATATGTACCACAACTTCCTTATCCACTTATCTGTCGATGGCCATCTAGATTGCTTCCGTGTCCTAGGTATTGTAAATAGTTTTGTAACAAACATTGGGGTGCAAGTGTTTTTTTCAAATATAACTTCCTTAGAGTATATCCCTAGTAGTGGGATTTCTGGGTCTTATGATATTTTTATTCCTGATTTTTTAAGGAACCTCTATATTGTTCTCCATCGTGGCTATATCAATTTATATTCCTAACAACAGTTTAAGAGTGTTTCCTTTCTCCACACCTTCTCCAGCATTTATTATTTGTAGACTTTTTGATGATGACCATTCTAACTGGTGTGAAATGATACCTCATTGTAGTTTTCATTTGCATTTCTTTAATAATGAGTGATGTTGAGCACCTTTTTGTGTGTGTTTTTAGTCATCTGAATGTATTTTTTTGGCAAAAAGTATTTATTTGTTGATATGGGAAAGCACTCTACTTAAAATGATTTCTAAATTATTTTAGCTAACTTATTAACTACACACAGACACTTCATACTACTGAAATATGTATTACTGAAAGAATGTAAAGTTAAAGAGCAAAAAGAAGGAGTCAGGAAGAAAAGGAGCAAAAGTAGACAGAAGGAAAGGGGAAAAAGAAAAAAAAAAGAGATAAATATTAACTATCAGACTATGAAATTTTCTGTGGAAGAGCATGCATAAAATGGATAATGTTTGTTAAGATACACAAAAATTAGGGCATGAAATAACCCTGTGACCAGGGATGTGGCTAAAAGCCATGGAAAGAGGAAAATAAGAAAAGAGAGTGAGTTAGAAAGAGTTGGGGGAAAAAAAGGTCCATCTTATTTTACCTCCTTTAAAATATATTTTTACAATTTTTATATGATCCCTCAGTAAATGAATAAATGGTTAAAAAAATGTAATGTGTGAAAATACATTTTGACAGAAATTACTTCGTTTTGGAATGGTATCATTTAACTGAAGTTATAGTTTTTAAGCCAATTATCTACAAATACATGTCCTTAAGAAGTGCATTTTTCTTTAAACTGAGTAGGGCAGCCTGGGTTTAAAATAATAGATAGTCATGGGGCCCTAGCAAACTGGAGTATCTACATAGATATTAACATGGAATTAGTTGTTCCAATGTTGTCTTATCTATACAAGTATATTTGGGGCTATGGGCCACCTCTTTATTGATTCTGATTTTTTTTAAATTTTTTTTTTCCAATTTATTTTTATTAGTTGGAGGCTAATTACTTTACAATATTGTAGTGGTTTTTGTCATACATTGACATGAATCAGCCATGGATTTACATGTGTTCCCGATCCCGATCCCCCCTCCCACCTCCCTCTCCACCCGATCCCTCTGGGTCTTCCCAGTGCACCAGGCCCGAGCACTTGTCTCATGCATCCAACCTGGGCTGATGATTTGTTTCACCCTAGATAATATACATGTTTCAATGCTGTTCTCTCAAAACATCCCACCCTCGCCTTCTCCCACAGAGTCCAAAAGTCTGTTCTATATGTCTGTGTCTCTTTTTCTGTTTTGCATATAGGGTTATTGTTACAATCTTTCTAAATTCCATATATATGTGTTAGTATACTGTATTGGTCTTTATCTTTCTGGCTTACTTCACTCTGTATAATGGGCTCCAGTTTCATCCACCTCATTAGAACTGATTCAAATGAATTCTTTTTAGTGGCTGAGTAATATTCCATGGTGTATATGTACCACAGCTTCCTTATCCATTCATCTGCTGATGGGCATCTAGGTTGCTTCCATGTCCTGGCTATTATAAACAGTGCTGCAATGAACATCGGGGTGCAAATGTCTCTTTCAGATCTACTTTCCTCAGTGTGTATGCCCAGAAGTGGTATTGCTGGGTCATATGGCAGTTCTATTTCCAGGTTTTTAAGAAATCTCCACACTGTTCTCCATAGTGGCTGTACTAGTTTGCATTCCCACCAACAGTATAAGAGGGTTCCCTTTTCTCCACACCCTCTCCAGCATTTATTGCTTGTAGACTTTTGGATAGCAGCCATCCTGACTGGCGTGTAATGGTACCTCATTGTGGTTTTGATTTGCATTTCTCTGAGAATGAGTGATGTTGAACATCTTTTCATGTGTTTGTCAGCCATCTGTATGTCTTCTTTGGAGAAATGTTTGTTTAGTTCTTTGGCCCATTTTTTGATTGGGTCATTTATTTTTCTGGAATTGAGCTTCAGGAGTTGCTTGTATATTTTTGAGATTAATCCTTTGTCTGTTGCTTCATTTGCTATTATTTTCTCCCAATCTGAGGGCTGTCTTTTCACCTTGTTTATAGTTTCCTTTCTTGTGCAAAAGCTTTTACGTTTCATAGGTCCCATTTGTTTATTTTTGCTTTTATTTCCAATATTCTGGGAGGTGTGTCATAGAGGATCCTACTGTGATTTATGTCTACTGCTTCTGATTTAAATTGACATTATTATCTTTTTTTTTTCCTTTTTTGTTTTTCAGACTTTGGTACTTAAAAGATTGTGTTTTAAAATATGTGAAATTCTCAAATAACCTTGAATAAGTTACAGTTATCTTATTTCTGAGTTCAAATCCAAAGGTAATTGGAGATACTAGGAGTGGCTTTCAAATTTGTGGGGTTCACCAAAAACAAGGACGATATGTATTGTATGCCTGAGAGGGAGACCAGCAGACTTTATAGATCTAGGTAGCCCTAGTATCAGAGTACTATGTGGTTACATATGACCACTTGTTTGTTCTGATGGCCTTCAGTTCAGTTCAGTTCAGTCCACTCAGTCATGTTTGACTCTTTGCGACCCCATGAACTGCATCACGCCAGGCCTCCCTGTCCATCATCAACTCCCGGAGTCCACCCAAATCCATGTCAACTGAGTCGGTGATGCCATCCAACTGTCTCATCCTCTGTCGTCCCCTTCTTCTCCTGCCCTCAATCTTTCCCAGCATCAGGGTCTTTTCCAATGAGTCAGCTCTTTGTGTCAGGTGGCCAAAGTATTGGAGTTTCAGCTTCAAAATCAGTCCTTTCAGTGAACACCCAGGACTGATCTCCTTTAGGATGGACTGGGTGGATCTCCATGCAGTCCAAGGGACTCTCAAGAGTCTTCTCCAACACCACAGTTCAAAAACATCAATTCTTCAGCACGCAGCTTTCTTTACAGTCCAACTCTCACATCCATACATGACCCCTGGAAAAACCAAAGCCTTGACTAGATGGACCATTGTTGGCAAAGTAATATCTCTGCTTTTTAATATTCTGTCAAGGTTGGTAATAACTTACTTTCCAAGGAGTACGTGCCTTTTAATTTCATGGCTGCAATCACCATCTGCAGTGATTTTGGCACCCCCCAAAATATAGTCAGCCACTGTTTCCACTGTTTCTCCATCTATCTGCCATGAAGTGATGGGACCAGATGTCATGATCTTAGTTTTCTGAATGTTTTGCTTTAAGCCAACTTTTTTACTCTCCTCTTTCACTTTCATTAAGAAGCTCTTTAGTTCTTCTTCACTTTCTGCAATAAGGGTGGTGGTGTCTGCATATCTGAGGTTATTGATACTTCTCCCAGAAATCTTACTTCCAGCTTGTGCTTCCCCCAGCCCAGCGTTTCTCGTGATATACTCTGCATATAAGTTAAATAAGTAGAGTGACAATATACAGCCTTGCCGTGCTCCTTTTCCTATTTGGAACCAGACTGTTGTTCCATGTCCAGTTCTAACTGTTGCTTCCTGACCTGCATACAGGTTTCTCAAGAGGCAAGTCAGGTGGTCTGTATGACCATCTCTTTCAGGATTTTCCACAGTTTATTGTGATCCACACAGTCAAAGACTTTGGCATAGTCAACTAAGCAGAAATAGATGTTTTTTTTTTCTGGAACTCTCTTACTTTTTCAATGATCCAGCTGATTTTGGCACTTTGCTCTCTGATTCCATTGCCGTTTGTAAAAGGGGCTTGAACATCTGGAAATTCACGGTTCACATGTTACTGAAGCCTGGCTTGGAGAATTTTAAGCATTACTTTATGAGCGTGTGAGATGAGTGCTATTGTGCCATAGTTTGAACATTCTTTGGCATTGCCTTTCTTTGGGATTGGACTGAAAACTGACATTTTCCAGTCCTGTGGCCACTGCTGAGTTTTCCAAATTTGCCAGCATATTGAGTGCAGCACTTTCACAGCATCATCTTTCAGGATTTGAAATAGCTCAACTGGAATTCCATCACCTCCACTAGCTTTGTTCATAGTGATGCTTCCTAAGGTCCACTTGACTTCACATTCCAGGATGTCTCGTTCTAGGTGAGTGATCTGGGTTTATCTGGGTTGTGAAGATTTTTTTTGTACAGTTCATCTGATGGCATAAATATATATAAAATTTTATATGGTCTCTTTAAATATTTTAATTTTTAACTTTTGTACTATAATAAAATACAATGTCAGAATATAGTACTTACAGTGTAATGCTAGCTATTAAATGCTCGGAGAAATGTAAATGTATGTAATATAAATTTTGGATACCTGATATATTGATATGGTTTGCAACAAAATTATCCATATATTTTGGACTTTATCCAGAAAGACTTAACTTCTAGAGGACTAAAACATTTTTTAAAATTAGATTGTACATGTAAATTGATAGCAGCATAACAAAGACATTGTATTCTTAGTATTTTCTCAAAAATAAAATAGATTGAGAAGCCAAATTTTTTAATTCACTTTAGTAACATGTATTATATGACTATATGTACAAAACTATTCTTAGCATATGTAATGTGAAATGTATATGTGAATTTTTAACTTTCAAATATTGTGTGGGTATTCACCACATTGGCAATATGTTACTAAGTTAGTCAATTCCGGATTTTAATCACAACATTTTATATAATCAGAAACTTTAATGCAGCACAACTAAAGTATAATATTTCATGTTTATTTAAGTATGAAATGAATAATATATACAAATTAATAGAAAACTCATCTGACAACATTTTCAATTCAAAATAGTAGTACAGATATTTATAAAGAAAGATTTATACAAATACAATTACTGTACTTTCTGGTAAAAATAGCAGCAACAAAATAAGATAGTATGTTTTAAAAGTATTTTCTGATAAAATAGTGATTAATTATCATATATGACATAGTTAACAAATTAGATATGATCAAAAAAATAGTTTCTTTGTTTTAAATTTTAAAAAAATTATATTTGTTTATTTTCCCCATAGTATCCAATTTAATTCTCCAGTTTCTCAGTGGGCCTATAGCTCATTTCTAGTCAACATTCAGAGAGCAAATTCTGTTTTTCAGAACTTCTGTTAATTCCAATTTATCATTTGATGCAATTTTTCCTTAAAATGACTTATCGTTTATCTACACAGTGAACATCTT
Source organism: Cervus elaphus (assembly GCF_910594005.1). Classification (NCBI taxonomy): domain Eukaryota; kingdom Metazoa; phylum Chordata; class Mammalia; order Artiodactyla; family Cervidae; genus Cervus; species Cervus elaphus. Next base: position 5,891,118 of record NC_057842.1, on the reverse strand, counting down.
CAGCTATAGTGACATTAGTTTGACTCTAGCTTTTTGTTACTTGCCAGTTTTCATCAGTATTCAACATGACTTGTAATCATGAACTTTTTTATAATATCAGTATAATTAATGATACCCCAGTGTCTTAATTACATATTGTATTACATTTGGTTTTAATTTTTTTAATATATCTAATTCCATATATATGATATATAGGCTTCCCTGGTGGCTCAAAGGGTAAATAATCTGCCTGCAGTCAGGAGACCTGGGTTCATTACCTAGATCAGGAAGATGCCCTGGAGTAGGAAATGACAACCCACTCCAGTATTCTTGCCTGGAGAATTCAATGGACAGAGGAGCCTGGTGGGCTATAGTACATGATGTCACAAAGAGTCGGACACAACTGAGCAACTGCCACACACACTTGTCCCTAAAGTTTTCTAGCTATCTGTTTCAATGGAAAAAAAAAAAAAAATGAGAACATATATACAAACACCCCTTAAATACATTGTGGATATTAAATATACTATATACATGACATAAAGATCCACAATGCATTGACAAAGCTGTTTCCACCTAAGACCTACATGGTTAATGAGTGTCGGATCAGGTACGGGCACAGAGGCAGTGAGACCACGTGGCGGGTCTCAGGGATAGAGATGAGTTTCAATTCAGCCTGCTCCAACCTCGACCAAGCTGTCATCATGTCCTTGATACACTTCAGAGCCTATTTTTCCCATCATTAATGGTAAAACGAAGGATGTATTTTGATTATTATGTTTAAAAGATTATGGTTTCTGCCATATGACCCAGCAATACCACTTCTGGACATACACACTGAGGAAACCAGATCTGAAAGAGACACGTGCACCCCAATGTTCATCGCAACACTCTTTATCATAGCCAAGACATGGAAGCAACCTAGATGCCCATCAGCAGACGAATGGATAAGGAAGCTGTGGTACACATACACCATGGAATATTACTCAGCCTTTAGAAAGAATTCATTTGAATCAGTTCTAATGAGATGGATGAAACTGGAGCCCATTATACAGAGTGAAGTAAGCCAGAAAGATAAAGACCATTACAGCATACTAACACATATATATGGAATTTAGAAAGATGGTAATGATAACCCTATATGCAAAACAGAAAAAGAGACACAGATGTACAGAACAGACTTTTGGACTCTGTGGGAGAAGGCGAGGGTGGGATGTTTTGAGAGAACAGCATCGAAACATGTATATTATCTATAGTGAAACAGATCACCAGCCCAGGTTGGATGCATGAGACAAGTCCTCCGGCCTGGTGCACTGGGAAGACCCAGAGGGATTGGGTAGAGAGGGAGGTGGGAGGAGGGATTGGGATGGGGAATACATGTAAATCCATGGCTAATTCTTGTCAATGTATGACAAAACCCACTACAATATTGTAAAGTAATTAGCCTCCAACTAATAAAAATAAATGAAAAAATAAAAAAATAAAAGACTATGGTGAAATGTAAAAACTCCTTTAACTAAGACTTAGTAGTTCTATGTCAACTTTCAGATCACCATGCACTTTAATGTATCCTGTCACACAAAGAACTTTGCAAACCACTTAACTTCTTGTTTGTTAAAGCAATTTGGAAAAATGTAGTTGATACAAAAGTGACCTATTTATCATAGATACTGTTTACTCACACAGCAAAATAAATGGAGAGAAAGAAAACTGGATATTTCTTATTGTTGTTTTGCAAATTGTTACCACATGTTCATTGTGATTGTTCTTATTTCAAATAATTCAAGTTTTTGTGTTAATAAAACTGAACAACATAGTTACTTAGAAAATGTTGTAAATGATTTTGTAATTGAATACAAAATATAAAAACTCACCACTCTTTTTGGTTAAAAGAGACATGGATTTAGATGAATACACCATTCTTTAGAGTAATTAAACTTACCTACACCATGATTAAAAGAATGTGTAAAGTTCCTCTTTCTGTTACTTACAGTCATTGATGATTTCTCTTGTTTGTGTAGTCTGGGCTCTGCTGGTCTGAAATGTGAAGAGGACTTTGAGGACTGCATCCTGAATGCTCATGAGAAAAATTCTACCTGTGAAGATCTGCATCCCATTAGTATTCATAAATATTATTATTATATCTGAGTGTGGGCTAGCAAAAATTAACCTTATATGGTTAATATTTGGCTTTGCAGCATGTTGCTATGTGTATGTATACATATGCATTCTTATTTAGATTGGAAAACAGAAAAGCAATATTTTCTCAACCTAGTCAGAAAAAAATGCTCTCTCTACCACTATATATAGGGTGATGTAAATATTATAAAATGAGTGATTTACTCTTTGGTTTCAAAACACTTGATGATATTGAATTTGTGTAAAATTTCAGAAATTATTCCAAAAATCCATTAGTCTTATAAGCATCACTTTCACCTAACTCAAGGCATTATACACACACATGCTATACATTTCACTGTCATTTGTAATGTCGCATTTACCTTGATTTTGGTCAGTTCCTGTACCTCTGTCCCTTTCTTCACTCATCTTCACTGGTGATGTTCCTTCAGCACATATTCATTCGTCATTTCCGTTGTCACAGCACGTGCCATTCTGCCTTAAACGGACTTTGGCACAGTTGGTAAATCAATGGGATCCCTTCTGGCTCCTCATTTTTTAGGAAGCCTGACATTAAAAAAAAAAAAAAAAAAAGTCCACTCGATGAATTCAGTGACTGGCTTCAGAAAATATATAACACACAACAAAAGTTAGTGCTCTGACACTGGTATAGGCTCAGAACTGGTCATAGCAGCAGAGCTAACTTTCACGTAAGGACTACACTAGACGAAGTTAGGGAAAACATGCTTTGAAAAACAGACCTATTCTCATCAACATATTTTGACTAAACTGTATTAACACTGCTTCACAATAAAATGATAATTTGTGGATTTCCTGGTGGCCCAGTGGTAAAGACTCTGCCTGCTAATGCAAGAGATACAGGTTCAATCCCTGGTTCGGGAAGATCCCTCATGATGTGGAGCAACTATGCTTGTGAGTCACAACTACTGAAGCCTGTGTGCCCTAGAGCCTATGTTCTGCAACAAAAAAAGCCCAAGTAATGCAATGAGAAGCCCAAGCACTGCAACTAGAGAGTAGCCATCAGGAACCACAACTACGGAAAGCCTGTACACAGCAAGGAAGGCAATTGGTTTTTGCACAAGGAAAGCAGACACCTAAATGGAGAATTATAACTCAGGTTTGGGCAGCTGTGACCAGAAGCACTGATGGCCGGGGATTATCTAGTCACTGTTGGGTGTGTGTATGACCAGTTTCTTTGGTTTTACTCATCACAGATGTTTTGTCTAAGTAAGTCAATCCCATCCCATTTTGGGGGCAGGGTTCTTATAGCCCTGAGTGTGTCACTGTATGCTGGTGTCTGAAGTAAGGGTGGAATTCTTTCCAGGGAAAATTGTCCTCACCTGCATTTAGGATGTATGTAAAAGGGAATGACCTCATCCAGACCTTCTAACATCTGGGTTTTATACATGTAGTTGTTGTATTTTCAGACCCTATGATGAGTGACCTTGAAGACAGGAGCAGAGACAGGAAATCACTGTCGATCTCCTTATTGAACCCCCCGCTTCTTGACTATTCCTAAAATCTAATTATGTGAGATTACTTATGGTCTATTTTTAAGTATAGCTTGATTCAGAGTTTCTTTGGCTTGCAGGTAAATTATCTAATTTCCATAATGTGATTAAACTTTATTTTAGTCTATAATTTCAGCCATAACTTCAGCAATAATAGGAGTTTATTATAGTAGAAAGTGCTTCATACCCATAATCATAAGATTCCACTTCTAGACCTGACCTTCCAACAAATTATGTGCATGACACTAAGACAGTCATTTGGCAAGTCAGATACTGCAACTTTAAGAGCTATATCATATATCAAATATCAGAATTTCTAAGTATAGCATTCTTTCACTTTTTCATTTTATAAATTGCCAGTGAGATGTTATTCAGACTAACTTTAGACTAGCATTAGCTTAAAATCTTCACTCATATTTCCAGAAGTTGTTAGAATAAGGAAAAATAAGAATTAAAAAAAAAGTGGAACTTGCAAAAATGGAGAATAAAATGGTAGCTATCAGAAGTTGAGAGTTGGTGGAAACTGGGAGATTTTAGACAAAAAGTACAAGTCTTCAGTTATAAACTGAATAAGTTCTATGGATCTAATGTATCTGTCGGACTTCCCAGGTAGCTCAGTGGTAAAGAGTACACCTGCCAATGCTGGAGACATGGGTTCGATCCCTGGGTTGGAAAGATCCCCCGGAGAAGGAAACAGCAACACACTCCAGTATTCTTGCCTGAGAAATCTTATGGACAGAGGAGCCTGGCAGGCTCTAGTCCAGGGGGTCACAAAAGAGCTGGACATGACTTAAAGACTAAATAACAACAATGTAACTATAACCTACTAATGACTGAGACTAATAATATTGGGGTGTATACTTGGTATTCACTGAGAGTGAATCCTAAGCATTCTCATTACAAACACAAAAAAGGTAGTCGTGTAAGGTGATCAATGTGCTGATTAATTTCACAGTGTATGCATATGTCAAATGATAACACTTTATTTGTCAGTTACACTTCAATAAAACCTGAAGGTGAAGAACAAATTAAAAATAAAAAGCAGAAAGCAGAAAAGGTAATAAAATTCTCAACCTGTAATTCACTAACTATATTATTGTATCTTATTAGTTAATTTAAATGTTTTATAATATGCTAGGAGATCATTGAAATTACCTAATTCCTAACTATGATTTTGGAGAAGGAAAGGCCACCCACTCCAACGTTCTTGCCTGGGAAAACCCATGAACAGAGAAGCCAGGCAGGGCTACAGCCCACAGAGTTGCAAAGAGTTGGGCACAACTGAGCACAGCAGAGCAACTATAATTTATGTATTAATTATAAGAGGAGAAGGGCTTCCGAGGCAGCTTGGCTGGTAAAGAATCTACCTGTAATACAGGAGACCCTAGTTTGATTCCTGGGCCAGGAAGATCCCCTGGAAAAGGGATAGGTTACCCGTTCCAGTATACTTGGGCTTCCCTGTGGCTGAGACAGTATAGAATCTTCCTGTAATGTGGGAGACCTGGGTTCAATCCCTGGTTGGGGAAGATAACTTGGAAGAGGGCATGGAAACCCAATCCAGTGTTCTTGCCTGGAGAATCCCCATGGACAGAGGAGCCTGGCAGGCTACAGCCCATGGGGTCACAAAGAGTCAGACACAACTGAGTGACTAAGCACACATACATAAGAAGAAAAATACCATTACATTGGTGATATTCTTCCAAGAGAAGATGTTACAAAGATGACAGATGGTTTCAAAAAAAAAAGAAAGAATATTCAAAGCATTTTATGGCTTCTAGATATTGTGTGTGGGCCTCAAAGTTTGGTGATGGTTGGTGGTTTAGTTGCTAAGTTATATCTGACTCTTGGGACCCCACAAACTGTAGCCCACTAGTCTCCTCTGTCCGTCACAAATACTGGAGTGGGATGCCATTTCTTTCTCCAGGGGATCTTAACCCAGGTAGCAAACTCGAGTCTCCTTCATTGAAGACAGTCCCCCCAATCCTGAACACTCTCCCACCTCCCTCCCCACTCTATCCCCTTGATAGAATTGTCCCACAGCACTGACTTTGGGTACCTTGCTTCATGCATTAAACTTGCACTGGTGATCTATTTCACATATGATAATATATATGATTCAATTCTATTCTCTCAAATCTTCCCACCCTCACCTTCTCCCGCTAGTCCAAAAGTCTGTTCTATACATCTGTGTCTCCTTTGCTGCCCTTCATATAGGATCGTCAGCACTATTTTTCCAAATCCATATATATGCGTTAACATGAACATTTTCAAAATTGGAGCATTTACATAGTATTGTATGCAGTATCACGAATGTGAGTTTAGAGAAAAAGCAGAAAATCAGAAGGCTTTGAAACCAAGATGAGAAGCATTTTATAACAGCAAGACCATTTTCTTATTTCCTTTTCTTTATGGTTCAATAAGCCTAAAAACAAAGCAAACAATCAAAAAGAAAGAAAAAAAAAGAAAGTTGAAGGAGAAAAAAGAGAAAACTTTGAATATATGGCACATGATAAGATAAAATACTATTTGGATAGAGTAAGAGTTATTCCTTCATGTAACTTTCTTAAGTATATTTGAGAAAGACTGTTTTTTATGCTTACTTAAATATATACAATAAAATTATTCTAATATTTCCCTCTCATTTTACTTTTAATTTCTTTTGTATCCTACATGAATAATGAATGCTTAATTTTGACAACAGCAGGAAAGACAAAAATAGTGCAGTGAAGAAATATGTAGAAAAAACCAAAGATTTTGTTCATATGAAACTATTTTAAATCTTGTATATATATTATATATAATAATATATACTGGTATACTACAGATATAAATTTTCTCTCAGACAGATCAAAAAGCAGACTCAATTTATGTGTTTTCTTTTTTTTTTTTTTTTGGGTAATTTATGTGTTTTCTAGTGAAAAATAAATAATAAATAAATAAATAGTTTCTGCCTTCCCCACCATATGGATGAAAAATCCATGTCAGTCATTTGAGAGTTGCCATGTGCTCACTTTTGGATTTCAGGGTCAGTAATGCTTGTGGTTGATCCAGGATTAAGAGGTAGAGGCCCACTCTGCAGTTCATCTTGGCTGCCACTAAAATGCCCATTGTGTCATCCCCATGCTCTTTTCAAAGACAAATCTGCCAAATGACTCTAATCCTTTCCTAACAAATCTGGCTCCCGGCACCCTCTCTGTACCCCTCAAGTGCAGGATGTTTAGCAAGTTAGTGGCCAGGTCCCAGTCGCCGCTTCAGAAAATGCATTAAGAACCACTTAAATGTTGGGTTCTGCTATCTCTCAAAGATTGCAAACCTCTCACTAAAGTGGAATAAGTCTAAGTTCTCTCTGTCCAGATAGAAAAACCTTTGATTCTTTCCTATTCTCTCTTTTCACAAGAATTTAATTAATCTCATTTGATGGAAATTAACACCAAAACTCTGACTCAGTAAAGCTAAGAACTCCAGAATAGTCAAAACATAAAACAACTGCCTAAATATTCCTTCAAATTTTGTAGCAAAAGAAGACAGTAACACATTTCATTCTCAAAAATTGCTCTGTTATAGGAATATGACAAAATTTGTTAAATGTCAAACACTTAGCTCTCTTACACCATGTTTACTATTGCTGTTATGCATATTAATACTGCATTTAAGTCATAGAACCGATAAAATATCACCTAAACTATTAAACTTCCAAATAATGAGTTCTTTCTTATTTATTTTTAAATTTGATTAGGTTAAACATCATACATTTTTGGTAAAAGACTAAAGAGAAGGTTTCAAGATGAAATGGATTTGTTCTATGATTTAACTTAGAATTATAAAATGGAGAAAGTTATTCACTCAAATTCACAATATGTGAAATTATTATATTAATGTAAAGACAATATAACTCTCCATTTTATTTAAGTATCAGAATATTCACAAGCAAGTATCCAATATTGGGCTTTTTAGTTGGGTTATTACTATTTTTCATCAAATGGAAGAATTGGACTCAATTGTTCTAAACCAGGAGCTTGCCTTCAAAAGGATACTTGGTTAAAATTCTGATTCAGTAGCTGAATCCAGGCACCTGGATAAGTTGTGATTCCTTGTGACTTCGATGTGTACTTGCACCTGAGAATTGCTAGACTAGGTATCTAGATGGCACTTTCTAGCACTAAATTGCATTACTATCTGGAGTAGAACACAGAAGTTAGATGAAAAGACATACTTTTCACCATAGGAAATGGGACTATAAAAGGAGGGTGTCAAGAGATACCTCAAGGAACAAGTAAGTTTGACCCTGGTACAAAATGAAGGAGGGCAAAGATTTTCTGTCAAAGATTGTTAAGTGAACACTCTGGTCATAGAAAATATCCTTTTGCAACAACCCAAGTGACAACTCTACACAGGGACATCACCAGATGGTTAATACTGAAATAAGATTGATTATATTCTTTGCAGCTGAAGATGGAGAAGCTCCATATAGTCAGTAAAAATAAGGCATGGAGCTGACTGCAGCTCAGATCAGGACCTTCTTATTGCAAATATCATGCTTAGATTGAAGAAAGTTGGGAAAACCACTAAGCCATTCAGGTATGACCAAAATCAAAACCATTATGCTTATATAAAGTGGAGGTAACAAATAGATTAAAGAGATTAGATCTGGTAGACAGAGTGGTTGAAGAACTATGGGCACAGGTTCATAACATTGTAGATAAGGCAGTGACCAAATCCATCCTCAGGGAAAAAAACAAAAGATGTAAGAAGACAAAATGTTTGTCTGAGGAGGCTTTACTAATAGCTGAGGAAAGAAGAGAAGTGAAAGGAAAAGGAGAAAGGGAAAGATATACTCATCTGAATGTAGAGATTCAGAGAATAGCAAAGAGAAGAAAATAATAGAATGGAAAAGACTAGATATTTCTTCAAGGAAACTGGAGGTATCAGGAAGTATTTCATGCAAGAATGGGCATGAAAAAGGACAGAAATGGTAAGGACAAAAAAGAAGCAGAAGACTTCAAGAAGTGACAAGAATACACAGAGAACTGTATGAAAAAAGTCTTCATGACCTGGATAACCATGATGGTGTAGTCACTCACCTAGGTTCAGACATGCTGGAATGTGAAATCAGGTGGGCCTTAGCTAGTGGAGGTGATGGATATCCAGTTGAGCTTTTTAAAATCCTAAAAGATGATGCTGTTAAAATGCTGCACTCCATGTGTCAGCAGTAGTCACAGGACAAGAAGAGGTCAATTTTCATTGCAACATCCAAAAAGAGCAATGCCAACAAATGTTCACACTATCATACAGTTGTACTCATTTCACATGCCAGCAAGGTTATTCTCAAAATCCTTCACGCGAGTCTTCAGCAGTATGTGAACTGAGAACTTCCAGATATACAAGCTGGTTTTAGAAAATGAAGAGGAACCAGAAATCAAATTGCCAACACTCATGGTCAGAAAGAAAGCAAGGGAATTCCAGTAAAACATGGACTTCTGCTTTATTGGCGAGGCAAAAGCTTTTGACTGTGTGGATCACAACAAACTGTAGGAAATTCTTAAGGAGATGGTGATACCAGACTACCTTACCTGTCTCCAGAGAAACTTGCATGTGGTCAAGAAGCAGCAAGTAGAACTGGACATGGAACAACTGACTGATTCAAAATCAGGAAATAAGTATGACAAGGCTGTATATTGTCATTCTGCTTGTTTAACTTATATGCAGAGTACAGCATGTGAAATGCTGAGCTGGATGAATCACAAGCTGGAATCAAGATTGCAAGGAGAAATATTAACAACCTTAGATACTCAGATGGCACCACCTTTATGACAGAAAGCAAAGAAGAACTAAAGGGCCTCTTGATGAAACTGAAACAGGAGAATGAAAAAGGTGGCTTAAAACTCAACCTTCAAAAAACTAAGATGATGGCATCCAGTCCCATCATTTCATGGCAAATAGGGGAAAATTTGGAAGCAGTGACAGATTTTATTTTCTTCATCTCCGCAATCACTGTGGACAGTGACTGCAGCCATGAAATTAAAAGTCAGTTGCTCTTTGGAAGGAAATCTGTGACAAATCTACACAGCATATTAAAAAATCATAGATGTTATTTTCTTAGGATAAATCAAAATGTCCCTGTTGTCAAAGCTCATGGTTTTTCCAGTAGTCATGTACAGATGTGAGAGTTGTCCCATTAGGAAGTCTGAACACTGAAAAAGTAATGCTTTCAAACCTTCGAGAAGAAGTTTGAGACGACTCTTGAGAGTCCCTTGGAGAGAAAGGAGCTGAAACCAGTCAATTTAAAGGAAATCAATCCTGAACATTCACTAGAAGGATGGATGCTGAAGATAAAGGCCAAACTTTAGCCACCTGATGTGAATAGCCAACTCATTGAAAAAGACCCTAATGCTGGGAAAGAGTGAAGTCACAGGAAGAAGGGGCTGCCAGGAGATGGGATGGTTAAATAGCATCACTGACTCAGTGGAAATGAATTTGAGCAAACTATGGGAGATAGTGAAGTACAGAGGAGCCTGGTGTGTTGTAGTCCATGGGGTTGCAAAGAATCAGCCACAAGTGAGCAACTGAACAAAAACAACTGTGGTTACCATTTCATGTGTAGTGATAACTCACAGTTTAGCACCTCGTATGAGAAATAAAAGATGACCTTAAATATCAAGAGATTTATACCAGTGTTTTTGGCAGTTTATTTCATTGCATCTTCCATTTAAACATATGATTCTCTTTTGCATTCTTCCATGTGTTTCAGTGCTTTTACTTTTATTTTATTTTATTTTTTATTAGTTGGGGGCTAACTACTTCACAATATTTCAGTGGGTTTTGTCATACATTGATATGAATCAGCCATAGAGTTACACGTATTCCCCATCCCGGTCCCCCCTCCCACCTCCCTCTCCACCCGATTCCTCTGGGTCTTCTCAGTGCACCAGGCCGGAGCACTTGTCTCATGCATCCCACCTGGGCTGGTGATCTGTTTCACCATAGATAATATACATGCTGGTCTTTCAAAACATCTCACCCTCACCTTCTCCCACAGAGTTCAAAAGTCTGTTCTGTACTTCTGTGTCTCTTTTTCTGTTTTGCATATAGGGTTATCGTTACCATCTTTCTAAATTCCATATATATGTGTTAGTATGCTGTAATGGTCTTTATCTTTCTGGCTTACTTCACTCTGTATAATGGGCTCCAGTTTCATCCATCTCATTAGAACTGATTCAAATGAATTCTTTTTAATGGCTGAGTAAAATTCCATGGTGTATATGTACCACAGCTTCCTTATCCATTCGTCTGCTGATGGGCATCTAGGTTGCTTCCATGTCCTGGCTATTATAAACAGTGCTGCAATGAACATTGTGGTGCACATGTCTTTTTCAGATCTGGTTTCCTCAGTGTGTATGCCCAGAAGTGGTATTGCTGGGTCATATGGCAGTTCTATTTCCAGTTTTTTTAAGGAATCTCCACACTGTTTTCCATAGTGGCTGTACTAGTTTGCATTCCCACCAACAGTGTAAGAGGGTTCCCTTTTCTCCACACCCTCTCCAGCATTTATTGCTTGTAGACTTTTGGATAGCAGCCATCCTGACTGGCCGTGTAATATAATGCAGTGCTTTTCCTTTTAACACAAAGGGCATAAATGTAACTTTCTAAGCCCAATTCTTTTCTCACAGACATAATAATACATTACTTCTGCTCCTTGTAATAATTTAGTGAAGTGTTAGGGAAGGCTGGCATGCTGCAATCCATGGGGTCACAGAGTCTAATGTGACTTAGTTACTGAAGAGCAACAAAATGTTGGCATTTGCTAAACAGAAAATTTTGCGTGAAATTATAACTTTGCATAAAGGCTGGATATAATGATTCAAATAATGTCAAGAGTATTAGAAAATAATCAATAGCTAATTGATTATAAGACCATCTCAAAACTCAACTAAGTCTTTTGAATAAATTGATTAGTTACAACATCTTCAGTAGTGAATACACAGCAAAAAGTTCAATCTAAATCATGATACATTAGCTAACAGTCAAGTTCATGGCTAAAATTGTTATTTGTTGATACCAATTAAAGTTCTTCGATCATGTCTATTCTAAACAGCCTATTTTTTATGTAGAATAAAATCTGCTTAAAACATTTATTACCCATATCTCTAATTTTCATTACATGGATTTTTACTCTAAGAATTTATTGAGAATAATTTAACATTACATTTATTAAAGTGGTCCCATGCAATGGGTGTAATTTTTTATTTCCTTTCTCTAACACAGTAGATTATATAATTATTTTACTTGTATAATCCATGGGGAGCATAAAATTTTAGTTCATTCATCTGATGACTAGTATAAGTCTTTCAATATAGTCCCCTCAGTTCTCAATTCTTATCAACAAATTTCGCTCTGAAGCACTCGTTTCTTCACCTCCTAATCTGTTGTTTTGAGTCTGTCATGGCACTGAAATACATAACTAAATTTGTTAGATTATTATGCAAAGCCAAAGCAAACAGAAACTGGAAACTTATGCTGACCCACCTGAGTCAAAAAATGTACGAGCTTTAATACATTGGACTCATGAAATCTATTTTGGAAAATCAGACATATATATATTTTTTTCTTTCTTATTCCAAGATTCATTACAGACAAGTGAGGTTTACAGATGGTTGAATTTTGAGGTTTAGAAATCTGTAGAGCAGCACTGAATTTCATAAATATTATCTGAAAATGTAGCTAATCAGAGAGAAAATTTCCATTTTCAGAGTCTCCAGTAAAAGTAGACAGTTCCAAAAAAAAAGAAAAAAAAAAAGAAGAAGAAGAAAAAAAAGTAGACAGTTCCTAGATATAGTCCAGCTTAAAAAAAAAAAAAAATTAGAATTGGTTGCATACAATTTTCATTGCCAACATTAGACAAATACATCAAAAAAACGGATTTTCTTTCAAAATATTATGAGACAGATTAAGCTTAAAAGTATTTTAATACCAGGATTATACTGTTATTTTATTGTTTGCTGTACTTATGTCACTATGACTAGGACTCAACTCGAGTCTTCAAAATTTATTTCTGAGAATTAAATGAAAAGGTCCCAGTAATTTATTTTTTCCTAAAAAAAAAAAAAAAAAAAACCCTTACATGGATGCTATTTTTAAGTGGTTGAGTCCATATAAGATGTTTTCAGACAGCTTTCATGCTGTGTTCAAATACTGTTTTTAAGACAATAATGAGAGGAAAAATACATGTCTTCCTTCAGAAAAACAGGTTGACTTAACAATATATATTAACTGACAGGAGCAGTGACCAAAGAATCCTAAGTCCTTCATCTCCATTGTAAAGAGATCCACTATGTTCTAACTCTCTGTCATCCCATTTGCTATTTGTCTACAAGAAATTTACCAATCATGAAAAGTGCAGGAAATTTTTAATTGAGTGGAAAAAAAAACATATACATGAATATGATCCACCTGATCCACCAGATCTGTCTCTTTTTATACATTAAGACTTTAATCTAGCTAATTCAACCTGAATCTTAGTATCACAGTCTTCCTGTTCAGTTTCCCTGATTATAGTTGTTTGCCTTCTCTGCCCTCTCAAAGCAAGAAAATCTGTCATCTAAGTGCTGCACTTAAAAGACTAAGATGAAAAATCCATCCTCTACACTTAAAAAAAAAAAAAGTAGGGAGCAAACACTTAAGAAAGTCCCATGTGATTGATATAAATTAAGTGTGAATGAGTATAGGGACATAAATACTGACTATATATATGTATAGGTGGGGCATGGAGGGCCTTCCCTGGTAGCTCAGACCCCGGTTTGATTCCTGGCCTGGGAAGATCCCCTGGAAATAGATAGGCTACCCACTCCAGTATTATTGGGCTTTCCTAGTAGCTCAGATGATAAAGTATCCATCTGCAATGCAAGAGACCTGGGCTCAATCTCTGGGTGGGGAAGATCCCCTGGATCAGGAAATGACAATCCACTCCAGTATTCTTGCCTAGAGAATCCTGTGGACAGAGGAGCCTGGCGGGTCACAGTCCATGGGGTCGAAAAGAGTTGGACACGACTGAGCAACAAGACACACACACGCAATGTGGGAGACCTGGGTTTGACCCCTGGTTTGGGAAGGTCCCCTAGAGGAGAGTATGGCAATCCACTCCAGTATTCTTGCCTGGAGAATTCTGGACAGAGGACCTTGGTGAGCTACCGTCCATGGGGTCACAAAGAGTCAGACATGACTGAACAACTAAGTACAGCCCAGCAGAGCACGTGCATGTGTATATAGAAAATGTAAATCCCACTATTTTCTGTTGTGTGGTGTGCCTTTCCAGGACTCCTTTTACAGTTTACCGGTGCATCATAGAAGATGTATTTTACAAAGAAAAGCACAAGGCTTGTAGAAACAAACCAGTTTCTTCCGATCATATAGTGAGGTAAGCTGTGCCAGGACAGCTCTGCCATTGCAAGCACCTCTCATATTCTCCTTCTGCCCTAGAACTGACTGAGCCTCTGCAGGTATCAGAACTTGAGCTCAGTTGTCCACAGAATTCACAGAACTAAAAAGGATGAGAATCCTGAGATCAACCAGTATTTCAGAGACTCCATAATATACCACCACCACGTGTACCCTTTCCTGAAATGCATGCTTATCAGGGCTCACTTCCTGGGAAATCTAATTTAGTAAATAGGAATGAGGTCTGAGCCTTTGTGCTTTTAAAGGACATCACAGAAGATTCACAAGTGGAGTCACAGCGCATAAATACAGGGTGTCTGTGCTCATTGGGCTGCCTTTCCCATACAGCCCTTAGCATCCAGGTAGTGCTCACCTGGTGGAAGTCTGCACCCAGAGGACATGTCTTTTCAGGGAATGGGCTGTTAACAGGTGATGGGATGCAGCTAAAGAGACTACAGTTGGTGTCAGTTTCTTATCTACAGATTAACTGGAATTGAGGAGAATGTAGAGCTAGAATTATAAGAAGTAAACTGAGGATTAAAATAAAGACAGAATGCTAATCATTGCTTTCTCTCTCAAGTGTGAACTTTCTATGGAAAAAGTGATCTCCTTAGCTGGTTTTGACAAGCAAGTCCAGAGGAAGCCCTCATCATCAAAGGAGTGCCTATTAGTCCTCTAATAGCCAGGTTTGGAAAGAGAAGTTTGACCACTTAAGAGGCATTGCTTATGACTGACTTCCAGATATTTTTGCTCAGGATATACTGAGTTACCCTGTGTCCATGGGTTCTGCACTGGTGGGATCAAGTAACTTTGAATGGAAAATATTCAGAAAGAAAAATCCAGACATTTCCAGAGAGCAAAACTTGAATTTGCCTCACGATGGCAGCTACTCACAAAATTTAGTATTTACAACTATTTACATAGATTTCCACTGTATTAGGTATTATAAGTAATCTACATATAATTTAAAATATACAGAATAATGTGTGTGAGCTATATGCAAATATTTTATGCAATAAACTATATGCAAATACTATACCCTTTTATGTAAGGGACTTGAGTATCTATAGATTTTAGTATTCATGTAAGTCCTAGAACCAATCTCATATGAATACCAAGGGATGGCTGTACATACGTCCTACTAAATTATGATTTGATACTTGCAAGATACTTGGAGTTTGAGAGTGTGATGGTAGCCTCTTGCTACCCTACTGAGATTTTCCTCCAAGATTTAGAAGGTAGCTTCAGATGCAAATTCTATGCAAAACAAACTGGACCTTTAATGCTACAAGCAGTTTGGCACAGACTGAGAACAACTGTTCATTGGTTTTGCTAGGCAGAGAGCCAGAGCTGTAGAGGGAATATCAGTCAGGAAGGATGTAGTCATCCCATCAGTAAACACAATAATACAAACTTACAGTACCTGAGTACAATTGCCCTGGATCTAAAAGATGCAATGAAACACAGGAATGCCATTCCCTAGGCTTACACGCAGGTTATTGGAACAGGATTTACTTTTGAACTAGAAATATAGTATGAGGAAAGCATTTGCAATCTTATAAAAATCAATAGATTTTCTCTTTGGTAGGATAAGCTGCCTGGTAAACCCATTTAATGGCTATAGAACTGGAATGAGCTATAGCCTTGTAGTTGTTGTCCAATGTATTGTAAAACTTGGTATGATATTTTATATTTGTTAAGTGAGAGATCAGCTGAATCAGAAACACCCAGGTCACAGAGCATAAAAAGCACACATAGAATGGTGTGTAGAACTAAGGAGGATTCTAGCAATAGAAACTAAGAGAGAAGTGAGAGTTGGTAATAATGTCATGAGGAAATATTCAGTAGGACACCGCTGTCCTTATCTCTTAAAGCAGGTATTTATTGCCTTGCCAGAGATGTTTGATCATCCTTCAGATGACTGGGAGTGAATGACTTCAATTCAGAAATGATCCAATGTGAATAGTACAAGGATGTATTTATACAAATTAAAGCTTAAATACTACAGGTATTTAGTGAAGATGTGTTTTCACTAAATGAGTTAAATTTCAATTTTGAAAAATAAAATTTCTTAAAATTTGGATTTTAAGGTATTTTATTAAATGTACTGTGTATACATGAGTGAATTCTTTTTATAATGGGGAAAGGTTTTATTATATTATATATATTATATTGTATTATATTTTAATCCAGTTCTAAATATATTGTAGCAAACTTTATATTTACCAAAATAAATTAATTTTAATTCTAGAATTCCTCAATTCATAAGAAAAGTTCCTAAAGGTAACTGGCCCCTGGCTCTTTTCATTATTGACTGGAATAATATACTGACCATAAAACATCAAAAAACTCAAAGTGTTGAAACATTTTTCTCTTGACATGAGCCGCTGCTTACATATCCCAGGTAGTACTACCTACTGCAATTAAGCCAACACAGAGTTACTGTGTTCTAGTGGACAGAGAGAGAGAAACTTTTTTTTTCTTAAAATTTGCCAATATAACCAATATAACTAATCTAACTAATAATATAATATAATATTAGCTAGATTAGTTATAATATATATAACAATAATATATAACTAATAAATAATTTATCCATTTTAATGTAATATATACTATATATAGCATAAAAATAAATCAATGAATTTATGTCATCTATCTCCTCAAAATTGTTTCTTAAATTTTGTGTGTGGTGAATTAGAATAAATATATCTGCAATTACACTAAATCTTTGGTCTGATTTTTAAGTATATTTTGGTATCCTAAGACAAACTTACCTGTAAAATAAGTAACTATTAGCTAAACCTACAGCAATGTTTAAACTTGATACTACACAAGTCCAAAAGAATACAATTTAGAAAATAAATTTTAATTTGTTACATATCTGAGTGTAATTACTATTATCCCTAATGAGAAACAATTGAGTGAATAACTCACATTCAAAACCAGACTCTAAGGTTGTTAAGATTTATGTTACGTATAGGCAAGTAAAGGACTTCCCTAATGACTCAGTGGGTAAAGAATCTGCTTCCAATGCAGAAGACACAGGTTTGACCCCTGGGTAAGGAAGATAGCCTGGAGAAAGAACTTGCAACCCATAGTACTTTTTGTCTTAAAATCCTATGAACAGAGGAGACTGGCAGGCTACAGCCCAATCAGACACAACTGAGTGACTAAGCACACACACACACACACATAAGTAAATTATGTATCATCATATGTCATGTATGCCTATGGTAATGCTCCTGTAGTTAAAAAAAAGTGTATTTATTTCTTTTTAAAGTTTATTTTTAAGGTGTCTTCCTTAAATAAAAAGTTTGACTTCATTTAGATAAAAGAAGACATAATTGTTTCAGGTAAATTCTCCTAGAACTGCTTAGATTGTGGATGGGAGTAAAGAACCATAAGGGGTAGGAATGAAATAAGAAGGACATTTCTCCCATCTTTAGACCAGTGACAGAACCAAACAAGTGGCACCGTAAGTCATTTGTTACTTCAAGTCGTTTGTGCAAGTTAACAAGTAGATTGAAGAGGAAAAATTCTACCTGTAAGCAAAGTTATAGCGTTTATACAGGTTAAGACTTTTTCACAGGCTCCTGGCAATTTTGTGACAAAAACCCTCTGTATTGGCTGTCTGCAGTTGCTTTCAGTTATGACCTCTGATTGTATCAGTTCACTTGTCACCTATTGACCTGCCCCGTAACTGTGTATCCATAAAACAGAAGACAATTCTTGTCACATACACGCAAAAGCTACACCAGAAAATTGATAAATGTGATGTCAGTGGAGGACCCGATATATATCCATATTTCTGATCTTGATCAAGAGTTATCCATGGATTTAAAAATTTAAAAATAGTTTATCATTTTTTTTTTTTTTTTGTTAAAGGGAGATAGAATCTGAAAAAAATCTGGAAAACCTGAAATTTTCAGAAGCTGAGAAAGAAACTTATTTCGGCTATCAGAAACTTGTTTTGCTACAATTGTAGTGGTGTTGGTAGGGGTGGATTGGGGGGAGGAGTCAGATACACACATCCCTGGTGACGCAGAGGGTAAAGAATCCACCTGCAACAATTCAAGCAGAATTGTTAAACCCGAACCGAGACCCGGGTTCAATCCCTGGGTGGTTTAGGAAGATCCTCTGGAGGAGGAAATGGCAACCTACTCTAGAATTCTTGCCTGAAGAACCCCATGGACAGAGGAGGCTAGCAGGCTACAGTCCATAGTGTCATAAAGAGTCAGACACGACTGAACGACTTGGCACATGTGATGAGACTAAAACCTGGATTACATCAGCGACAGAAGTCTACCAGGAAATGATAGGTACTGGGCTGTACTGTAAGATGCAAAGGTGATTCTGATTTCTTTATTGTGCAAATATATATTAAGAATCCTTTGTAAATAAGTTTATAAGAAAGTATATTTATTTTCAATTTAAAATCATGTCTCATCTGACGATAATCTGTACTTTTTCAAAAAATTCCATTGTCTTATTTTTCTTGCATATTAAGATTGATCACTATATAGAGTGAAGAAATACCTTTTAAATCTTTATTATAACTATTTAATAATACTAAAACACAATTGCAAAATAATTGCACATTCTTTGGTAGATAGTTTAGAAAAAATAGGGGAAAAAAACAGCTATTTTTTTTTTTAAAGTTATTTCAAGTTTTACTACCAAAATAACCATAATCAGAAAACTGCTTCAGAGCACGATGTGGAAAGTACCGTCTCATATATTTTAGTTTTCAATTTATCATTCAATAACTTATCTGTTCCTTTAAAAGATGTCATTCAGTGGGATAATCAGTCCAGTATGGAGTTATATCTTCCCCGTCATAGGAAGAGTAAGAATGAGTGTAGTTTATGTGGAGGCCCAGGGAATTAATCTTGGCCAAAAAGTAAGGGTCATGGTAGTTGTTTTATGATGACTTATATTTGAATTAATTTACAAATTAGATATCAGGAAAATGTCATACACTAATCAGGATGCTCATCTTCTTTTAATAACCAAAATACTAGGTAAGTGTAGACCAAGCTGTAAGGTAGAAAGTTTTTCTGGAGTTGGTAAGAACAAGGCTTGCCTGGGCTTAGACAGAGCTCTCCTTGTTGCTTCCTTGGTTCATTAGCAACTAATGGTCTCCACCAGATGTCAACTGTGCTGGTGTTTGAGTGCTACAACACAAGGAAAGCTTGTCCCAAGATGGTTTCTTTCTGTTCCAATGTTTCAAGAACTCTCCATTTAAAGACTGGGCCCCAGAGAATTCTTCCACCAAAGCCCAAACATTGGAAATTACCCCTGCATAAATCAAAAACTTAGAAAAAAAAAAAAAAAAGGAAATGTTCTTGACCTGGTGGGAAATAGGTATGTCCATTTTACAGGAACCTCATTAATATAAGTACAGGAGAAAGAAAAAGGGGCAGGATGCTTAAACCAGTTTCATCATAACATCAAATGTCTTTTAAATAATTATTTAAGATTATGGAAAGTATATTTTTCATGTTGTTATTTTAATGTAACTTAGTTCAGTTCAGTTCAGTTGCTCAGTCATGTCCAACTCTTTGCAAGCCCATGAACCACAGTACGCCAGGCCTCCCTGTCCATCACCTACTCGCGGAGTCTACCCAAACCCATGTCCATTGAGTTGGTGATGCCATCTAACCATCTCATCCTCTGACATCTCCCTCACCTCCTGCCTTCAATCTTTCCCAGCATCAAGGTCTTTTCAAATGAGTCAGCTCTCCACATCAGGTGGTCAAAGTATTGGAGTTTCAGTTTCTATATCAGTCCCTCCAGTGAACACCCAGGACTGATTTCCTTTAGTACAGTTTTTGTGCATAGTGTGTGAATGTCAGCATTGGAGTAGCCTCAAATGAGTGTGTATGTATTTATTATCTGTCTACTTATCCTGACACAAATAGCTCATACACTTCCTCATTTCTTATATTCACACTGAAATATGAGTAGATTACTTGACATAATGATCTCTGTTTGTTTCCAAGGCAAACCATTCAATATCGCGGTAATCCAAGCGTTTGCCCCAACCAGTAATGCTGAATAAGCTGAAGTTGAACAATTCTGTGGAGACCTACAAGACCTTTTAGAACTAATATCCAAAAAAAGATGTCCTTTTCATTATAGGGGATTGGAATGCAAAAGTAGGAAGTCAAGAAACACCTGGAGTAACAGGCAAATTTGGCCTTGGAGTACAGAACGAAGCAGGGCAAAGGCTAATAGAGTTTTGTCAAGAGAACACACTGGTCATAGCAAACACCCTCTTCCAACAACACAAAAGAAGACTACACATGGACATCACCAGATGGTCAACACTGAAATCACATTGATTATATTCTTTGCAGCCAAAGATAGAGAAGCTCTACACAGTCAGCAAAAACAAGACCAGGAGCTGACTGTGGCTCAGATCATGAACTCATTATTGCCAAATTCAGATTTAAACTGAAGAAAGTAAGGAAAACCACTAGACCATTCAGGTATGACCTAAATCAAATCCCTTATGACTATACAGTGGAAGTGAGAAATGGATTTAAGGGACAAGATCTGATAGACAGAGAGCATGATGAACTATGGACGGAGATATGTGACATTGTACAGGAGACAGGAATCAAGACCACCCCCATGGAAAAGAAATGCAAAAAGGCAAAATGATTGTCTGAGGAGGCCTTACAAATAGCTGTGAAAAGAAGAGAAATGAAAAGCAAAGGAGAAAAGTAAATATATTCCCATTTGAATGCAGAGTTCCAAAGAATAACCAGGAGAGAGAAGAAAGCCTTCCTCAGTGATCAATGCAAAGAAATAGAGGAAAACAACAGAATGAGAAAGACTATAGATCTCTTCAAGAAAATTAGAGATATCAAGGAAATATTTCACACAAAGATGGGTCCGATAAAGGACAGACATGGTATGGATCTAACAGAAGAAGAAGATACTAAGAAGAGGTGGCAAGGATACACAGAAGAACTGTACAAAAAATATCTTCATGACCCAGATAATCACAATGGCATGATCACTCACCTAGAGCCAGACATCCTGGAATGTGAAGTCAAGTGGGCCTTAGGAAGCATCACTATGAACAAAGCTAGTGGCTGGGATGGAATTCCAGTGGAGCTATTTCAAATCTTGGAAGATGATGCTGTGAAAGTGCTACACTCAATATACCAGCAAATTTGTTAAACTCAGCAGTGGCCACAGGACTGGAAAAGGTCAGTTTTCAGTCCAGTCCCTAAGAAAGGCAATCCCAAAGAATGCTCAAACTACCACACAATTGCACTCATCTCACACACTAGTAAAGCAATGCTCAAAATTCTCCAAGCCAGGTTTCAGCAGTACGTGAACTGTGAACTTCCAGATATTCAAGCTGGTGTTAGAAAAAGCAGAGGAACCAGAGATCAAATTGCCAATATCTGCTGGATCATCAAAAAAGCAAGAGAGTTCCAGAAAAACATCTATTTCTGCTTTATTGACTATGCCAAAGCCTTTGACTGTGTGGATCACAATAAACTATGGAAAATCCTGAAAGAGATGGGAATGCGAGACCACCTGACCTCCCTCTTGAGAAACCTGTATGCAGGTCAGGAAGCAACAGTTAGAACTGGACATGGAACAACAGACTGGTCCCAAATAGGAAAAGGAGCAGGTCAAGGCTGTATATTGTCACCCTGTTTATTTAACTTACATACAGAGTACATCATGAGAAACACTGGGCTGGAAGAAGCACAAGCTGGAATCAAGATTGCTGGGAGAAATATAAATAACCTCATATTATGCAGATGACACCACCCTTATGGCAGAAAGTGAAGAGGAACTAAAAAGCCTCTTGATGAAAGTGAAAGAGGAGAGTGAAAAAGTTGGCTTAAAGCTTAACATTCAGAAAACTAAGATAATGACATCTGGCCCCATCACCTCATGGGAAATAGATGGGGAGACCATGGAAACAGTGTCAGACTTTATTTTTTGGAGTTCCAAAATTACTGCAGATGGTTATTGCAGCCATGAAATTAAAAGATGCTTACTTCTTGGATGGAAAGTTATGATCAACCTAGATAGCATATTAAAAGGCAGAGACATTACTTTGCCAACAAAAGTCCGTCTGGTCAAGGCTATAGTTTTTCCAGTGGTCATGTATGGATATGAGAGTTGGGCTATGAAGAAGGCTGAGCACCGACAAATTGATGCTTTTGAACTATGGTGTTGGAGAAGACTCTTGTGAGTCCCTTGGACTGCATGGAGATCCAACCAGTCCATCCTAAAGGAGATCAATCCTGAGTGTTCATTGGAAGGACTGATGTTGAAGCTGAAACTCCAATACTTTGGCCACCTCATGCAAAGAGTTGACTCATTGGAAAAGACCCTGAAGCTGGGGGGGATTGGGGACAGGAGGAGAAGGGGACGACAGAGGATGAGATGGCTGGATGGCATCACCGACTCGATGGGCATGAGTTTGAATAAACTTCGGGAGTTGGTGATGGACAGGGAGGCCTGGCGTGCTGCGGTTCATGGAGTCTCAAAGAATCAGACACGACTGAATGACTGAACTGAACTGAATTGACATAGTGCAATGATGTGCCTTTATTTATGTTTTCACTAGAGAAGGAGTGTGCTCCACTGAGACAGCTTCAGTTTAATATTTCTTACTTAATTCATATTGTACATTATTCTATGTAGGCAGCGAACACACCTGCTGTCATTTTGGACACAGACGAACCCTTTTAGAACTAAATTCAGTTATGGGCTTCCTAGATGGTATAGTGGTAAATAATCTATTTGCCAGTGCTGGAGACACAAGAGATATGGGTTTGATTCCTGGGTCATGAAGATCCTCTGGAGTAGGAAATGACAACTCATTCCAGTATTCTTGCCTGGAAAATCCAATGGACAGAGGAGCCTGGTGGCTTACAGTCCACGGGTTCACAAAGAATCAGACATGACCAAGCACACACAGAACACACACACAAAGTCAAATTCAGTTATATTCTGCAAGCAAATAAACATATGAAGTGTAGTATGAATAATTTATCCTTTTAAGGATCCAGAATGTCAATGTGAAGAAAAAACATATCTGGCATGAAGTTCATAATGGTATAAAATACAAACCATTTAGTCCATGATGACTATTTAATAGATTTTGCTTGACATTTGTTTCTCTAGTACTGACAAGCACTAAAAGGATACCTTTAAACATATATATTTATATCTTGTCACCAAATAGCTGAAAAACAAAGTTTCTATATAAATCATATATAAACATATTATAATAATTCATTATAGTAATATTAATTATTATATTTGTTGATTATTATATATCCTTTTATAGATTATGCATCATTAATAATTTCATTAGGCAGTTTTGCTAAAAAGTTCTAATTTATCAAGGATAAATCCAACCCAACAAAGTTATTTGAAATTGTTTATATAAATTACATTTATATATTTGCTAAGACATCTATCATTAACTTGAAATAATGAGATATCCACCAGAACACAGGCACAAGTTCCCCCAACCAGGAAACCTTCACAAGCCACTGGTCTAACACCACCCATGGGAAGCATACTCCAAAATTAAGAACTGAGACCATCCAGCCTGCAGAAGGAGACCCAAACACAGCAAACTAAACAGAATGAAAAGGCAGAGAAATATCCAGCAGGTGAAGGAACATGAGAAAAACCCACCAAATCAAACAAAAGAGGAGGAGATAGGAAATCAACCTGAAAAATAATTCAGAATAATGATAGTAAAGATGATCTAAACTCTTGAAAATAAAATGGAGATACAGGTAAATAAACTAGAGACACATATTGAGAAGATGCAAGAAATGTTTAACAAGAACCTAGAAGAAATAAAAAATAATCAATCAGTAGTGAACAATGCAATAATTGGGATTAAAAACACTCTGGAGGGAACCAACAGTAGAGTAACTGAGACAGAAGAAGGGATACGTGATCTGGAAGATAGAATGATGGAAATAAATGAAGCAAAACAGAAAGAAAAAAATAATAAAAATGAATGAGATAAATGAGCCATGAGCTTTGGAGACAGCTGGGACAGTGATAAGCACCAAACATTCAAACCATAAGTATCCCAGAAGGAGACTAAAGGAAAGGTAATGAGAAAATATTTAAGGAGACAACAGTCAAAAACTTCCCTAAAATGGGGAAGGAAATAGCCACCCAAATTCAAAAAGAAACCCAAAGAGTTCCATACACTATAAACACAAGATGAAACACCACAAGACACATGTTAATCAAACTAGCAAAAATTAAAAATAAAGAGCAAATGTTAAAAGCAGCAAGGGAAAAGCAACAAACAAAATACAAATGGATCCCCATAAGGA
Organism: Cervus elaphus; assembly: GCF_910594005.1. Taxonomy (NCBI): domain Eukaryota; kingdom Metazoa; phylum Chordata; class Mammalia; order Artiodactyla; family Cervidae; genus Cervus; species Cervus elaphus. Next base: position 5,866,706 of record NC_057842.1, on the reverse strand, counting down.
TAACAGCTGATCTTTCAAAAGAGACTCTGTAGGTCAGATGGGAATGGCAAGATATACTTAAGATGATAAAAGGGAAAAACCTACAACCATCATTACTCTACCCTACAGGAATCTCATTCAGCTTTGAAGGAGAAATCAAAAACTTTAAAGAAAAGCAAAAGCTGAGGGCATTCAGCACCATCAAACCAGTTCTTCAACAAATGCTAATAGATCTTCTCTAGACAGGAAACACAGAAGAGGTTTATAGAAATGAACCCAAAACAATAAAGTAAATGGTAATGGGATTATACGTCTAAATTACTATCTTAAAAGTAAATGGATTAAATGTTCCAACCAAAAGACAAAGACTGGCCAAATGCATACAAGAACAAGACCCCTATATATGCTGTTTACAAGAAATCAACCTCAAACTTATAGACATATACCACCTGAAAATGAGGGGCTGGGAAAAATATTGCATTCAAATGGAGACTAAAAAAGAGTGGAACAAGTATTACTCAATTCAGTTCAGTCACTGAGTCATGTTTGACTCTGTGTGACCCCATGGACTGGAGCACACCAGGTTTCCCTATCCCAGAGTTTAATCAAACTCATGTTGGTGATGCCATCCAACCATCTTATTATTTAATAATATTATTAAATAAAATAAAATAAAATAAAATAAATATTTTACTGTTTCCCTTGTTTCCCCAGGGGAAACAGTAAGAGAATTTTTCTTTTCTTTTCTTTCTTTCTTTCTTTCTTTCTTTTTTTTTTTTTTTGATGCTTTTGAACTGTGGTGTTGGAGAAGACTCTTGAGAGTTCCTTGGACTGCAAGGAGATCCAACCAGTCAATCCTAAAGAAAATCAGTCCTGAATATTCACTGGAAGGACTAATGCTGAAGCTGAAGAGCTTCAGCAAAGAACTGAGTCATTAGAAAAGATCCTGATGCTGGAAAAGACTGAGGGCAGGAGGAGAAGGGGATGACAGAGGATGAGATGGTTGGATGGCATCACCAACTCGATGGAAATGAGTTTCAAACAAGCTCCGGGGGTTGGTGATGGACAGGGAAGTCTGGCGTGCTGCAGTCCATGGGGTCTCAAAGAGTCAATCACAACTGAGCAACTGAACTGAAATCACCATATATGTTAAATAAGCAGGGTGACAATATGCAGCCTTGACTTACTCCTTCCCAATCTGGAACCAGTCTGTCATTTCATATCTGGTTCTAACCGTTGCTTCTTGACCTGAACACAGATTTGTCAGGAAGCAGGTAAGGTGGTCTGATATTCCTATCTCTTGAAGAATTTTCCACAGGATTTTTTTGTTTGTTTGTTTGTTTTTTTAATCTACACAGTATATCTACACAGGCTTTAGTGTAATCAATAAAGTAGAAGTAGATATTTTTCTTGTATTCTCTTGTTTTTTTGATGATCCAACAGATGTCGGCAATTTGTCTCTGGTTCCTCTGTCTTTTCTAAATCTAGCTTGAATATATGGAACATATAGAAGTTCACAAACTGTTGAAGCCTGGCTTAGAGAATTTTGAGCATTATTTTGCTAGTGTTTGAGGTGAGGGCAATTGTGCAGTAGTTTGAACATTGTTTGCTATTGCCTTTTTTGGGGATTGGAAGGAAAACATCATGTGAAATACAGGGCTGAATGGCACACAAACTGGAATGAAGTTTGCTGGGAGAAATACCAATAATCTCAAATATGCAGATGACACCACCCTTATAGCAGAAAATTAAGAACTAAAGAACCTCTTGATGAGAGTGAAAAAGCTGGCTTAAAGCTAAACATTCAAAACATGGTTATCATGGCATCCAGACCCATCACTTCATGGCAAATGGATGGGGAACAATGATAACAGTTACAGACTTTACTTTCTTGGGCTCCAAAATCATTGTAGATGGTGACTGCATCCATGAAATTAAAAGACGCTTGCTCCTTCGACCAAAAGCTATGACAATCTAGACAGCATTATAAAAAGCAGAGACATTACTTTGCCTGCAAAGGTCTACCAAAGCTATGGTATTTCCAGTAGTCATGTATAGGTGTGAAAGTTGGACTATAAAGAAAGCTGAGCACCAAAGAACTGATGCTTTTGAACTCTGGTGTTGGCAAACACTCTTGAGATGCCCTTGGACTACAAGGAGTTCCTAAAGGAAATCGGTCTTGAATATTCATTGGAAGGACTGATGCTGAAGCTGAAACTCCAATATTTTGGACGCCTGATGCAAAGAACTGACTCCTTAGAGAAAGAAAAAATAAATAAATAAATAAAACTTTGATCCTGGGGAAGATTAAAGGCAGGAGAAGGTGACATCAGGATGAGAAGTCTGGATGGCATCACCAACTTGATGGACACGAGTTTGAGCAAGCTCCATGACTCCCTGATGAACAAGAAAGCTTGATGTGCTGAAGTCCATGGAGCTGCAAAGAGCCATACACGACTGAGTGACTGAACTGAACTGAGAACAACTAGAAAAATAATAAAATACCCCAAAGTTAGTAGAAGGAAAGAAATCATAAAAATAATAGCAGAAATAAAAGAGGAAAAATGAAAGAGACAATAGCAAAGATCAATTAAACTAAAATCTATTTTTTTTTGAGAAAATAAATGAAATTGATGAACTCTTGTTCAGATTCATCTAGAAAACATAGAAGACTCAAATCAATAAAATTAGAACTGAAAATGGAGAAATTACAGCAGACAACACAGAAGTAAAAACGATCATAAGAGACTACTATAAGCAACTATATCCCCAAAAAATGGACAACTTGGAAGCAAAGGGAAAATTCTTATAAAAGTATAACCTTTCAACACCAAACCAGGAAGAAATAGAAATTTTGAACAGCCCCAAAACAAGCCACAAAATCAAAACTGTAATAAGAAACCATCCAATGAACAAAAGCTCAGGATGAGATGACTTCACAAATGAATTTACCAAAAAAATAGAGAAGAGCTAACAACTTTCTTCAAACACTTCCAGAAAATTGCAGAGGAGGGAAAACTCCCAAACTAATTCTACAAAGCCATGATCACCCTGATACTAACACCAAACAAAGATCCCAAAAAACAAACCAAAAAAAGCTTTATGTCAATATCACTGATGGACATTGCTGCAAAAATCTTCAACAGAATTCAAGCAGACAGAATACAACAACATATTTTTAAAAAATCATACAAAAATTGATCAAGTGGGTTTTATTCCAGGGATGCAAGGATTCTTCAAAATTTTCAAATCAATAAATGTGACACACTATATTAACAAATAGAAAGATTATATATATATATAATTATGTCAATCCAGTCCCAATACTTCATGGCAAATAGATGGGAAAACAATGAAAATAGTGATGGACTTAATTTTGAGGGGCTCCAAAATCACTGAGGATGGTGACTGCAGCCACGAAATTAGAGCACACTTTCTCCGTGGAGGAAAACATATGACAAAACTAGACAGGGCATAAAAAGCAGGGACATTACTTTGCCAATTAAGGGCCTTCTAGTCAAAGCTATGGCGTTTCCAATAGTCATGTATGGAGGTGAGAGTTGGACTATAAAGAAAGCTGAGCACTGAAGAATTGATGCTTTTTAACTGTGGTGTTGGAGAAGACTCTTGAGAGTTCCTTGGACTGCAAGGAGATCCAACCATTTCAATCCTAAAGAAAATCAGTCCTTTCATTGGAAGGACTGATGCTGAAGCTGAAATTAGAATACTTTGGCCACCTGATGCAAAGAACTGATTCATTGGAAAAGATGATGATGCTGGGAAAGATTGAAGGCAGGAGGAGAAGAGTACAACAGAGGATGAGACAGTTGGATGGTATTACCGACTCAATGGACATGAGTTTGAGCAGGCTCCAGGTGTTGGTAAATTTCATGGAGTCTCAAAAAGTCAGTTCAGTGGCTGAACAGAACTGATTGTTTCAATAGATGCAGGGAAAGTCTTTGACAAAATTCAACACTCACTAATGACAAAAACTCTCCATAAAGATGGCATAAAAGGAACATACCTCAACATAATCAAAGCCATGTGTGACACACCCAGTGAACATTATGCTCAGTGGTTAAAAAATTGAAAGCATTCCCTCTAAACTCAGGAAAAAAGACAAGTGTACATACTCTCACCCCTATTATGCAACATATCTTTGGAAGTCCTAGCCACAGCAATTGGAGAAGAAAAATAAATAAAAGGAATCCAGTTTGGAAAATAAGCAGTAAAACTCTCACTGTTTGCAGATAACATGATCCTCTACACAGAAAACCCTAAAGATGCCACCAAAACATTTACTAGAGCTAGTCAATGAATATACTAACATCTCAGCATTTGAAATTAATACACAGAAAACCCTTGCATTCCTATACACTAACAATGAAAAATAAGAGAGATTAAGGAATCTCATTAACCATTGCAATGAAAAAAATAAAATACTTAGGAATACATTTACTTAAACAAAATGCCTGTATACAGAAAACTATTAAACACTGATAAAAGAAATCAAAGATGACACAAATAGATGAAGAAATATACCATGTTCATGGATTGGAAGAACCAATATAGTGAAAATGAGTATACTACCCAAAACAATCTATAGATTCAATGCAATCCCTATCAAATTACCAATGGTACCTTTCACAGAACTAGGACAAATTAGTTCACAGTTTTTATGGAAACACAAAATAACTTGAATAGCCAAAGCAATCTTGAGAAAGAAGAATGAAACTGGAGAAGTTAAGTGAACTTTTTTTTTTTTTCCTTTTCCTTGTATTTAGTTCTCTGTGGCTGTGCCACACTGAATTCTAACCTAGTGGTCCTACTGATCTTACTTCCCCACACAAGCTTCTCAAGGGCCAGGGTCACCTATCTTTCATCTTTGAAACTATAACGTCTCTTACACCACTGGATAAATAGACGCCCAATAACTACGTGCTGAAGTGATGAATTGTAAAAGGGAGAAAAATTCATTTCTGAATTAGTCAGCAGTCAATACAAAAATCTGTGTTCTGAAATTCAGTACATATGGAGATTTTTCTCTGAAATAATTGTTTTAGGATGTAATTTTGTAGTTACCGATTCATCATTAAACTTTTTTGATTTGATTCTATAAACAAGGTATAGCATCTCTTAAATTATCTAGGCCTGAGTTTTCTTGTCTTTACAATGAGAACTCTACCTGTCTGTAAAGGTCTATGCTGCTTCAAGACCTATTCTGGTTCTAAATTAAGGGTATCATAAGCCTCAAGGAATGTTTGTCTTAACTTGCTTAAATGGACTATTTCCCAGGTATGTTTTAAAGGAATTGAAGACTAGAAACTATCTCCCAACTATTACAGCCTTAGAGCTATTGAAAAATCATTAGTTTTTAAAACTTTAAAATGCTTTCACCCATTCAGTTTGGCATTGCTAATGATCTTGAGTCTACTTTTCCTCCTGATATTCTCATATTGTCTAGTTAATAAAGCTTAACAAATCATATATCACATATAAACTTACATCACTCTTTAAATATAAAAGAGTGTGACATTAAAATATGTGCATTATTGTAGCTGCATAAAAACAATTATATTAGTTACTATCAGACATGTTTTGATGTGAATTCAGCTACTAATTACTGATATATGAATTTAATAATTTGTTTCATTGATAATGCACCATAAAAATATAGCATACAAAGAAACACATGATATATTTATTGTGGCACTGTGGAGAATTATCTTGAGGCTAAAGTCTAATTTAAAAAGTGATCAGGGCTGGTGCACTGGGAAGACCCAGAGGGATGGGATGGGGAGGGAGGTAGGAGGGGGGATCAGGTTGGGGAACACATGTAAATCCATGACTGATTCATGTCAATGTATGGCAAAAACCACTACAATATTGTAAAGTAATTAGCCTCCAACTAACAAAAATAAAGGAAAAAATAAATAAATAAAATAAAATATTGTCATCTTTAACACACATTCTGAGGTATTTATGAAACAACCATATATTCTATTCATGGCCTAGCTTTAACTTGGCACCTCTGAAATTTTTTCTGCACTATTTTTAATGCCTTGAAGGAGTAGAGTGGGATTTAAACTAATATTTCTCCATAGCCATTGCACATTATTGTAGCATGTTGAAATAATAATAAAACTTAGCCTTGCCATATTTTATGTGGAGGGAAAGAATAAACCTATAGTGTATTTTCTTCTATTGCCTATTTCCAGGGTGGAAAAACTATTTGTAGTTTTTTTGTTTTTGTTTTTTGTTTTTTTCCCCTTCATTTTAACAATGGAAGCAAAAGCTGTAATTTATTTTACCTGAGATTATATATGATGTTTTGCTTAATATTACATATGATCACCTGGGGCCATATGGTTTGGTGGTGCCCCAAGGATTGTGGCTCTTAAATGGAGGCATCTCAAGGAATGGCCAGAGTATTGCTGACTTCATATTATATGGACAATAATTTGCTGTGATCTAAGAATGGTAGCTTCAGGGGATTTTCAAAATTTTAATACATGTTTATTAATTAGTCTAGGTAATGGTATACCTTTGAAAATTTCCTTTATTATTCAAGTGACTTAAATAATATTAAACATTTTAAATATGCTTTAAAATTTAGAAGTTAAAAATACATTTAAAATATTAAAGTATGCTTAAACATATTTGCATTGCATAACTAAAGGAATCCTTCATTTTGATTATATATATATATACAAGCATATATATATATATATATAAATGACAACTATTTTGCTCAACCTGTTGATCTTGGCCTTGGTCCTCATGGATTATTTATTCTTCTTTATCCTTAGCATATCTTATTTACTCCATCATTGGTGTAACTGAGAAACCAAAACCTGTCAACAATTGATCTTTGATTTTTCTCCTCCCTTTTAATTTATGGATAGAAGCTTACAGGGTCCATGCCCTAATTTGATTGCCTCTAGAAACTTGGAAAACCTCTCAGCTGAAAGCAATGCCCATCTTTAAGCTCCTTCTAAGTAATTTGTTTCACATCTTAGCTTTCTTTGCTTCAGTCTCCAAAACTTGGTGGTGGTTTTTTATTGTTGCTGTTTTGGTTTTTTTTGTTATTGTTGTTGTTTTGTTTTTGTTTTTGTTTTTTTCTGATAGTGTGCATGCCCGTGCATGCTCAGTCATGTCTGGCTCTTTGCAACCTCACAGACTGTAGGCCACTAGACTACTCTGTCCATGGAATTTTCCAGGCAGGAATACTGGAATGAATTTTCATTTCTTACTTAAGGGTATCTTCCGGAACCAGGGATCAGACTCATGTCTTTGTCTCCCTCACAGGCAGGAAGATCTTTTAGCACTGGCACCACCTGGAAAGCCTCTGGTGGGGCATCTACCTCATCTGTGGAAGATATACCACGTTTATTTGTATTTATATTCTTTTTCTAATGATAAGATCTTAAGATTCTACAAGGAAAAATGCATTCCCTTGACCAAGAAATGCAAATTATCAGGCCTCATCTCACACATATTCAATCAGAAACTCTATAGTGAGGCCCAAAAACCTTCACAACCTTCTACAAAATTCTGATCTCAATGAAGTTTGAAAAGAACAGCCTTAAAGCTTCTGTGTCATCTAGGGTTTTGAAGTTCTTCAAATGACATTGGATTTGGTCTTGATTTTTTACCTTTTTGTATGTCCTGATTCAAATTTGTTTCCCTGCTTCTGTGTTGTGCTCTCACCTGGGACACCACAGTAGGGGAAGCCTGGATTTTTTGTTACCAAATATTATCCATAATGATCTCTCTTAATCATTCTATATGTTTTATATTAAGTGCTTTCCTAACACCTTCTATTAACTCTAATCAGATAGATTCATCTCAGCTTTTGCCAGGCAAAGCACAGAGAAACATCCCTTATTTATGGACTCTCCTTTTAAATTCTTAGCCCCAGAAAGCAAAAATAGTAAAAAGTATATTTCCCAGTTAGTATTACACTATTAGATGTTAACTGTGATTTCTCATTTTTTCAATGGGAAATAGTCATCTAACTTCCCCTAAACCATATTGACAAGCTTAACATTACTTGAGCACTTGTAATGTTAATAATATACTAATATAGCTTTATTTGCATATTTGGGGAAATTTATTTTCATCTAATTTTAATTTCACATTGGCTGTTTTATAAAATTATTGAAACATTTGTGGCAGAATCATAGCTCTCTTTTGTCTCTATATGAATAGAGATGGGTTTCATCATATGTAATAAATAGTAGCTAAAAAAGATGGCTATGTTAAAATAGAATTTTGCATTATAAAACAGGCTAATACTATAAATTTACAAATCATTCCAATTTGAGCATGCATCATTTTATATTCAACACATACTGATTTTTAAATTCCTAGCAAGAAATATTCCACCCAAAGCAGCTGTGAAATAAAATTGAACATGCCTAACTTGACAGTTTTTTTCGCCATCACCTACATTTCAGCAATAATTATTTATATTCTTAGTTCTTTTCCTTTTTGTTTAAAAATGCAACTGTTCTGCAATAATGAATTCATTTAATAATAAATATTAAATATAAGATAGTCAAGCAGTATTTTCACTTTAAATAATTTACCAAAAAAAAAATGTTACTCAAACTTAATGTATTTCTTTTCTTTGAAATTTATTTATTTATTTTAATTGAAAGCTAATTACTTTACAATATTGTGGTGGTTTTTGCCATTCATTGACATGATTCAGCCATGGGTTTTATTAATACTTAAAATATAGCTTAAAATGCTTTATCAAATACATTTTTAAAGGTTATAATAACATATAAATATCCTCCAAATTGTAATACTATATAAAGTTCCAATTAGGTGGTATTTCTTTAACATAAAATCTATTGTCAATGTAAATATTTCTGACTGATCATGCTTTACTAAACAAAGGAAAAATATATGAAGTAGGGAAAAATATATGAAGTAGGAAAAAATAAAAGAGAGAGAGACGGTTAAGAGCTTACAGAAGATAAAGAAACTTATTGTGAGACTCTCTGATCCTAATGGCCATTTATTTTTATACAGCATCCACTATAGCGAAAGTATTTTTTTATTTTTGTAGTAAATGACAATTTTTAACATTCAATTCTTCTTCAGGGATTTATTATTTTTTAAAGGACACATTTATGGGAAGTGATATATATGGAGAAGTTGGTATTACAATAGCGAAAGAAAAAACATCTTAAACAAAAATATCCTAAGAGATATCTCCATCTCACATGTTATAGACACATACAATTTCCAACTATCCAGAGGTCTTTCCTCTTGGAAAATGCTTCTTAAGATATTTCATAGAGGAGGTGAATTGTTGCTTTGTGTCTTGAATTATACATTATTTATAATCATACACTCATTTACAAGGAAAGCTGAATTTTGTATGCAAGCTAATACAGATTGGCATTGTTGGAAGCAAAATTTCCATTATAATGTCTATTTAATTAAACAATAGTGGTACATTTTTAACCTGCCTTGAAAATTATTAGATAGATGATAATAGGATAAGCAGATAAATAGTAACAAAATGTGTACAGTTCCCAGCACAATCAATTTCAAAAGTTATTTTTAGAGAAGTAAAAAGATTTAGGGACTTGATCTATTTTACTAAATGTATATGAGAGACATCATTGATTCTGCTTTTTAATCTTTGGGGAAATATGATTTAAAGTAAGTTTAAAAATTAGTCTGCTATATACATTTTTTTTCCTCTTACAAAAATGGATTGATAACCTTTAAAAATAATTTTAAAAAAATTGTGTGTAGTTGATTTACAATATTGTGTTAGGTTCTGCTTTACAAAAAAAAAGTAAGTAATTTATACATATACATATGTATACGCTCTTTTTTAAAGATTCTTTTCCCACATAGGTCATTACAGACTGCTGAGTATAGTTCTCTGTGCTATACAGTAGTTCCTTATTAGTTATTGATTATATATATATGGAATATGGTACAAATGAACCTATTTACAAACAGAAATAGAGTCACAGATGTAGAAAATAAACTTATGGTTACCAGGATAGAAATGGGGAAAGGGATAAATTGGGAGATTGGGATTGATCTGATACACTGTTGCTCAGTCACTCAATCCTGTCTGATTTTTTGCGACCCCATGGACTGTGGCATTCCAGGCTTGCCTGTCCTTGACTATCTCCTGGAGTTTGCTCAAACTCATGCCCATTGAGTCGGTGATGCCATCCAACCATCTTATCCTCTGTTGTCCCCTTCTGCTCCTGCCCTCAATCTTTCCCAGCATCAGGATCTTTTCCAACAAGTCTTCTTTTTGCATCAGATGGCCAAAGTACTGCAGCTTCAACTTCAGAATCGCTACTTCTAATGCATATTCAGGGTTGATTTCCTTTAGGATTGACTGGTTTGATCTGTTTGCTTTCAAGAAAGTCTCAAGAGTCTTGACCAGCACCACAGTTCAAAAACATTCATTCTTTGATGTTCAGCTTTCTTTATGGTCCAACCCTCACATCTGTGACTACTGAAAACACCATTGCTTCAACTAGATGTACTTTGTCAGCAAATGTCTGAAAACATATTCCTTTATGTAATATGTGAAAAAAAAATTCATATAACTATGTTTTGAAATAAAAACAATTAGTAACAGCATAATTACTTTTTTTAAGAAAAGCAGTTTGTTCCATTTTATTTAAAAATATATCAAAGAACATTTATTTATTATTTTGACTATACCCTGCAGCATATGGAACTTCCCTAATCAAGGATCAAACCCATACTCCTGCACTGAGAGTTAGGACTCTTAACCACTGGACCATGAGGGAAGTCCTACACCTTTTTTATTTTATTTTTTTTTTAATTGGAGGCTAATTACTTTACAATACTGTGGTGGTTTTTGCCATACATTGGCATAAATCAGCCACATGTATACATGTGTGCCCCCCGCATCCTGAACCCCTTCCTTCCTCCCTTGCCACCCCATCCCTCTGGGTTGTCCCAGAGCACCAGCTTTAAGTGCCCTGCTTCATGAATTGAACTAACACTTGTCATCTATTTTACATATGGTAATATAAATGTTTCAAAGCTATTCTCTCAAATCACCCCACCCTCGCCTTCTCCCACATAGTCCAAAAGTCTGTTATTTACATCTGTGTCTCTTTTGCTATTTTGAATATAGGGTTGTCAGTACAATCTTTCAAAATTCCATATATAAGCATTAATATGAACAGTATGAAAAGGCAAAATATAGGATACTGAAAGAGGAGCTCCCCAGGTCGGTAGGTGCCAAATATGCTACTGGAGATTGGTGGAGAAATAACTCCAGAAAGAATGAAAGCATGGAGCCAAAGCAAAAACAATACCCAGTTGTGGATGGGACTAGTGACAGAAACAAGGTCCAATGCTGTAAAGAGCAATATTGCATAGGAACCTGGAATGTTAGGTCCATGAATCAAGGCAAATTGGAAGTGATCAAACAGGAGATGGCAAGAGTGAATGTCGACAGTCTAGGAATCAGCGAACTAAAATGGACTGAAATGGGCGAATTTAACTCAGATGACCATTATATCTACTACTGTGGGAAGGAATCCCTTAGAAGAAATGGAGTAGCCATCATGGTCAACAAAAGAGTCTGAAATGCAGTTCTTGGATGCAGTCTCAAAAACACCAGAATGATCTCTGTTCGTTTCCAAGGCAAACCATTTGAATGGTTTGATTACCATGGTAACCCAAGCCTATGCCCCAACCAGTAATGCTGAAGAAGCTGAAGTTGAATGGTTCTACGAAGACCTACAAGAACATTTATAAGTAACACTCAAAAAGGATGTCCTTTTCATTATAGGGGACTGCAATGCAAAACTAGGAATTCAAGAAACACCTGGAGTAACAGGCAAATTTGGCTTTGGAGTATGGAGTGAAGCAGGGCAAAGGCTAGTAGAGTTTTGCCAAGAGAACACACTGGTCGTAGCAAACACCCTCTCCCAGCAACACAAGAGAAGACTACACATGGACGTCACCAGATGGTCAACACTGAAATAAGAATGATTATATTCTTTGCCGCTAAAGATGAAGAAGCTCTATACAGTCAGCAAAAACAAGATTGGGAGCTAACTGTGGCTCAGATCATGAACTCCTTATTGCCAAATTCAGATTTAAATTGAAGAAAGTAGGGAAAACCACTAGACCATTCAGGTATGACCTAAATCAAATCCCTTATGACTATACAGTGGAAGTGAGAAATAGATTTAAGGGACTAGAACTGATAGACAGAGCGCCTGATGAATTATGGACGGAGGTTCGTGACATTGTACAGGAGACAGGGATCAAGACCATCCCCATGGAAAAGAAATGCAAAAAGGCAAAATGATTGTCTAAGGAGGCCTTACAAATAGCTGTGAAAAGAAGAGAAGCAAAAAGCAAATGAGAAAAGGAAAAATGTTCCCATTTGAATGCAGAGTTCCAAAGAATGGCAAAAAGAGATAAGAAAGACTTCCTCAGTGATCAATGCAAAAAATAAATAAATAAATAATAGAGGGAAACAAGAGAATGGGAAAGACTAGAGATCTTTTCAAGAAAATTATAGATACCAAGGGAACATTTCATGCAAAGATGGGTTTGATAAAGGACAGAAACAGTATGGACCTAACAGAAGCAGAAGATATTAAGAAGAGGTGTAAAGAATAAACAGAAGAACTGTACAAAAAAGATCTTCACAACCTAGATAATCATGATGGTGTGATCACTCACCTAGAGACAGATATCCTGGAATGTGAAGTCAAGTGGGCCTTAGGAAGCATCACTACAAACAAAGTTAGTGGAGGTGATGGAATTTCAGTTGATCTATTTCAAGTCCTGAAAGATGATGCTGTGAAAGTACTACACTCAATATTCCAGCAAATGTGGAAAACTCAGCAGTGGCCACAGGACTGGAAAAGGTCAGTCTTCACTCCAACCCCAAAAAAGGCAATGCCAAAGTATGCTCTTACTACCACACAATTGCATGCATCTCACACGCTACTAAAGTGATGCTCAAAATTCTCCAAGCCAGGTTTCAGCAATACATGAACCGTGAATTTCCAGATGTTCAAGCTGGTTTCAGAAAAGGCAGAGGAACCAGAGACCAAATAGCCAACATCTGCTGGATCATCGGAAAAGCAGGAGAGTTCCAGAAAAGCATCTATTTCTGCTTTATTGACTATGACAAAGCCTTCGACTGTGTGGATCACAATAAACTGTGGAAAATTCTGAAAGAGGTGGGAATACCAGACCACCTGACCTGCCTTTTGAGACACCTGTATGCAGGTCAGGAAGCAACAGTTAGAACTGGACATGGACCAACAGAGTGGTTACAAATAGGAAAAGGAGTACATCAAGGCTGTATATTGTCACCCTGCTTATTTAACTTATATGCAGAGTACATCATGAGAAACGCTGGGTTGGAAGAAGCACAAGCTGGAATCAAGATTGCTGAGAAAAATAACAATAAGCTCAAATATGCAGATGACACCACCCTTATGGCAGAAAGTGAAGAGGAACTAAAAAACCTCTTGATGAAAGTGAAAGAGGAGAGAGAAAATGTTGGCTTAAAGTTCAACATTCAGAAAACTAAGATCACGGCATCTGGTCCCATCACTTCATGGGAAATAGATGGGGTAACAGTGGAAACAGTATCAGACTTTTTTTTGCGGGGGAGGGCTCCAAAATCACTGCAGATGGTGATTGTAGCCATGATACTAAAAGACGCTTACTGTCTGGAAGGAAAATTATGAGCAACCTTTGTGTGTTGGTCTTTCTGTGTTCTCATTGTTAGTGTATAGGAGTGCAAGGGACTTCTGTGTATTAATTTTATATCCTGAAACTTTACTGTATTCATAGATTAACTCTAGTAATTTTCCAGCTGTGCTTTCAGGATTTTCTAGGTAGAGGATCATATCATCTGCAAACACTGAGAGTTTTACTTCTTTTCCTATCTGGATTCTTTTTATGTGTTTTTCTTCTCTGATTATTGTGGCTAGGGCTTGCAAAACTATGTTGAGTAATAGTGGGGAGAGTAGATACCCTGTCGTGTTCTTGGTTTTAGAGGAAATGATTTCAATTTTTCACCATTGAAGATGATATTTGCTATGTGGTTGTCACATATGGCTTTTATTATGTTGAGGTATGTTCCTTCTATGCCTTCATTTTGGAGAGTTTTAATCATAAATGCATGTTGAATTTGTTCAAGGGTTCATCTGAATATGTTGAGATAATCATAGGGCTCTTATCTTTCAACTTGCAAATATGGTATATGGCATTGATTAATTTAAAATCACTGAAGAATCCTTGCATCCCTGAGATAAAGCCCACTTGGTCATGATGCATGATATTTTCATGTAAATTATCATATGTGAAATGAATCACCAGTCCAGGTTTGATGCATGATGCAGGGTGCTCAGGGCGGGTGCACTGGGATGACCCAGAGAGATGAGATGGGGAAGGAGGGGAGAGGGGGCTTCAGGATGGGGAATACATGTACACCCATGGTGGATTCATGTCAGTGTGTGGCAAAACCAATACAATATTGTAAAGAAAATAAATGAATAAAACTGAAAAAAATAAAAATAAAAATGTAGAATTCTTTTTGCTAGAATTTTGTTGAGGACTTTTGTAATATGTACTCATCAGTGTTATTGGCCTGTAGTTTTCTTTTTTTTTCTTTTTCTTTTTTTTTTTTGATGGCATCTTTGTCTGGTTTTGGTATTAAGATGATGGTGGCCTCATAGAAGGAGTTTGAGAGTTTACCTTCCTCTGCAATCTTCCTGAAGGGTTTGAGTAGGATAGGTGTTAGCTCCCCTCTAAATTTTTGGTGGAATTCACCTGTGAAGCCATCTGGTCCTGGGCTTTTGTTTGTAGGAAAATTTTTGCTTACAGTTTTGATTTCTGTATTGTGGTGGGTCTGTTATTTTCTGTTTCTTCTTGGTTCAGTTTTGGAAGCTTATACTTTTCTAAGAATTTATCCATTTCTTTAAGTTGCCCATTTTATTGGCATATAATTGCTCATAGTAGTCTCATGATCTTTTGTATTTCTGTGTTGTCTGTTGTGATTTCTCCATTTTCATTTTTTTAAAATTTATTTTTATTAGTTGAAGGCTAACTACTTTACAATATTGTAGTGGTTTTTGTCACACATTGACATGAATCAGCCATGGATTTACATGTATTCCCCATCCCAATCCCCCCTCCCACCTCTCTCTCCACCCGATTCCTCTGGGTCTTCCCAGTGCACCAGGCCCGAACACTTGTCTCATGCATCCAGCCTGGGCTGGTGATCTGTTTCACCCTAGATAATATACATGTTTTGATGTTGTTCTCTCGAAACATCCCACCCTCACCTTCTCCCACAGAGTATATACAGAGTTAAGTAAGCCAGAAAGATAAAGACCAATAGAGTATACTAACGCATATATATGGAATTTAGAAAGATGGTAACGATAACCCTATATGCAAAACCGAAAAAGAGACACAGATGTACAGAACAGACTTTTGGATTCCATTTTCATTTCTAATTTTATAGATTCAATTATTTTCTCTTCTTTCTTTATGAGTCTGGCTAATTGTTTGTCTATTTTATTTATATTTTCAAAGAACCAGCTTTTAGTTTTGTTGATTTTTGCCATAGTCTCTTTCGTTTCTTTTTCATTTATTTCTGCTCTGATTTTTATGATTCCTTTCCTTCTAACTTTGAGGTTATTCTTCTTCTTCTTCTTCTTTTTTTTTTTTTATTTTTCTAGTTGCTCTAG
This sequence comes from Cervus elaphus, assembly GCF_910594005.1. Lineage (NCBI taxonomy): Eukaryota > Metazoa > Chordata > Mammalia > Artiodactyla > Cervidae > Cervus > Cervus elaphus. The sequence goes on along the minus strand of NC_057842.1, from coordinate 5,850,969 downwards.
GTGCAAAGTTATGCTCTATATTTTATGTCTGTCTTGTGTCTTGAGGTATGCTTGTATTGCTATGAACCTCCATCTTAGAACTGCTTTCACTGAATCCCATAGGATTTGGGTTGTTGTGTTTTCATTTTCATTTGTTTCTGTGCATATTTTGATTTCTTCTGTGATCTGCTGGCTATTCAGAAGCGGGTTGTTTAGTCTGCATATGTTTGTATATTTAATATTTTTTCCCTGTAATTGGCATCTAATTGTACCACACATTGATCAGAAAATGTGCTTGAAATTATTTCAGTTTCTTTAAATTTACCAAGGCTAGATTTGTGGCCCAGGATGTGATCTATCCTGGAAAATGTTACATGTGCACTTGAGAAAAAGGTGAAATCCATTGTTTTTTGGTGAAATGTCCTATAGATATCAATTAGGTCTACCTGGTTCATTGTATAATTTAAAGCTAGTGCTTCCTTGCTAATTTTCTGTTTTGTTTTGTTCATCCATAGGTATGAGTGGGGTGTTAAAGTCTCCCATTTTTATTGTGTTACTGTTAATTTCCCCCTTCATATGTGTTAACATTTGCATTGCATGCTCCTATGTTGGGTGCATATATATGTGTAATTGTTATATCTTCTTGGATTGATTCTTTGATCATTATATAGTGCCCTTCTTTGTTGCTTATCATGGTCTTTAAAGTCTATTTTATTTGATAGGAGCATTGCTACTCCACTTTTCTTTTGGTCTCCATTTCCATGAATTATCTTTCTTCAGCCTTTCACTTTCAGTTTGCATGTGTCCCTAGGGTAGAGGTGGATCTCTTCTGGACATCATTATACAGTGGTCTTGCTTTTATATGAATTTGGCCAGGGTTTGTCTTTTGCTTGAAGTATTTAACCTGTTTACATTTAAGGTAAGTATTGATAAGTATGATCCCATCACCATTTACTTTGTTGTTTGGGGTTAATTTTTTATAAACCTTTTCTATGTTTCCTGTCTAGAGAAGATCCTTTAGCATTTGTTGAAGAGCTGGTTTGTTGGTGCTGAATTCTCTTGGCTTTTGCTTGTCTGTAAAGCTTTTGATTTCTCTTTCATATCTTAATGAGATCCTTGCTGAATAGAGTAATCATGGTTGTAGATGTTTCTCTTTCAGCACTTTAAGAATGTCCTCCCATTCCCTTCTGGCCTGAAGAGTTTCTATTGAAAGGTCAGTTGTTATCCTTATGGGGATCTTCTTGTGTGTTATTTATTGGTTTTCTCTTGTTGCTTTTAATATTTGCTCTTTGCCTTTGATCTTTGTTAGTTTGATTAATATGTGTCTTGCAGTGTTACACCTTTGGTTTGTCCTGTTTTGGACTCTCTGGGCTTCTTGAACGTGGGTTGCTATTTCCTTCCCCATTTTAGGGAAGTTTTCCACCATTATCTCCTCAAATATTTTCTCATGTCCTTTCTTTTTGCCTTCTTCTGGGACACCTATGATTCGAATGTTTGACATTGTCCCAGTGGTTTCTGAAGTTGTCCTCATTTCTTTTAACTTATTTTACTTTTTCCTCTCTGCTTCATTTATTTCCACCATTCTATCTTCCACATCACTTTTACTGCCTTCTACCTTAGTTATTCTACTGTTGGTTCTCTCCAGAGTGGCTTTAGTCTCAGTCATTGTATTGTTCATCACTGATCGGCTCTTAGTTATTTCTTCTAGGTCCTTGTTAAACATTTATTGCATCTTCTCAGTCCTTGTCTCTAGTCTATTTATCTGTAACACCATTTTGCTTTCAAGATTTTGGTCATCTTTACTCTCATTATTCTGAATTATTTTTCCGGTAGACTCCCTATCTCCTCCTCTTTTTCTTGGCATAGTGGGCATTTATCATGTTCTTTCACCTGCTGGATATTTCTCTACCTTTTCATTTTGTTTAAATTATTGTGTTTGGAGTGTCCTTTCTGAAGGCTGGAAGTTCATGGTTCTTCGTAATTGTGGAGTCTGCTCCCTGTGGGTGGGGTTGAACTAGTGGCTTTTCATTATTTTCTTGTTGGGAGAGTTTTCATCTGTGTTCCAGTGGGTGGAGCTGGATCTCTTCTCTATGGAGTACAGTGAAGTGTCCAATACTGAGTTTTGGAGTGTCTATGGTTTGGCATGTCTTTGGATAGCCTGTATTTTCTTGTTCAATTGTGTTCCTGTTTGGCTGGGGAATTATCATGGCATGTCTTGTCCTGGAGCTTGCTGACTTTTGGTTGGAGCTTGGTTTCAGTGTAAGTATGGAGACTTTTCCTGAGTTCTTGTCTATTAATGTCCCATGAAGTAAGGAGTTGTCTGATGTTCTAAAGTTTTGGAGTTAAGCTTCCTGCCTCTGGCTTTTGGTCTTTCTCTTACAGTAGCCTCAAGACTTCTCCATCCATACATCACAGAAGATAAAACCCCTAGGTTAATGGAGAAACAATTCTCCACATCCTGGAACATCCAGAGAGATTAAGAGCCACACAGAGAAGAGAAGAGGGAGGAGGGAGATAGAGGTGACCAGAAGAAGAAAAGGGGTACCAAAAGGGGAGAGAGCAGTCTAAGCAGTAATCAGATCCCTAAGTGCTCTCCACAGTCCAGAACACCCAGAGAGATTCAGAGACATATGTAGAGAAGAGAAGCAGGAGGAAGGCCATAGAGGTGACCTGGGGGGGGGGGGGAGGAGAGAGAGAGAGAGAGTAAGTGTGTCCAAAAGGAAAAGAGCAATCAAGTCAGTAATCAAATCCCTAGTGAAAGTGGATACTGAAGATTAGGATCTCAGAGGTAAAAAAAAAAAAAAAAAATGATAACAAATATCAGAAAGAAAAGATTAAAAATGTAGAAGAAGTTAGACTCTTAAAAATGCAATATACAAATACGAAACAAAATCAATCACAAAAATTTCAAAAATATGTATGGAATTTGTTTAAAAAATAGGTTTTTCTTTGAAATTTAATGGAAGTTAAGAAAGTGAAGTAGCTCAGTCGTGTCCAACTCTTTGCAACCCCGTAGACTGTAACCTACCAGGCTCCTCCTTACATAGGATTTTCCAGGCAAGAGTACTGGAGTGGGTTTCCATTTCCTTCTCCAGGGGATCTTCCCAACCCAGGTATCAAACCCAGGTCTCCCGCATTGTAGGCAGATGCTTTGCTGTCTGAGCCACCAGGGAAGTCTAATAGTAGACTATAAAAATAATAGTAGGCTATAAAAATGATTAATAGAGAACTAATTTTAAAAAACTTAAAAAGTGGTAATAGTAAAAATATATATCTAGAAATTCCTCTGGAGCTGTTGTGGGCAGTGTGGGGTCAGTTTAGAGTCAGATAGTCCCTTGTTCTGGCTTGTACTTGTTCTCAAGGTCTCTATAGATGCCCCTCAAATGCACAGTCTCAGTATTAACTTCAGGGCTTTAATGTGTTACACCTGTTACTTCCAGAGCAGTTCCCCTATCTTTGTTTATTTTGGCTTCCTCTGCTTGCAAGTCTCTTCAGTGTCTAATTTTCCCCCAACACAGGGAGGCGAAGGTGACCAGTTATTTAGGCTCATTTGTTCAGTTGTGTTTTGGGAATGCAGGGACACTGCAAACAAACACCACTGGCATGTGTGGGGCGTGCTCACGGTGGATGAACCACGGTGGGTTTGCTATCATCCAGGGTGATGTGTACTTCCCAGATCCACACTGCTCAGGTCCCAGGGTGCTCTTCAAGGGCACTGTCCCAAGGGGGCCTGTTTTTCATGCACCTTCCAGGTCTAAGTTGCTCAGGTTCTCAGGTACTACACAAGGGCACAGACGCAGATGGGCTGTGCGTTTTGTTTCCTTCCTAGATTTGAGCAGCTCAGAAAACCAAGTGCTTGGTGAGTGCACTGTCCCAGGTGGGCCATACATCTTATTCTCCACCCTAGTCCTGGAAGCTCAGTTTCCCTGGTGCACCATGAGAGCACATTCCCAGGTGTGCTGTATGTCTCCTCTGAAGAGCTGATCTCAGGTTGTGACACTCCTAAATTCTTTGTCTCTGTTTTTGTCTTTTATATTTTATCCCACCTCCTTTTGAAGAGGTCGGGCTGCCTTTCTGGGGCTTGGTGTCCTCCACCAGCTTTCAGAAGTTGTTTTGTGGAAATTGTTCAACATTCAAATTATCTTTTGATGAATTTGTGGGGGAGAAAGTGGTCTCCCCATCCTATTCCTCCACCATCTTGGGACCGCCTAGAAAAACACTTTTTGAAAATATAAAATCTCCACAACTTGCCAGGCTATGGAAAATTTATATAACACCTATATCATTTGGGCTGTTTAAAAATTCCCGTCAAGTAAATCTTGGTCACATGTATGTTTCAGCAGTTGTTTTGTATATATTTTTTAATGTTTCTGTGAGAAAAAAAGGAGTAAAAAACTATATTTTAAAAAAATAAGTAGAAGTTATTCTCATGTTCAGTGGCTATTTCTATGAGAGATCTAGTTGAAAGCTTTGTAGTATCGAGGAGAAGGAAAGAGCACATCACTAGGCAGTCAGGGGCACTAGATTTTCTTACGTGCTTTGAAGCCCTCATTCCTTCAGTTAATCCCACTATGGAGTGTCTGTTTCCTTCCAAGCTCGGGGGATCCAGAGATGATTTGGGTACAGTTCTTCATCCATATTCAAATTCACATTGAGGATATAGAGTGATAATTTTGAAAAGTCAATACCACACAACAAGTGTTATAAAAGAGATGTGAATGAGTGCTGAGACCCAAACATGGAGCAGCCATGCTCCTGCATAGCAAAATGGAAAAACAAACAAACAAACAAAACGAAACAAAAAAAAAACTTCCTGAAGCTTAACCCCTTCGTAAGGGATGCTAGGAGTTTACCAAGCAGAGACTTGAAGCTAATTCTATACTGCACATTTACAATGGTGAAAATTGTGTGTAGTTGGAGTGCCTGGTATACCAGATGGATAGTTGCACAGAGGTTAAAAGAGACTGGAGCTTCAGTGTCAGACTGGGAAGAACAATTTATTCTAAACCAGACTTTAGATTTTGTCGCAAGAGTGGTAGCAGCTAAACAGTTCTAATTTAGAGCTGAGTAATATGGTTGTGTTTGACTTTTAAAAATATTACTCTGGCTGTTGTGAAGTAGAAATTAACATGATCAGAGACATATATTAGATATAATATAAATGCCATAACTGATATCAATGTATGGTAGTGGTAACTGACTAGAAAGAAATATCTAAAGAAAAAGAAGCATAATTTAATAGATTAATAGCGTGAAATATAAAAATGTAATTAAATTTAATTTTAAAACTTTTTTTTTTTCTTAATTGCTAAACAGACAACCAGCTTTGTGTGTAGAATGCCAGTGGATAGACAGATGAACAGTGGAAAGACTATAGAGTGGCCACTGAAAAGACCCAGAACCTAATACCTGGAACTGTGAGCTACTTTATTTGGTAACAAAGACCCTTCATAAGTTTTTAAAGTAAAGGTCTTAAGAGGAGATGGCTATCCTGGACTTTCTAATAATCACAATTACCTTTCTAAAAGGAAGTGAGAAAGAGTGATTTGAAGACAGAAGGCAGAGTAAGGGCAGAAGCACCACCTACACTGTTGAAGCCTCCCAAGGGAGCCCGTGCTGTCAGATTCTTAGAATCTTAGAAGAGTGACTGCATGGTCTCTTTGCATTTTCACATAAAGAGGGGTGAATATTTGACCTCACATTCTAAGGTCAATTTTAATAATGGTCTTAACTCCAAGGTTTGGCAATTTTAAGAGAATATGTTATATTTCACTCCCAAAGTAAAATCATCAGGCGTGTTGAACCTTTAACACATCTAAGAAGCCCCATATTTCTCCTTGCTGGGTTTTGACAGAATGTAGTAACAAACTAGTTTGAAGTCTAGTTTCTCTCAACTAAAATGAATTTATCAAATTAAAATGAATCATTTCTTCTACTTCTTGGATACTTGTCTAGGTAAATAATGAAGCAAAAACTCAGAATAAATTCTGCTTTATAAGACATCATTAATTATGTCTTTTCTCTAAGGGAACAACATAATGCAACTTTCTGTTGGCAGGACAATAAAATTCCTTGTCAGTTTCTACCCATTTCTGAACTTAGTTAAAAAAAAAAAAAACAAAAGCAACAAAGCAAACAAAAACCTCCTATAATGTGTTTTGAATGAATTCTTTTCAAGACATCTAGTATATTACCAAATTGAGTCCCAGTAAATTATGTCAAGCCATGAATTATTTCACAATCTATACAAATGCAGAATCGATATGTGACATAAGCTCTATTTTAGTGATGGTTCTATTCATGTTTGTGTATACAGACATATACATGTCTTTCACATGTATGTGTGTTAAAATTATTCCTGCTCAAAAAAAAAAAAAAAATTCTTTTAGAGTCAATCAGTCAAGGATTCCATAAAACCAATGGAATTGCCAAAATACTTTGTAAGAGACCTGGTAATAACATAAATGGGGAAAAAAGTCAGTGATAAATTTAATAAAAAGTATGAAATTCATAGGTGCTCATAATTTAGACTTAGAGAATTCAACTTTTTGAGGTATGTTTTGTACTTTAATTTTATTTTCCTCATTTAATATAAAGAATCAAATTTGAATGATCTTTATTTATCCTATGAATCTTCAATGTGTGGTGAACCATTTTATACAAATATAATAATGAGTTTCCTTACATGATCTGTAACATACCTAACATTTAATGCAAAAAGACCTACAGATAATAAATACTTTATGTTCCTTTATTGTCAATAAAATGATGTGTCTATATGAACAGTATACTAATTAATTTTCAGGCAAGTTTCAAGTTTCTTTCAAGTGGGAATATTTTGTCTGTTGTGTTCATAAATACTTAGAATATCAGTCTAGAATATCAGTCATATGATACAGACTCACTAAATAGTTTTGGAATTAAAAAGGAATAATTTTATTTTGCTTATCTTGTATTTTTCCTTATTAATATTTTGATGATGTAATTTAATAACATTTTTTGCTACTCTTGAGCATGAGAATGATTGGTTCTATGCATAATTCATTTTTTGAGCTCAAATGTTATTAATGTCATTAATATGAACATTCCATGCCCTTGCTTCTCAGGGGAAAAAGCTAACTTTATATTTCTGTGCATCCATTCAAGAGCAAAAGCTCATGTTTTGGTGAATTATTTTTATATTGCTGACCTCTGTGATAGGAAATTTCCACCACTGACCTTACCAAATATAAAATATTTTTAAAATAAATGTTGAATAAAAATCATGACATTTGAATAACCCTAGAGGAATGGAAATAAAAATAAATATATTTATATAAATTTACATAAGATTTTAAATTGACACATTTTATTAATGACAAAACAAAGCCATAAAATATCTATTAGTTTAATGAAATCAATTGAAAAAGTTGAGATACTTTTCCTTAATTAATGAAGAATATTTCATAAAAATTTAATTATAGTACTCATTTCTTTTAGGGTAAAGAAATCAGAAGGATGTTAGAGATAGTAATTACTTTCAAATTAAATGAAAATCAAATTAAATGGAAATAAAAATCAATTTAAAATTTACATAAATACATATTATCCTGGGGACTTCTGGGATGGCTCAGCAGTTAAAGAATCCACATGCAATGCAGGAGAAACAGGAGATGCAGGTTCAATCCCTGGGTTGGGAAGATTCCCTGGAGAAGGAAACGGCAATCGCTTCAATATTCTTGCTGAAAACTCCCATGGGAAGAGGCACCTGACAGGCTACAGTCGAATAGGTTGCAAAGAGTTGGACATGACTGGATGACTAAGGACAAACACATGTTGTTTTCGAGAGGCTTATTTAAAATCTCACTAAAGAAAAGTAGGCTTTTTAAAGCATTTAAACTCCTAATGATGTATCTTTAAAATATTTTGAAAATATATTATGTATCTGCAATACTAGTGATAAACGTAAAAGACAAAATTTATTGAGAAGTTGCTAAATGTCAAACCTTGCAATATCCATTTAATAATCATTACTTCCTAAGATTTTTAAAGTAAAGTACTGAGAGGGTGACAGGTAGGAAGGCTAAGGGTCTCCAAATGGAGAAAATAGGCTGCAGGTGTCAGACGTTTTTTATCTTTCTCTTAAGGGGCAGGAGGAAACAAACTACAAGTGTTAGGTGTTTTCCCCTTCTCTATACAAAGTTCAAAGGAGGTTTATTTTAAAATTCTGTGTTGCCATGACAACACCTGGTTCCACCTGAACTTAACTATTCTCAAACCTTGAGCTAAATGGAAATGTTTTTATTAAGCTATGTTAATGAACTATGTATTTACCTTAGACTCTGTCTTTCTTCAAGTCCTTCTGCCTAAGACTCAGAACCAACTTGACCAACCAGTATGTTTTTTTTTTTCTTTTTTTTTTCTTTTTTTTTTTTTTTAGTATGTTTTACTAAACAAAGCAGTATCTTTCACTCATGCAAATGTTCTCTTAAGCTATGTTAATGAGACTATGTATTTGCTTGGAAACCTGCCTTTCTTCAAGATTCATGTCAATCGTTTTATAGCCTGGGATGACTAACTTTGTGCCAACGTTACCTCAAAATGCATATTGTGGATGAGGGGTCTGGTGCCACTTTCTGAGTTTTGAGACATTTCCTTTCTCTGATTTGCAGCCTACTAGTAGGTATATAACTTCCTACTAAAGACTAGCAGGGGGACACTCTATCTGCCATCTTCTGAAGTCTATGTCAGAAGCTTTCTCTAGCTTTTTTACAAGTTAGTAAAACTTTATTACCCAAAAGCTCTGAATGATCAAGCCTCGTCACTGGCCCTGGATTGAACTCCTCTCCTCCTGAGGTTAAGAATCCCAGTGTTTTTCATGGCTCAGCAACAACTTTTCAGTAATAACCACCTTTCCTAAAAATAGGCAGTACTTTCTTGAACATTTTAACAAATATAAAATGAGTATATAAATAAAGTAATATGATACAATATGATACTGTTGGAGGAGTGTGTAATTTCCTTAGTTCTGTCTCACCACAGCAAAGATTTACAGCCTAGTAACAGCTCAGTTTTATTTGGAAAGCAAAGGGTAGTACACCCTCGAGACGTGAGGGCAGGTCAATCCAAAAAGGAGAACCGTTGATCTGTCTTGGCTTCCTCCTTTTACACATTTGTCTCTTCCCCACGGAGCCTGCCCTATGCAAATAGGGCTAGCCAAGAAGGGGGTGTGTTTGCTTCATCTGAAGTTCTCACACCAGTCCACTGGTTTTTTGTTCCATTTTTTCAGGCTTTTCCCTTTCTTTGTCTTTTAGTCACTGCCATATTGGACTCTTTTTTCCTGTTCTAACTACCTAACTTTCCCCCCTCAAGAGATGGGAGGAATAATTCTTTGGGAATAGGGACATCAAGGTATCTCTGGTTACCTCCTGCTGAGCTGGGATGGTGAGGACCATTGGGCCTCTCCCTCTTGCTAGTCTCAAGCCTCAGAGTCATTATAGTGGTGTCCAGCTAAGGGTGAGTGATATTTTCTGTGGTTGGCTGTAGTTTTATATATCCCTGTTGAACTGGCACTGCATGTTTTTGACCTGTACAGAGAAAAAATGGGTTAGACACTTGAAAATACATGGAGCGATCATAAACAGCATCAATATGATGGTAACAGGGATTAGAAGGGACATTAGCCAACTCTAAATCCCCCCTCGCCAGGAGAAGCTTCCCTCAAAAGGAGATTGTAGTTACCCTGAGGACTCTCTAGCTTGTTCTTTGAGATTCAGTCGGATCTGAATGTTTTTCTTGAGGACTGTGAAACTTTTTTTTTTTTTTTAGCTTGGCTGGAGGTATTTACCCAGAAACAACATGTCTCATTCGAGATGGTTCAAGTTCTTCCTTGTTCAGGGATCCTGAGATCTATCTCCTGTCTATTTTGGAGTACAACCCCTGCCAAACTGTGTGGGCTCTTTAGAGCTATCCTGAGAAATCTTATCCCCAGAAAATTAATTTTGGGGGTGTTCATTAGAATGGCACTCATATGTAGTCCTGAATAGGTATCTGAGATCTCCCAGGGGCTCACAGGTGTATTGAGTGTCCTATTCTATTTTCTTCAATGGCTTGATTCGTGAGTAGTGAATCCAGGAGTGGTGCCCTGATACCTTGACTGCTGTGGGGTTAGAAAGTATTAGAGGGTAGGGTCCTTCCATGTGGGCTGGAGTTGAGTTTTTGGGGACCCATCTTTCCAGAATTTAATTGGGACTTGAACCCCTGGAGAATATATTGAAGGCTTTTTAGAATCTTTTGGATCCTGGTTGACACCCCACAAGTGTATATCTTGTTTGAATTGCCCAATGGCCATGGCATAAGACTGGAGGACCTGAGCCTCTGGATTTAGGACGAGGTCATTGACATAAACAAAAGGTCTCCCATATAGCATCTCATAGGACTAAAACCAACCTGTACGTTAGGGGCAATATAGGTGCAGAGGAGAGCTATTGGGAAAACCTTGTTTCATCCAAGTGAGGTCTCCCGGCTTAACTTTTTCATTGCTTATTCTAAGAATTGATTAGCTCTTTCTAGTTTTCCTGAAGACTGAGACCTCCAGGCACAATGGAGGTAATAAGTAATGTCCAATGCTTTAGAAACCCCTTGGGTGACCTTCAGTTCAGTTCAGTTCAGTCGCTCAGTCGTGTCTGACTCTTTGTGACCCCATGAATCACAGCACGCCAGGCCTCCCTGTCCATCACAAACTCCCGGAGTTTACTCAAACTCATGGTGACCTTAGAAGTAAATGATATCCCATTGTCACTTTGTAATGACCTAGGCAGACAAATCTTGGCATGATTCATGCAGTATTTTTTTGTTTGTTTGTTTTTTACCACCTCCTTGGCCTTCTAAATCTGGGTGGGAAAACCTTCAATCCATCCTGTGACTGTACCTATCATGACTAGTAGGTACTTATACCTTCGAGAAACTGGCATCTGGGTGAAGTGCATCTGCCAGTCCTCTCCTTTGTAGGTCCCACACTGTTGGATGGGTTGGGCCAGCTGGAGTCTTCGAGCTCCTTTTGGAAAGTGGGACAAAAGGAGACCACTTGCCTTATAGTTGCTTGGAGACCTATTCCTCTGAAGGACCTTTCCAGTAATCTTTGGAGGACCTTCTCCCCTAAATAGGTGGTGGCCTGTAAGGAGTTAACCAACTTCCACTGGAGGTATCCGGGGAGAAAAACAGTCCCTCCTTTTGGAAGCATCTGATAAAATCTTTTTGAAAGCCCTCACTCTTAACTGTAAGAGTCTCACCTTCATTATATGAAGGAGTTTCTGGCAAATTAGTCTGTGGAACTAAGGTGTCAATCCCTATTAGGTCATCGCTCTGTAATGCTGCTCTCTTAGCTGCCTGATCAGCTGCTTGGTTCCCTTCTGCCATTTCCATGCTCCCTTATTGGTATCTTTACAATGGGAGACTGAAAATGCAGAGGGAAGATGGACCACCTCCAAGAGTCTAAGGATTTGTTCATGATGTTTGATTGGGGAACCTCGGGTGGTCAAATGACCTCTTTCTTTCCAAATAGCAGTGTGTGCATGTAGCACCAGAAAGGCACATGTGAAGCCAATGTAAATGCCTACTCTTTTTTTCTTTTCCAAGCTCTAAAGCTCAAGTCAGGGCTATGAGCTAGGTCAGTTAGGCTGAAGTAGCTGGTGGCAAAGGTTTAACCTCTCAATTGAGTTCAGTTCAGTCGCTCAGTCATGTCCAGCTCTTTGGGAACCCACGGACTGCAGCACACCAGGTCTCCCTGTCCATCACCAACTCCCTGAATTTACTCAAACTAATGTCCATTGAGTCAGTGGTGCCATCCAAACATCTCATTCTTTGTCGTCCCTTTCTCCTCCTGCCTTCAATCTTTCCCAGCATCAGGGTCTTTTCAAATGAGTCAGCTCTTCGCATCAGGTGGCAAAAGTATTGGAGCTTCAGTATCTACATCGGTCCTTTCAATGAATATTCAGGACTGATTTCCTTTAGGATGGACTGGTTGGGTGTCCTTGCAGTTCAAGGGACTCACAAGAGTCTTCTCCAACACCACAGTTCAAAAGCATTAATTCTTCGGCACTCACCTTTCTTTATAGTCCAACTCTTACATCCATACATGACTACTGAAAAATAATACCTTTGACAAGATGGAACTTTGTTGTCAAAGCAATGTCTTTCTTTTTAATATGCTGTTTAGGTTGGTCATAACTTTTCTCTCAAGAAACAAGCGTCTTTTAATTTCATGGCTGAAATCACCATCTGCAGTGATTTTGGAGCCCCAAAAAATAAAG